>NC_142098.1:25442833-25760000 GCF_054644295.1 Miniopterus natalensis
AGCTCGCCGCGCCCTCCCTGCGCAGAATAGCTTTTTAAATAACACGTTACAGACTCATCCGCCCAGGTCTACATAAAATCAGCACTCGATAAATGGCGCTGACCCAGTGGGAGAAATTCTTTCCCTTCCCCGTAACGTTCATCCCTGGGTCCAGACCAGCAGAAGGAGCGCAAGGGAAGGGGGCGGACGCGGGGACTCTTCCCGTTGCCAAAGTGCTGGTCCCTGGGCCAGTCGTTTGCCTGGTTCTGAGAGACAGGAAAACAAGGACTACCTAGGGTCACAGGTCACCCAGGACATCCAGACGTCAGCTCAAAAGTGGTTACAAAGCCCCAACAAGCCTCAGGATTGAGCAGAGGGGGAGAGAGGCTCAACGGGGACGGCAGGCGGATGCGAAACTCCTGCAAATCCAACACACGGGCCATCCCGCCGGACGAAATGGTGGTTACGACTGTTGACCTAAGCGAGCAGATATGCTTTGGAGGCCCTCATCCTGGGCCTGGGCACCTGCCCTGCTAATTAACAGGCTACAAATCAAACACTATCGGTAGATAAACATTTCTGACCTTCTCACTAGTTTTCCATTTGCAAGATGAGAACGCAGGCCCTGGAGGAAGTTCCCTGACCATTCTTGACAATTAGTCCCAGTTCAAATCTTCTTTCGGCATTTCCCATCAGCGTCCTACACAGGGTGGACACCTGGGGGTCCTCCGTGTACAACCGCCAATGCTCAGGGCTGTGAATGTCTGTCACCTACATTCACACGGCAACTGCAGGAGGACCCCGAGGAGCTGAGTGTGAGCAAGGACACACCTGGCCAAGCCACAGCAGACTCCACCGGGCACCCTGACCCGCAGCGGCCGCGTGGCTCAAAAGCGCTTCAATCCAAGGAAATGATGGGGGGGAAAAAAAAATTACTGAAAAGCGAATTTTAACAAATAGCTCTGGAGAAAATGTTGATCTCATTATGGGAAAAGCACTTTATTTAATGTAGAAAATGTGAAAATCTGATATGACAGTTTTCTATAAATAACAAAAATTGGAAATCATCATTTGAGGAGTTTGTAATTTCCCTCTTTTGTTGGGTATCACTGGGGGGTGGCGGGCGGGGGGGAGGTTTTACCAACTAGGAAGCCACTTGTCTCTTGAGGCTGTTGGCAGGGACACCGGGGAAGAATTTCTGCTCTGTCCAGAGGTAGGGCTGTGCCAGGTAAGACACAGAATGTCCGGTTAAATGTGAATTGCAGATAAGGAGATGGAATAGTTATGTTTTAGGGTATATACTTGTAATAAAAACAATTTGTTGTTTATCTGAAACATATCTAGCTAGGTATTCCCTATTTTTATTTGCTGAATTTGATGACTCTACCCAGGGGCCTCCAATGGGGTGTTTCCAGTGCCCTCCAATCACTGCCCCAAGGTCCCTGGTCTTAATAACCTCCAACATTTCTGTGAGCAACAGATTTTTTTGTCCTTAAACATTTCTAACTTTAGTCCTACATTCTGGTCGTTTAAAAAAAAACGCTGATGCTCGGCTGGTGTTGCCCAGTGGTTGAGCATTGATCTATGAACCAGGAGATCAAGGTTCGATTCCCCGTCAGGGCACACACCCGGGTTTCGTGCTCGATCGCCAGCAGGGGATGTGCAGGAGGCAGCCGATCAATGACTCTCTCTCATCATTGATGTTTCTAGCTCTCTCCGCCTTTCTCTCTCTGAAATCAATAAAGATATATTTTTAAAAATTCTTTAAAATTTTTAAATTAAAAAAATGAAATTAAAAAAAAGTGCTGGAAACTTCAATTAAATGTCAACGTATAAAACAACTCAGTTCCTGCTACCAAAATGGTTTTCATAGTAACAGCTTTTCCCCCACCCTACGCTTCAACAATATTTATACTTTCAAGTTGTTGAAAACAGAATAAAGAACATGGTTCAGGTGTATTATGTAATTACTTTAAAAAACGCCTGCCTTTTCCTGACAAGGTTTCTGACAATGCTTAATTGTTCCCTTACAATTTCCCTTTCAAAACAAAACACCAGAAACACCTGTTGGGGCTCCATCTCTTCAAATGTGCCCCTTCTGATCAAGTCCTTGCAGTCCAGGCCCTCAGCGAGCCGGACGGCGTGGGAACGGGGTGCCCGCCTCGGCCCAGCTCTAGGGCACCGTTTGCCCGCCAGCCTGGGTCTGCCCGGACCGACTGTAGCACCTGGGGTCACTCTGCAATGTGGGGGCAGTGGGAGGGCGGCGGTGAAACTCTGCCGAGGGTTACAGACCACCCCTAAGACAGCAGGTGGCATCCAGGCAAGGAATTCCACAAGTGTGGCTTATCCTGTGTGTGGGGTGGGCTGGAGGCGACGGATGGTTTGAGATTTTTCTGTCACCAGAAGATCTAGGGCTTTTAGCTTGAGGATTTGGGGTTGGGAGGCTTTCAAGTACTTGGACAGAGCGGCAGTTCTTAAGGTTTTTCTGAAATGAGACCCCCTTGCTCCTCCGCCCGAGTCAGCGGCCGCGGAACAGCCTCTTCGTCGGAATCCAAAAGGAGCCCGACCGACCTGTCACCAGGAGCTGCAAGCCATTTAGATTGAAAATACGCAGACACAGCCACGTTATCTCCACGCTATCTGAGTAAGAACTTCAGAAAAGGGAACATTTAGGACTTTCAGTATTTGTTCTCTGACCTTAGAGAGAGAGAGAGAGAAATAGTGAGACCGACAGTCTCCATTAAGGAACAGTAAGCTGGGCCCCTTTCCCAAGCCCCTGTCTCTCCTGGAGACTCCGTCATCCCAGCGAGTTTGATGAAGGTAATTAATCCAGGAAATCCCACCCTGGGGAACATGCTAGAGAGAAACAAGGAGAGGCGAGAGGAAGACATTTCATCCACGAGACTTCACGTGCTTTGTAGGGAGATGTGGGTCTCTCCGCCCCCTCTCTTCCTGCTCCTTGGGGCTGGACTGATCTAAATCCCTGGGGTATTTGAGATTTAGAGGACAGGGGACCATAAACAAGGCTTTTCACATCAGCGAGAAAGGGCGATTACTGAAGAAACTATTGGACAATCAACCATCCAATTTGAAAGAGGGTGCAGGTCTAAACCACACAACACTCAAAACAGGAGCCCTACACCGGCCCTACCATGCCCCCCCCCCCCAAGCATCCATTCCTCGTAGATTAAAGACATAAATGGGACTGGGGGGAGGATACTGAAGATACTGCTCAAGCAATGCTGATCGGCCTGGGTTTGAGCACCGAACCCAACAACACTTACTAACTGATGACTTGTAGCTGCTCCCTGCCTCAGTTTCCCCACCTGAACACAGGCCACTTTAACAGAAGACAGAATCAATGAATACACGTGAAGCCGGGATAACAGTGCCTGGCTTGTAATCAACGTTGTCTAGGTGTTAGCTGTGATTTTTTTTTTTTTTTTTATTGCTTTATAACGCTAGCAAAAAGCAAGCTTCCCTGGGAAAAGAGAAAAGTTAGAAGCATAACAAAAAATACGTACACATTGGACATCGCAGAAATGAGAAGCTTCTATATGTTAAAATGCACCGTAAGCTAAGTGACAGACGCACGGAGGACTGCGGGAAACCGCTGTAAACAGCCACAGCACGGCGGGGACAGTGGGCCCTGATGAACCAAGAGCTCTCGCCAGTCAACCAAATAAAGGAACAAGCCCAGAGAAGGAAAGGGCAGGGGCTACGAACAGGAAAGCCGCTACAGAGACACAAACGGCCAATAAACGCGTGGAAACGTGTTCGCCCTACCTAGTAACTACAGACACCCACATTAGAACAATCTGAAGAAAACAGAAAAATAACATCAGGCTGGTCACTGGGGGCCGAGGGGGGTTGAGCACCACCTAATGGGGGTGGGGTGAGGGGGTGGCCACCTTTCTGAAGAGCCAACAGAGAGTACAGTACCCACAGGCACTGCACCTGGGAGCCCAGTGACCCCATTTCTTGGAACAGCACAGGGCAGAGAGATGTATGCGCACACCTGTTCCCCATAGCAGAACACTGCAAATAACCTAAACACACATCAGGAGGAGGCTGGTTTGCCTCTTATTGTCTGTTTCTTATTCTTTAATGAGACTGGTTTTTTCCCCCTCTAAAATATTATACATTTAAAGAAACTGCTGAAGACCTGACAACGTTTGGTAAACCTCTAGCATAGGAATCAAGATATCTGCCAAGTTTTCACGATAGTTAATAAATGGAATACTATATAGCCACAAAAAAAGTGGACTAGATCTGTATGGACTGACCTGAAATGACTTTCACGATAAAAAGTTATAGTATGAAAAAAGACAAGCTGAAAGCATGTGTCTATAAATGGTTTTTAAGTGAACAGTATGTACATGTATAAGTACACACACATATGCATACACGTTCCTAACAGCATGAGGACCAGAAGGAAACAACTTAAATATAACAGTGATTTGCTCCTGGAGCGTAGAGCAGGAGAGTACAAAAAGAACTTCCATTTAAAAAGGTTATTGAAAAATACTTTTAAAGATACGAGAAAGGGCTCAGTCCCAATTCTGTGAAATGCCTGTGCTATATGCAAAAGAAAGAAAAAAACTACATTGTATGGCTCTGGCTGGTGTGGCTCGGTTGGTTGGGTGTCGCCCTGTGCACCAGGGGGTTGCTGGTTTTATTTCCCATCAGGGCACATGCCGGGGTTGCAGGTCTGATCCCCTGTTGAGGTGCGTGCAGGAGGCAGCCAGTAGATGTCCTGCTCTCACACTGGTGTTTCTCTGTTTCCCTCTCCCTTACTCTCTAAAACCAATAAAAACATAATTAAAATATGTATGTTTTATGGTAGGACTAGGCTAATATTTATTTTCTCCACCTTGGATTCTTCGAATTTTCTACAGTGAACATGTATTACTCATACGAATTATTTCTACCATAAAAATAAGAAATCCACATTTTATTATTAGCTTACGCTTGAGGTAACATGTAATGCCAGTCTCATAAGAAATAATTAAGAACACAGTATTTTCATCGGGTCTGACCAGTTCTTTACCATCCACAAAAAAAGATACAGGGGAAAAAAAAAGCGTAAACAAAAATACTAAAAGCTTTTGGAAAAACGAGCTAAAGTGTTATGGTTAATGGTTGTAAAACTGGTTTTCCAACAGGTGGCATACAGAGTGCTGGACTTCCAAAAAACGGGCACATCTCCTAACATTTCAATGGCATTATGGGGCATCTAAAGCATAGAGCCAAAAGACAACACTGGCCCCGCCTTCTTGACATGGGGGCGTGGAGAATACTGTAACCAGAGGGATCAGGGCAAAGCCTGTGCTTAAAGCCAATAGGCTGAATGAACGTGTCGGGAAAAAATAATACCCATGGTGGGGATTCAGATGCAGATGGGCCGGATGGTTCTAGACGGAGGTGAGGGCGAGAAATCCCTGCAGTGTGGAGCCAACCTTTCTCACCGCCCACGGTGCATGACCAAACGATGGCCATCGTTATGACAACAGGAGAGGGTTACCTTCCTCATGGCGGGAGCACTCCCTCTAAAAATAAAAAATAAAAATAAAAAATCCTCCCATCTTCCTAGAGTCCCCCTGAAGTTCACTGTGGCCAGAAATACTGCCGTAGCTAACCCGGGCTCTCCGGCAACGACCACAGGACCCACGTGCCGCCTCCCGGCCCAGCTGCAGGAGCCCCACGTCCCCGTAAGACTTACGGCCATTAAGTGGGGGAAATGGACTTCAGGCCCCCGGCTGCTCCAGGAGACGGAGGGCATCAAGGCTAAATGTGCTAAAATGTACCCAAACATCTGGCCTTTCACGCCTTCTAAATCAACCCCACGAGAACCTTCCCCTCCTTTCATTTTTGGTGGAAGGCACCAAGGTATGGGGAGAAGAAAGCAGAGGTACACACTTAAAAAAAAAAATCTTCCTAATGAGAAAACAAGGCTTGAGGAAACTGGTTCCAGAATGACGATGTAAACCAGATGACACTCACACCGGCGCCTCAAACCGGGAGCCACACCAGGGCGGGGAGGACCGGCGGGGGGGGGGGGGGGGGGGGGGCTAGCCGGAGGATTTACGCTCTTTACCTTCCAAACCAAACAAAGGCCGCCAGTCACCACCTATGGGCATGAAAGGCGCAGCTGTCTTCCTCAGACCCCCGTCCCGCCCCCATGCACCCATAAAGGAGCATGTAAAATGCAGGTGGCAAACCAAATACTTCTATTCTGTGCGTTCCCATGTGTCCACGCACCCGGTCATGAGTTTAGGGCCCTGCTGGGAGCGTGAGGGCCAACGCGTTTCTTACCCATCCAGGAAAGAGCTGAGAAGATGGGGATCTAAAGCAACGCGGAGTCTGGCAGGGGGTTTCTCACTGCCTTCCTGCGTGTTGCGTAATCCTCCCAGGACGGCAGAAGTGAAAGTCCACTCCGTGGAGAACCTGGGTGTGTTTTTCTGCCAATCGGCGCCGTGCTCCTGCTTAAAGCCAAGTAGAGTTGGCATCTCACCGTCTGTTTGCCCAGCCGGCCAAAGGCAGCTCACATGGGGCCCAGACCCAACTCTGTGGTAGACAACCTTCTTTGTGTCTAATTTAAGATTAATAGGAAACCTTCGGGCTTGGCCCAATCAAAGGAACTTCAGCTGGGAACTGTTTGAGTAATAGATTCTGGTGGGGTCTTAATCTATCTGCTCAAGTTGATGGATTTCCATTCCAATGACTCTCAGGTGAAGAAAAACATCAAAGTGGAAAGCAGATTCTAATAGTTGGCAGGTGTGCACTGATCGCCCAATGCCCTTTCTGCACCCGCCTCCCCCAAGCGGAAAGCCCTAACGGATTTCAGAGAGCTCGCCAGGGCCGCCATGCAGCGGAGGAGTCCAGATAAACACAGGAGAGCTCGCACTAGCTCTGAAGCCACACGCTGTGGCCTCGGGACCTGTGTACTGTGCAGAGCAGAGGGCAGATGTCTGTCAGTGCAGTGGTCCCCCCTTATCCGCGGTTTCCGTTTCCTACAGTCCACCAGCGCACAAAAACAGTAAATAAAAAATTCCACAAATAACTCGTAAGTTTTAAATTCCACGCTGTCCTGAGTAGCCTGATGAAATCTCACATCATCTCGTTCCATCCTCTCTGGGATGTGAATCGTCCCTTTGTCCAGCGTATCTACGTTATACATGCTCCCCACCCTTTAGGCACGCAGGCTTGGTTATCAGATAGACTGTTCTGGTATCTCAGTGCTTGTGTTCAAGTAAGCTTTGTTTTACTTAATGCCACATCCATAACTTTTATTACTATGTTGTTAGAACTGTTCTATTTTATTAGCAGTTGCTGTTCATCTCTTACTGTGACTAATTTATAATTTAAACTTCATCCTATGTATAGGAAAAAACTTAGTATATTCAGGCAGTCACTGGGGCTCCTGGATAAGGTGGGGGGACTGCTGTATCTGCTGCTTCCCTATGTCAGTCAAGCGAGAGCACCCACATCTCTGTGGCTGGGAAGGGAGGGAGGAGGGGGCTGCAGTGTAGGTCCCACACTCACAGGAGGAAAGCAACAGAAAGGTGCAGAATTGACACTCTGGAACTCAAGCTGTAATGAGACACAAGTACCTTTTCCACAACATGCTTCCATTCTGGCTCAGGTGAATCACTATGGAAAGAAACCAGGAGCCCAGCCCCTAAGCTAGACGGGGCTGCTGGCCTTCCTGCCGTCGTGATCAATCACGTCCCGTGATGGCAGGTGTGAGGATCTGGGCACGTGACTGGAGCAGAGTCACACAAAAGTCACGTAAGGCACTCAATTGCTAGCTCTTCATGAAAGTAGCCTGGCAATGCAGAGAGGAGACAACATCTTCCATCCGATGTCTGGGGTCCTCCGGCCTCCCCCCAGCCCTACTCCCTTACACTCCCAGGAGGCAGGAAAGGGAGCATTCACTGAACATTAACCTGGATTTAAAAACTGCTCTCACACAATAACCAAAACTGGACAATTCCAGGCAATGGAGATAGTATCACCAGGCTTCAGGTTTTGTTTGTTTGTTTGTTTGTTTTGTTTGTTTGCAGATTAGTCCGGATTAGAAATTCTCTCACGTTTTCAGGCAGTTCAGTCCTAGAACAGCAACTTATGTCCCAGCATTTATGGCACCAAGAGAAGTGGCTCTGGACCAGTGTGAGGTCAAATGACAAACCGGGAAGCCACACCCCTTGCTTGCATCTCCCGAGGCCTCTGCTCTCTCCTCCAGCATGAAAGAGGAAGGGGGGAAATAAAAGCCTCAGTTGAAAGAGAGGGTGGCAGACCCATCGGGAAGCCCAATACATCACAGCCACTTGAGTAGGTGAAACATCAAGCAAGTTGGGGAGTCTCCCTGACCGACAGTGAATCATTTGCCAGGGGAGCGGGGTGGGGTGGGGTGGGGTGGGGACTGGGAAGGGGTGAGTCAGGAGGGCTGTGGGAGAAGCCGGGTGCCCTCCTCGGGTCAGCAGCATCTGGTGCTGTTTCTCTAGCAGACAGTAAAGAACTCGATTACATCCAGTTAACTGTGCACTAACCTGATTATGCATGTGCCGGGCTAATGGATTACATTAGCAAGAGGAAAAATAACATGCAATCAATCTCCATTTACTACAGGCCACACCAGGGCCGAGAGGAAAACTCGCTCTCAAACCACCTCCAGTCCCCACCCCGAAGCCGTGGAGTCCCGAAACCCTGGGAGAGGGAGCCCCCTCGGAGGCAGGAGTCTGTCTAAGTCACACTGTGGGACGAGCAGGCCAAGTGAAAGTGCTGGAAAGATAGGCCCGTCCCTGTGTCAGCCAGGAGTGGGTGGGAAGGCTCCCCGCCCCCACCCCAGAGCCATGGCGAGCTCAGGGACATTCATTACCCAAGGACTAATGAGACCAGACTGATGACACAGGGAATTCTGCCCTCAATGTGGGGCTGATCACGCCCAGGATGTGCCAATCAAAGGCACTGTTTGGGCACCTCTCCTTCACACACTCGTTCCCATATTCCATCCTGCATCCCAGCACCTATGCCCTTCTACCTACACTGCCCTTCTTGAGCAGGATTTTCCTGTCTTTATTAAAAAAAAAAAAGAAAAAGCTGAGAAACTTTAGGCCAGGGAGGATAATGGAAACACACGCTGCTTCCCTCACATCCATCCCGAAAACCACCTCAAACTCGACTCTAGGTAGAACCCGTGGACGTGGTTCAGGCCCCAAGAAGGGACATTCGCAGCAAATCCTCCCGGTCCCAGGCCCTTTGCAAGCAAAGCCAAGGGCCTGGTGTACTCTTAGAGGATGCAGCATGGAGTTAATCACCACTGTGCACATTTTATAATTTTTTCCTTGGATGGAAGAGGCTGGCTTCATGCCACCTCTAAACGACCTTCATCGAGTTGCATACAACCTTCCACGGCCACACCGAGTCCTTTGTACTAATTTTGCTCAGTCGGGTCCTTTGGAAACTTTTTTTCCACTGGTTTTTCCATCAGGTTTTCTTGACCACATGGGCACCACCCTGTGGCCAGTTAAGACCTCCAATTTAGACTGACCGCAAAGAGCCTTTTATTTCAAAGGTGGCACAAAACTCAGCCACCCAGTGAGGTTCTTGATCACTTAGGACAAGGGGGGCTGGCTCCATGGTGTCCAGACCTTCCCCACGGCATCAGCTGGGCCCATCCATGCTGGAGTCGGCCGTCGATCCCAGAACATTCTATTCCCACTGCCTCGTTCCTGCTCTCTCTCCCTTTCCCTGAAACGGGTTCTCATCTAACCCCGTTGTAGAGGCCTTTGGCCAGCCCGAGGTTGAGCCGTCGTAAAAAAAGCGTCACAGTTATCGACGTTGCAGAGACCGTGTTGGGGAAGGGGCAGAGGCTCCCTTATCTGAGTCCCCACGGAAAAATCATCGCGAGTAGTGCGGGGAGAACGGCCACTCAGGGCGAGCAGAAACTCAACCCTCACTGGCCCAGAGACGGGGGACCCGGCGGGAAGGGAAAGGGGAGACAGGCTGACGATGCGGGGAAGAAAACGGGAAGAGGGAGTGAGGGCGTGGACCGTGCGTGGCAGGAGGCTGGGCAGATTTATGGCGATTTGTACCCGACTGTTCATACTAAAGCCATTACGGGATCATTAGGGAAAAAGGTGAGGCTTTAAGTCCAGTGGAAATCAATAGGAACGTCTGGAGCAATTCTGCCGTGCGAGCGGGAGGACTATTTGCAGGATCTGAGCACAGACTCCTCGTTCCCGTCTACGGACTGAGAGACAGCCTGGGGGGGGGGGGCCGGGGAGGGGTTAAAAGGAGTAGAAGGGAGGGAGGCAGGGGGGAGAGAACAGAACAAGAGGAGGGAGATGGGAGAAGCCTGGAAAACGGACTCAAAATCCAAGGAGGAGAAAGGAGATACAGGACGTGGGAAGACTGGGGGGGTGGGAAACAAAGGAGCCCCCTTACCTGACCCTAGTTTTCCCCCCTTGCATTTACCACTTTCTAGCCTACTGTCCAATTTATTCATTGTGTTTATCACCCATTTACTGGGAGCTCTATGAGGGCAGGGATTTTTTGTCTGTTTTGTGCGTGGATGCAGGCCTGCGGCCAGCACAGTGCCTGGCATAGAGCAGGCACTCAGTGTGTGTCTGTTGAATGAACAAATGAATGAACAAATGCACAGAGCACCCGAGGCCTATCCAGGAGAGAAAAGCTTTCTTTTTAAAGGGAATAAAGAGATGAGATGGGCAAGAAGAGCAGAAAGCTAGCAGGGGAGGGGGGAAAACACAGGAGCACAAAAGTACACAAAAGCCAGAACTAGGGAAATGGCCACTGTGAGTAAGGAAAGAAAGTCAGCTGTAAAGACAGGCAAGGGGCAAGGGGACGGTGTGATAGTACTGGGCCGCTGTAAACAAAACCTGTCCCTCCAAAATGGGGCACCCCACAGAGAAAGCCGTCAGGGACCGGCTGACGCCCACCACCGCACCGCAGCTGCACGGGGGAGCGGACGTCAGCTCCCCTGCCAACAGCAGGTCACCATCCAGCCACCCGCCCCGCTGTGACGCGGGCCGTGCGTCCACCCCAGCCCTCGCCACCGCCCAGGGAGCCGATCCACTGCTCCCGCAAACGGCCTGGGTCTTACCTTGTACAGCTTCAGGCTGGCCTCGTGCCTGGAGTTGACCGTGTGCAGCCGCAGCTTCTCCAAGCTGTTGGTATAGTAGTCGCAGGCGTTGCACTTGAGGTGGACCGGGTTGCCGATGGCCACGCACTTGAGCCGCCACTCGTTGGCTTTGCCGCCCTCCTTGATGTGGGCCACCAGCTGGTACTTCTGCACGTGCTTGTCCGTCTTGCAGTGCAGCTGGAAGTTGGCCTTGAGCTGGGTGTTGTAGCGGCAGAGCTTGCACTGGTACGAGTCCCCCATCACGGCCTTCCACTCGTCCTCGGGGAGGCTGCGCTCCACGTTCATGTGCAGCCCCAGCATGTCCAGGTTGTCCGTGGTGAACTTGTTGCAGACGGCGCACTGGAAGAGCTTCAGCGACGGGTCGTTGGTCTGGATGAAGCTCTCGCCCAGGTTCATCAGCTCCTCTGACACCAGCTGCCCGCCCCCGAGCCGCATGTCTAGGGGGATCTCACCGCCCACTACAGGGAAGGAGAGGAAAGGAGAAGTCAGAGGCTAGGCTCACAGCTGCAACCATAACCGAGGCACCTCCCTGCCCTCCGCTCCCCTCCACCTGGGTTCAAGGAGGGAAAAAGATCACATTTCAAGTGTTGCAAGGTGCTACTAACTGGAAAAACCACCACATAAAATCAGCTCTGTGCATTCCGATCTTTCTAAGACGTGTTGAAGGCTTTATGTTTGTTCGTTTTTTTTCCTTTTGCAGAAGAAACACCTAGAGTAAGGCAGGAACCATCATCTTTTGAATATTTCAATTTAGCCCCTCGCTTAGATCTGAGAAAAGAGTGAGATAAACATCATTCACTGGACATAAGAGAATCTGAAACTCCAGACCCTAAAAAATTGGAAAGGAGTTACAGCTGCAAACTACGATACCGAGTCTCTACGGCCAAGCAGAATGTATCTAAAGCAGGGCAGTCCTGGAGGACTTTCCAGGGTGACGGAAACATTTTGTCTCTGTGCTGTCCGACCAGCAGTCACTCACTAGTCACATGGAGCTACCGAACGCTTGAACTATGGCCAAGGTGCAACTGGGAAACTGAATTTTTAATTTTATTTATTTTTACTTCATTTAAATTTAGGTGGCCATGTGTGGCTAGTGGCTATTGCACTGGACAGTGCAGGTCTAAATCTGAGATTTCGGGAATGATTTCATCCCACCCCAGCAATCAATGTCCTACCTTCCCGTCAATGGCGCCGGCTCCTCCCACATCTCCCCAAGAGTACGATCTTTTCCCTTTTCTGAGCCCCCACACTGCGTGAAATGTATGTCTCTTGTGGCACATGTCACATTCTCCTTTGTTGTAAGCCAGCCACCTACAGAACCATGTGCTGGCCAGTGTCCCCATTAGGGTGCTTTGCTTTAGGGCAGGGGACAGTCTCCTCGATGAGCCTCCAGAAAGTCCCTGAACAATTGTTCCAATGTTTGCAGTACCAGGCAAGGGTAAAAGGTTTGGAAAGTGGATTTGGGGTTGGCAGTGAAAATGCAAAGGTCAGATCACAGTCCCCACCCTACCCCCAAAAAAGGGCTCTGAGAAAGCTTTGCCCTTCCCTCTCCACCCCTGTTCTTTTTTGGTCCATCACTGCCCTGCATAAACCAGGGACAGGCTCGCATATACCAGCAGTAAATTAATCCTGCAGACTCTTATTTATATCACCAGGGAGGCTTGGAAAGAGCAGCCCTCCCTCCATTACCCAGAAGTGTACAGTCAAGCACAAGGCTGAGCATTGGCTTCTATTTTCTGCCGCTCCCGTGAACACACGCACACTTGAGCTATGTCTGCCCCTGCCTCTCCCCAACTGGTATTTAAACTTGACCTTTTACTGGGCTGGGGTTCTTTTCTTTTAGATGACTGATTAGAATCCAAGTTAGTGGTTAATCAAAGAAAGGACGTTATATTTTTTTTAAATGTTTTTTTATTTACGCTACACGGGGCACCTCCAGTGAGAAGATCAGTGCGGGATCTACTGAGCGGACCAGCTGCCTTTGAAGCCTGTGGACAGTCTGGCAGCCACAGAAGTCTTTGCATGTACATTCCAGAAGGGTCAGGAAGCTTTCTGCTTGTCTTCTCTCTTGTGATCTCCCCTGGTGAGAGGAGCCATAACTAAGACATTCTTTTTAGGACAAGAGAGAAAAAGAGACAGAAAAAAGTAGCCTAAAAGCTCTATCCCTTCGTGGGGACCAAGACCAGGCAGCATCCACCAAACGTACATGGTGTTCAGTAAAAGCAGAAACTGCCCGGAGGGTGAGACAAGGGAGCAAACACATATTTGTTTCTGATGCCAACCACCTGAAGCATCAGACCTTCTCCACTTTTTAAATTTGACCTCAGCACATCAACATCGCTCTAAAGAGAAATTCGGCTGTCACTTGTTGGATGCTTGCGTGAAAATGAGAAGTCCTCCAACACACAGAGGAGTAAGACCCTACTCCCGTTCCAAGCTCTTAAAACGAAACGCAAATCAAAGACAGAGGCAGAGACGCGGTGAAATGAGGGCGACAGACAGGCCCAAACTCCCTCCGAGAATCGTGCCCTTGGGGAAACAAACCTAGGGCTTAGAATCCTACAGGTCCACCCTCCTCCATCCCTTTGACAAGAGTAACCAAAGAATTTATATGCATATATGCACAACCCAAGGACACGGACAATGGTGGGGAGAAGGACTGGGGAGGGGGAAGGGACGTGGTGGAACGGGTCACTGGGGAGAAAAAGGGACATCTGTAATATTTTAAACAAAAATAAAATTTAAAAAAAAAAAATCCCACAGGTCCACAGAACTGAAGAAACTAATTCAGGCCCCAAAAAGTAGAACCTCCCCTAGTTCACAGGGATTAGGAGGAGTGCCCCAGTAAGTGGGAACTTAGCAAGTGTTTACTGTTGAGCCACTCCGGAGAGATGGTCTTGGGAAGGAGTGGCCACCATCTCCCCATATGCACCTGACTTGAACACGGGGAATTTACACTCAGGCACATAAGCCTGCCTGTGAGCACATGGTCAGAGGGGCACACGGATGAAAAAACACCTTCTAGACTCAAAGGCTGCAGCCAAGGACCCATTAACCTCAGGCAGGTGTCCCATGGCTAGCTGGCTGGCTGGCTGCTCGGGAAACACAAGGATGTCCCTTCCAAGCTATAGGTTTCCCGGTGCTGCGCTAAACTTCCAAGTGGAAAGGGATATTTAGGAGGGTACTGAGATGATCTCAAATCTATATCTCAGCTACAAATGGTGCCAAATCCAATCAGCCCAGACCAACGGTGCTGGCCCTTTCCTTAAAGGCCTCTAGGATGAAGGCATCCCAGAATCAGCATGTTTGCTATCACGAAAGACAAGGTTCTAAGGAAGTATGAAAATAACTTTGTAAGCAGGACTGTATGTCACCAAAGAAAATTTCCCCCTGCAGAGCCCAGTATTATCTAATAACCTACATCTCTCAAATGGCCTAAAGAAACGTGAGTAGAGCTGCAGAGAAAACGGAAAGGGATGGTTCTTCTCATGTCTATATGTCGGCTTCTACTGAGGTCACATAACTTTGGACCTTCCCTGTGGTATCCACACCCAGTCAGGCATTAGCACAAAGCATTTGTGGCTCCTGTTGCACCTCGACAGCTGTTGTGGCCCGAGGCAGACACAGGAGGTTTGCAGACACACACAGTGCTGACAGGCGGTGCCACTGGAAATTCAAGGGCCCTTCCTGGCTGACCTGGATCAGGTCTTCGGAAGGGAGAGCTCTGTTCTCCTTAAGAAATAAATCGAGGACCTCCTATGTATGCCCAGAGCATCGAGATTCCGTCTTCTATTTCTTTTGAATCTGCCACATGCCCGTAATGCATGGAGGGCCCCAGAGACTCGGACGCTTGGTGTAAAAGCAAAACATTTCTCTACCTCTCCATTCAGGCCCAAGTCAGAATTACTGGTTTTCAAGGTAATTAAAAAGATCTCACTTCGGCCGAGCATGAATCCCATCCATTTTCTGTGTCTTCATTCCACCTACATTATAGCTGATTTACTCCAAGATCTGCCTCCTCGAGATTTTAAATCTCCAGACTAGAAAACCCCAATTCCCATAGGTGTTAAAAATAAGAAGTCTCAGAGTACTGATGCCATCCCTTGCTGTGCATCCCCGAGGTTTACTCTGGGGACAAATAAGACAGTGTATCCCTCTGCATCCACTATTAAGCAGCCAGTGAGACATCTTCAAACCACTTGGTAACAGAGGATCAACAGGTCAATGTTCCAAAACAGAAAACGAGATTAAAGTAGCAAGGACTCAAATTTAAATGCATAGCAGGAGAAACTAATTAAATGTTATGAAATGTAACTCATCAGCAGCAATTAGCACTAAAACCCCATGCAAATAAAGACGTTCCAACTGGTGAGGCTTCGCCCCTGGGCGCTGACCTGAACCATGCCAGAATAAAGGTACTTTGCTCGCACTCTGTTACTGAGAACAACTCATTTACACGCCAGTAAGGGGATGCTGCTTGATTCAGGCCATCGCCGCTGGTCCCAAGTGGTCAGCAGGGTCAGGGGATGGAGACCAGGCCGGGCCTGTCCGGGGCACAGGTGGGCAGGGCAGAAGGGGCCCAACCATCACACTGGTCCTCATGAAAGTATTTGTACATTTTCTTGCTGTACAAGCTCTCCCCCAAAAGTGATTATGATTCTTTGTACATAAAGACTCGTGGCTTTCAGCAGACGAGTACTATCCTCGGGTCCCACGCTAGATCCACGAAGCCAATCGGTAAGACGCATTGTCTGCACACAGCTGATTCGCCTTCTCTAACATGGGTCGTTTTTCACGGCAACAAAGGCTCCATTACCCAGGATCTCACCGATGTGAAAACTTAGCTTTCTTTGATGTACAATTTTAGAATTTATTCATTTTCATCTATCACACCAGTCCTTACGGTGCCCCAGGGCAATTTAATTCCCAACTATACTAATCACCAACGAGCCATGCAAAAGAAGAAAGGAAAAGAACACAGCTCTTTCCCTCAGACCCTCAGGAACACGTGGGAGAACCTGCAGAAGCCTATCTGGGTGGCTCCCCGCTCGGCACAGGACCAGCCTTTGGTTGTCTGAATAAAGTACGCCCCAGTTCCGAGTTCCTTTTATGGAGATGAGTGTTCCTATTTAAAACTCCAGCTACAGTTTCCTGTAAGTCCCAATTAATATTTAATGGAACCCAAAAGTTTTGGATAATTGTGGTGATTTTTTCAAACTGAGAAAGAGACAGGGAAAGAGAGAATGGGAACAGAAAGGAGGGTTGACCAGAAGCCAAAAAACCAGAGGAAACACTTAAATTTTGACCCTGGCCCGTGGAACTGGAGTGGAATCATGTCTCTGTTGAATGCACACGATCTTCCATATGCACACAGAGGACAAGGGGGTCTTGAGAAAAATTATGGACTGTTAGACACTCAAGCTTATACAAAACAAAAGGGGAGGGGGAATCAACCGCATCCACAGGACCTTGGCTTATTTTCAACGTCTCCCCCAGTTGCAGTCACATCACAGGACAGACAAACACGGAGTCAGCCTCACCTAGAGCCGGCGTCACGGTGGCCATGGGCCCGGAGGGATCCAGCTGGAACCCACTCATCATGAACTGGGCGTCTGAGGCGGCACTGTCCACCTTCAGGTTGGGCAGGTTCATGTTCTGGGCCAGGTAGTACTGGTAGAGCTCGGCCTCGGCGGGCGAGGGCAGGCTGCCGAGGCCCAGGTGGCGGTTGTGCTGGATCTGGGTCATGTTCTGCTGTAGCAGCATCATGTTGTGCATGTGCTTCTCGCTGGTCATGTGGATGCGCAGGTTCCTGGCCACGTTGGTCTCATAATCGCACACCTCGCACCGCCAGGTGGGTTTGGTTTTTGGTTTCGTGGGCGAGGGGGCCCCGCAGGAGCTGCTGATATTGGCCGCCGCTGCGGCCGCGGCCGCCGCTGCGGCCGCCCCGGCCGTGTGGCTGAAGACCTGCTCGCCCCCTCCGTTCTGCAGGTTCTGCATGTTGTTGAGATGCTTGTCGGACTGCATGTGGATACTGAGGTTGCCTTTGGTCGTTGTGGAGTAGTTACACACCTCGCAGCGGAAAGGCTTGTAACCACACGTGTAGCTCTCGCCTCGTGCCAACCGGGGGTGGGGCTGCCCGCTTTTGCAGTAGACGCAGGAGCCCCCCGGCTCCGGGTGCTTCTCCTTCATGTGGGCCTCCAGCGTCTGCTGGTACTTGTAGTGCCAGTTGCACTTGGGACACTTGAGCGTCTTGCACGAGTTACGAGAATGCATCATGGTCATGTGGCCGCCCAGCGAGCGGGAGGAGCCCAGGACCGTGTCGCACTTGGGGCACTCCACGCCGCTCCCCGAGGGGCACTCCCCGACCCCAAGCTCGCAGAGGGAGCCGGCGTGCGGGTGGTGGGGGGCGAAGCCCCCGTCATCGCCCTCCGTGCTGTCATTTGGTTCCGGCCCTGCGGCATTGTCTTTATCGGCACTTTCGTCGGCAAAGTCCAGCCTCCTGCCGCCCTCTGCCACGCTGGCCCTGACGCCCTCACTGTTAAAGCTTAAACGGTTCCTCCTGTTCGCGCCGTCAAAGACCGCGAAGGAAGCAGCGGGATTAGAGCTAGTAGAAGCCGCGCCCCTCGACAGCGTCTGGAGCACGTTAGGCATCAAGGGGGAGTTAGAAATGCTTTGGTTTGAGAGAGCAAGGTCCTTCTTGCGGCTGCCGCCCGCCGCGGCCCCAGGCTCCGCGCGGGGCCTGTCCTCCAGGTCATCGTCCAGCTCGCTCGGGAAGAGCCCTTTGCAGCCCCCCCCATCCTCCTCCTCCTCCTCCTCCTCTTCCTCCTCTTCTTCCTCCTCTGCCTCCTCCTCCTCCTCCTCCTCCTCCGCCTCCTCCTCGGCCGGCTCCGCTTTCTCGGAGAAGCCGTCGGGATCGCCCGTGTCCCGCTTCTCTCCCTCCGCGGCCCCGGGGTCCTTGCCCTCTGAGGACCGGGCGGGACTGGAGGCCAGGGGCCCCAGGGGGACTGAGGTAATGGGGGTCTTCAGGACCGAGCTGGTGAGCCCGCCGAGGTTCAGCAGGGCGCTGGGGGTCAGGAGGCCCGCCTGGGGCTGCTCGGGGCCCGCGGCGGCGGCGGCGGCAGCCGCGGGGCCGGCCGGGAGGGCCTCCTCCCCGCCTTCCATCCGAATGCCGCTGAATTTACCGTAAAAACTGTGTCCGGGGCCTATGAGGTTAGCTGTGGAAACGAAGGGGTGCTGAAAGGTTTTGTTTTTTGGTTCCAGAAAACTCACGAGGGGTTCCTTGTCCTTGCCGATCCCTTGGATGATAGCGGAGATGTTCTTATTGCTAAGAATTTTCCGCTCGTCCTCGCTCAGGGTCATGCGGTGGTCGTGCACCGCGTGGGTGACGAAGGAACGGACGTACCCGAAGGAGAGCTTGCACAAGAAGCACATCAGGATGGGCTTCCTCTTGCCGTAGAGCACGAAGCCGTCGAATTTGGACAGGTCCACATTGTTGGGGACATCTTTGGATACGCAGGAGCTTTTGGCAGAGCCGTCGCTGTTCAGGTAATCCTTGTTGCTTTTGTGTCGCACGTCGAACACGCGGAAGCTGTGCAGGACGGGGCTGAGCCCCGCCAGGGCTGAGGTATTCGGGAAAGCCGGGTCGGGGCCCTCGAACCACTTCCCGAAGGATGAGGCTATGTGGAAAGTGTTGATGATCTGTGGGTAGACGGGTGCAGCACACGAAGGGTCCCCCGGCTTGCCCCCCGCGCCGGGGAGAGAGTTCAGAAAGAGCGAGGGGAGAGGCCCGCTGCCGCTCTGGGTCAGCTGGCTCAGGCTCTCGACGATGTACGCCGAGCCGTCGGGCTGGTAGACTATCTCCCCAGCCAGGTTCTCCACGTCGCTCTCCTCGTCGCCCTCCTCGCTGGTGTCGCTCCCGCTCTCCTCCCTCAGGGGCGGCGGGGGGCGCGCGCTGGGGCAGTGGTGCTCCATGTAGGTCTGCAGGCTGGCGAAGGAGGCCGCGCACTCGTTGCAGCTGACCTCCTTGCCGGCGGGCTCGGCGGTGGGGCCGGCCGAGGCGGTGCTCTCCGCGAGGCGCTCATTGAAGGGGGCCCTCAGGCTGTCCAGGGGCCCGTGGTTCTCGCTTGGGGACTGCTCCATGCTACTGGGTTTGTCGGGGAGGTGGGTGCTGTTGAGTTCAGTCCATTGCTGGTGCTGAGGGATACCGCACCCATTGTCCTTCCCCGAGACGACGGGCGAGTCACAGCCTTCCATGGTAAGGCCTGCGTGGAGCTTTCATTGCACCCAGTACGGATCGGACCTGAAGAGCGGAGGCGAGGGGGAGAGGAGGGAGAGAGAGGGAAGAGAGAGAGAAAGGAAAGAGGTTAGGAGGGCCGAGGCTAAGGTCCCGCACTGAGCACTCTAGCAGGCTTCTGTCCACACCCACAAAAGAGACCGCGGGGGGGCAGCAGGGACCCCAGCAATCGCCCCACGTGCCTTCCAGCACCACACAGAGGGCAGTGGCACCCCCTCGGGCGTCACAGCTGGGAGCAGGGAGCGCGGGGCAGGGGCATCAGGAGAATCCCTCTGTCTTCAGACTCTCGGCTGCTCTACCCTGGAGACCCTTCCGGATTTCCATTCTTTGCCAGCACACTGTTAGGGTCAGGGCTGGGCGACAGCCACAGTGGAGGAGGGCCGCACCATCTCGGCAGGCCACGCCGAGGACACAGAGGGGCGGCCCTACCCTACACGCGCAGCCAACAGTCACCCTCAGCTGTCCCGGCTGTCTGTGGGCCAGGGGAGCACCGGGGATGCACGGACGAGAGGAGGAGGATTTCGCGCCCCCAGAACGGGAACAGTTAGCCTGTGCAGGGGTGTGCTCATCGATTTGGAGGTGAAGTCGCTGCTGTGGCTTTTACTGACCGCGCCTCTAGTTTGAGAAGTTCAGAGGAAAGCGTCAGAGGGCTGCATGACTCAAAGGGCAAGTGTGCAGGCCTGGACATGCTCCGAAAAGCCCCTTGAGGGCATCCATCCTCCCGGGGTCTGGGGAGCACTGTCCTGTGTTACAAGCTGAGGGGCAAAACCTCAAAGGGGGCCCCCTGCCCCCCCGACACTGTGAAACAGAGAAGGCAGGTCTCTGAATTCCTGTCTCCTCCCCCCTAACCGTACAAACACCTTTGCTTATGACTCAGCTGGCTTCAGACTGAAAACGTGTAGGTGCAAAACATGAGCTCAGTGTTTCTAGGAAGAACCTCCCAGACTCAGTGGGCTGACTCCCCCTCCTGTGGTGTCAATGTCACCCTGTCTGGATAGAGCCCCGTCACCGCTGGCTGGGTTGCTGTTTGCTGTCAAGGATCTTAGCAGCAAACCGAGACGGCAGCTGGGCTCGGCCAGCCCCTGGTTCCACACCTGCCTCTAAGTTGCTACCCAAGCAGCTGTCCTTCGGCCCTGGGGCTTTTCCGTTTCCGACTCCAAAGTGCCACTGAGCTGAATTTGCCCTCTGAGACCTCCTGTCCCTGGGGAGGGAGGCATCCGATTGCCCGCCGCTGCTCCGCTCCTGTGGCAACATCACCACAGGGCTATTTCTTCCACCCAGCGCTGCTCCTACAGGCAACTCAGAGCCTCAGACGCCTTGCACAGCCCCGATCCCAGCCTGCAAATCCCAGGCAACCCTCCCCTCCCTGCGCCTCCTTCCTGGAGAACACTTGGCTGCTTCCCCACCCACCATCTCATTCAGACACAGCGGATGAAGGTTTTGGCTGGGTTTGGTCCCCCCCCCCCCAAAAAAAACCCCATCTTCCCATTCTCTTTTCATTTCTCGATTGTTGACTGCACAGTGAGCCAACAGCTCCCCCTCGGGAAAAGATGGGGAAGGCAGGTTTACCAGAAGTCTTAGGAGAAATAACTTTTTGGAAGAATGTATTATGTTTTGTTTAAAACACACACACACACACATTCCACCTCTCAGTTTATAACCTCAAACTCCATTACAACCAAGTTCTGTGTGCCTGAGAAAAGACACATTGATTTTTAAACAAAGATGACTCCACTAAACCAAGCCAAACAGCAAATGCGATGGGACTTCCTCGCGAGGCTGAGATTGCGTGCAGGTGAGAATCCAGGGTGGCTCTTCTTAAGGATGCGCCTGATTGACAGCTCAGGCCAAAAAGGTTGGCAGGCCTGAAGGGGCGGGAGGGTTAACAGCCCGATTGTAAAATCGATGTCATAAATGCCTGGTAAGTTACAGGAACATGCGGGAAGGGGAGGCCACGATTGATAAAGGAGAACAGCTTTGATGCTTCACCAGGGACTTGCGTATCGACAGCGAAGCCAATCTCCTTTCCAGCCGGGGCTGGGCCAGAGAAACCTGCAAGCGTTTACCAATTAATTGGTGGGCTTTTCCTGCTGTTCTCCACCTCCGTCTCCTCCTCTACAAATCACCCACTCAAGGGGTTGGGACTTTTGAAAACTCACCTAACTTTGTTTTCTATTTCCCAAGCAAATGGTGTCAAGAAAGAATGACGTTGTGGCCACCCCTGAAAGACAGATGACCTCACGGGCGGTGACACCAGCCCCAGGAGAGGGACACGTGGGAGACTATTCACTCACAGGGACTGGAAGCCCGGTGAAGCACCCGTGGAAAACAGGATCCCACTCAGGAGCTAAGCCGCCCGCCTGCTCCGGGCTTCCTTTCAATGCACGCTGGCCGTGATGAGCAGGACCTTTCACGGCCTCGCTGAGCAAGGAGTGGGTCAGGGAACGGTAGTATTGTCTTCACCAGGGAGCCTGTGAGGAACGCGGGCTCTGCATTCCTCAGGTCAGAATCTGCGTTTTCACACGGTCCTTGGAGGAGGCACATCAGTCAGGTCTGAGGCACTCGCTGCTGCTACATCACACGGTCGCCAGACTGCCGACGCGTCCGTGCCCCGCACCTGCGCTGCTCACGAGGTGCCCAGGCAGCGTCGGTCTTGGACTTCCCCACCGGTCCCTGGGGCATGAGCGGACGGGGTGGACAAGAAGGGACCAGAGCACGGAGATGAAGAAATCCCTTACGCTGCCCAGTCCTTCAGCTCAAGGCCCTCAGGCCGTCCACCGCTCTCCCACCCCGCCGGCCGTCCCTCTTGCTCTGTTTATCAGCCAGTCAATAAGAAAAAGGTAGTTCTTACTTAAGGAGGCAGAAGTCAACTCGGCAGGTCGATCGGCACTCTGTCTGTAAACACGGTTTCCCGTAAAATCAATGATCTTCAGTCACAGAGGGCGGCCTGGGAACCCAGTGGGTCCCCGCACTCTCACAGGCAGCCACCGGCAGCAGCCTCCGTTCAGGCCCCCCAAACCCCCGGCTCTGCGCCCCCTGCCTCACCACCCTTCACTCGCCAGGGCCACCTCACACATCACAAACCCTAAACCCTTCCTGCAGCCTGCATGTCTCCAGCCACTTACACCCCGAAGTTCCCTTCAAATAGAGATGCATTCTGCTCGTGACCACCAACAGCGTACTCAACATGGGTGTTTTTTTGGGGGAGTGCGGTGTTAAGAATTCAGTTACTTTTCAGTAGGGCACCTCTCTCCAATGAGAGTTCAAGGGAAACTATAGGTGTGATCCAGGGCGCTGTATGCTCTCTGGGGAGCGCTTAAATCTGCCGCTTGAAGTCACCTTGTACAGGAAAGTTTCAACGCCTTCATCAAAGCCTTTGCGCCTCTTACAATGTTTCCTTGGAACCTACCTGTAAAGCTCCCTGTATCTTCCCAAATATCACTCTTTATTTTTCAAACACTGTTTAAAATGAGAAAACTCCACCATGTTACCCCGGGGCCCCCCATTAACAAAGTCATCCATCTCCCTCTTTCAACGGAGAAGAGGTGACCTGACACTTCTATCACATTCCTTTAAGGAGACAGGACTGAGTCCAATGCAACAGTTACAGGGACGCTGGGGGGGGGGTGCAGTTATTAGGAAGGGGAGGGGACTGCCGCTGTTGCTCCAGCTCCCAGAGAATTAAACGAGAACAGTCGCACTGTGCAATTTTAAATTGTTAATTAGCACAGGGTTAATTAGGCGGTCCTTTCACAAGAGGCTGTTTGGCAGAAAACCAAGAAAGGAAACAAAGGGGACGTAAAGGAAAACAAAGAAGGGAACCGAGACAGGAAGAAACTATTGCCTCTGTGAGAAACCCACGCGGCACGGTCAGAGAGGAGGAAACCAGCAGGCAGGCGATGCCACTTCCCCAGCTCCCTGCGCTGCCTGAGGGGCTGTCGGCCGGCACCAGCTTCCTGGAGGCGGCTTGGCAGCAGGTACCCAAAGCCTCAAAAATGCACATGCCCTCTGACTCAGCAATTCCCCCAATTCTAAGAAACAACCCAAGATATCCATAGAGACGTAACCTTTATAACAACAAAAAAATTTAAAAAAATCTGGAGAAACAAGAGACTTTCTAAGTGAATTACAGTGCATAGAGTTCCACAGGATGTTATAAAATGTCTTTTTTTTTTTTTTCCTCAAAGAAACTATTTAAGGGCGTGGGAAAATGATCACCCAGGATGGTAAGTGAACAACGCATATATACGCCTGCAAATGGAAATACATTAGATTTATAATCAAAATTTTTACAGTGGCAATTGCTAGAGGAGGAGGTTATAGGTGACTTCATTTCCTCCTTGGTGCCTTTATTTCCCAAAGCTTTTTGAAATCAAAGCCATCATAAGGGAAGCCATCCCTTCTTGAATTAGGCATCATGCGAAGGCCTGCAGGTACAGCACCACCTTGATGCTCGTAGCCGCTCGGTGAGATAGATGCTATTTTTATCCCCATTTTAAAGATGGGAAAACTGAGGTTGCCCAAGATACGCAGCCAGCAAAACAGAACTATACACGGTCTGGCTGCGTGGAGTCTGCGTTCTTAGGCACTCTACCGTGTTCTTCTTCAACGTCTCTTTCCAGGACGTCCTTCAGTCTGACATTTGCATCCAGTCGTTATGGGCCCAGGGACTGCTCTAAGATCATGGGACACCAGAATCGCTGTGTAAAAGAACACTGCCAGGTCATACAACACCCGCTCCTGCTTGGTAGTGGCAAGGGGAGGACCGTCAAAATGGACTTCTTTACTTGGCTATCTTCACACAGGAGGGGGGAGGGGTCAAGGCTGCGGGGGTGGCTGTTGCAACACGCTGTGTGGTAGGACCATTACCTTCACCTTTTCAAGGAAAATAAAAGTGGCAGATTCCGAAGACCGTAAATCAAAACATGTATTCATTCATTCACGCATTCATTCAGTACTTCCTGTGCACCTGCCCTGTGCCGGATGCTAGGGGATCGACACTACACAGGTCACAACCCACATTCTTGTGGGGAGAGGCCACCAGCAAATAAATATAACATTAAGTGGTGAGAAGCCCTCAGAAGTAACATAAAGCAAGAGAAGGGGGGAGTGTGATGTGTGTGAGTACATCATTTTGGATAAAGTAACGATATTAGATTTTAAAGGATATGTTGTAGATTAAATATTGTAGAACAGAATAGAATTTGGGGGGGAATAATGCTGAGGAATTAGCAATTAGCTGTAGGTTCAATAAGAAAATTCATGGAAAATAAACTGAAATATAGATTCCTTCAGATTCAATGATCTGAGAAATGCAGGAGAGAGTACTGTTTGATTTTAATAAGGTAACCCAAAGTTTATCACTTCTTTGTATCCAGGATAGCAAAATGTCTTTCAGATTTAAAAAAAAAAAAAAAAAGTCTGGCTGAATGTTTTAGCTGGTGGATCCCATTACCCGAAGTACCCATTCGAAGGTCAGCATGCTAGTGACGGGCCTCGAAATTCATTCTTGTCCCTGGTTCCCTTCACGTAGATCAACAAATTGAGGGACAAGACCAAGCACACAACACCAATCACACCAATTTGCAAAGTACATAAAGCTAAGAGGACTAATTAATATGCTAAATGGTGGAATTAAGCCACAGAAAGAGCTCTCGGACAAGTGGGAACAACAGGCTCAAATGAAGGAGATGCAACTGTGAAAGGATAGGTAGGAAGTCCTGCATTTACACTCAGGCAGTCGGTAAAACCAGCAGAGGATGGGAGAGACCAGGACTCACGGGAATTCACGCAAAAGCCACCTGGCAGTGTTACTTTACTACCCATCCAGCGGAAGCCCAAAGCTGGTGGGCAGTCGAAGACGCAAGTGCCACCCGCCTCTGGCTACGGGAGCCCGCTCTTGCTGCCGAAATGCAGCAGGGTCCGCAGCCCTGTCATTTTCCCTGGAAGGGTGGAGGGGGTGGGAAGAGCACACGTAGGAAGGGAACCAACAGACCTACCTGAGCATGGTCAGGATGGCCGGCTGTGACCGGCTCAGGGGTGCGGAAAAGAGGGGTCCCACTGCCCCGTAAGACAACTGTGCTCGACCACAGGAAGGCCTGCCCGCCACCTACAGAGAGTATTAGTTACAGGTCTACCTAGCTTCAGGGTTTAACTGGGAGTGACGAGGGAAATTTATTAGGAGTTAGAGTTCAGTCCCATGCACGTGAAAATCTTCCTCAAGATGATCAAAGTTCCCCAAATGGAATGCTGACTCCGGTGAAACATGGCAGTGCCTGGTTTCACAAGTGGAAAGGGGGCCTTTGATGGGGCCAGGAAGTGCCACCGGGCAGCCTCTCGGGTCCCAGGAAAGGTGATGATTCTTTTCATTCCTGGGTTATCAGCCCGTCGACCCAATCAGCTCGAACCTCCTCCCTCCTCTGCGATCCCACAGTAATGTGGCGCATGGCGACACACTGCAATTCTGGGGTTATCACACCGCTGCAATTATCCGCTGACTGGTGTGTGTCTGCTGCTAGGCTGGGGCAGCTTGAGAGCAGGTCTGAAGCCTCATTCATCTGAGTCCCCCACATGCAGGATGTAATCAGTGCTTAGTGAAACTATGAAGGAAATTAAGGTATTGGGAGACACGGCAACACTTCGAGGAGAAAAATGATGATCTCTAAACATGTTCTGTTTCTTTCTCTCTTCATTGAAGAAATGCCTGGTGGGATCCTCCAGAACTAAATGGAACCAGGGCTCCTTGGAAAAAGACAATTCTTGGGCTGGAGCGGGTGGAGGGCAAGATGAGCCTGGAGCATTTTCTTTTTTTCAAGATTTTTTATTCATTTTTAAAGAGCGAGGAAGAGGGAGAGAGAGAGAAACACCAATGTGAGAGCAAAACATGGACCAGCTACCCCCTGCATGCCCCCCACCGGGGATCAAGCCCACAACCTGGGCATGTGCCCTGCCTGGGAATCGAACCCGCAACCTTTCAGTGCTCCGACGAAGCCCAACCAACTGAGCCACACCGGCCAGGACTGGAGCATCTCCTTGAGACAGAACACAAGGAAGTGCTCTAAGACTGGTTCAGAATGTGTCAAACGAACACAGAGACGGGTTAAATGGGGCTCCCACTGCCTAAACCTGGGGCAATTTGAGCAAGAAAATAAAATGAGAGTAGAAGATGACGACCCAGTGCAAAAAAAATCTAAATCCGTAATTCCATATTTTTATAAGTTCATTTTAGGGTAGGAATCCAAAAAACAAATGCAGAGGGAATTATGGAGTTAGAAAATCACCATGTGGTAACCACCGTAATAACAACCCATCCAGGAAAGAACCGGATGATACCAAAACTGAAGGAAGTTTGAGTAGTAACAGGATATTTACAAAGTCACAGAGCGTCTCCCCACAAAACACTTACTAATTACAGAAGGGAAAACGGTAACTTCACAGCAGAGAAACCTGGCACCTTAACCAAGTGATCAAAGTTCACATCACCAGGAACGAGACAGACAGACATCGTGTGCCTCCTGAGAGAAGACGCTGGGAAGCACACCCTTCCCGGACAATCCCGCCAAAAATGCAAACCCCGAATCTAATCATGAGGGAACATCGGAGCATCACGTAAATCCAACAGAGGACAGCCTGCAAAGCATCCTGCGCTCTCCAGGAAAGTGAGCGTCTGAAAACGGACAGACAGACTGAAGAAATGAGACCAAGGAACACAGCAAGATCTGAGATTTTATTTTCCTACAAGAGCCAGGACTGGGACAACCGGCAAAATCCGAATAAACTCTGTAGGTCCGATAATTAGAGAATGTGAATGTTAATTTCCTAATTTTGATAACTACAACATGGTTATATAATAGATTGTCTTTGTTTTTTAAGAAATCCACGCTGATATATTTAGAGGTGAAGGGGCATGACATCGCAATTTTCAAATGCCTGAGGAAAAAAAGTGTGTGTGCGCATGCGTGTGTGTGTAAACACATATACAGACAGCTAGAAATATGAAAAAATGTTAACATGTGGGAGGGGTCGGGACAAAGGGATATGAGAATGCTTTGTTCTCTTGTTATAACTTTCCTGTATATCTGAAATTATGTCAAAAGAAAAAGAAAAAAATTGTCCAGTGTAACAGCTCTACATATTGAGCCTCCAACAACCTATGAACAGCCAGCCCACCCTGGTTCCCACGTCCTATCTTCACGTGAAATTCATTGCTCGCACAGCTCCGTGAAAGGAGGGGGGCTAAGAGGCTGGACAGAGAAGTACAGACAGACAAGGAGAGAAAACTGGTTTCCTTCCTCCAGCCAAGAGGCTCCAGGCAGAGCTGTCTAGCTGGAGAAGGCAAGTGGCCATTCTGACTTGAGTAGAGTTTCAAGTAACACAACCCTGAAAGACATTTACCCGAGACACCCATATCCTGAGACTCACCATTAGAGAGAAAAATCCGCAACAATGACTAAACCATCCCTACCTCCTAAAAAAAACCCCAAAAAACGCAACCCAGAGGCTCAGAGAAGTAGACACCTCACTCAAGGGGCAGAGAAATAATGCCCTCGTCTGTTTAGCTTGGAATCCACTGAAGAACCGTATCCAATTCCATTCTGCGCTTTGTACACTGACTGCATTTGTGTATTGCTGCTGCATACAAGTCAATAAGCGTTAAACCATAAATAGGTGAGACTCCATCCGCTTGGTAGCAATTTCCCAGTAGCCTTACGAATTATTCTGTAACCACGGCAAGGTCAGAGAACACACACGTGCGTGAACAGGTCCCTCGTGTGGCAGGAGGTCCACTGCCCGGAAGGCCCAGAGAATCGTCAGGCCCTGGGCTCCGTGTTTGCTAATAAGTGCATCTGTGCTCTTTCCAGCGTGAACATAAATCAGCCCAGAAGTGGAAAGTGCTAACTCAGTCCCTTCTGCAGGGAATCCACAACCACCGCAATATTCTGGCTACAGTGGAGTCGTGAAGGGGAAGGGGAGGGAGCGTGAGATCAGAGAGAGAGCCACGTCCCGGAACCCAGTCTGTGGGTGTTGGAAGAGGGGAGCTGACATTTAGGGGAATAGAATTTTTTACTATCTATGCAGATGCACCCACAGTCCAACGACCAAAGCCATGGATACAATAAAAAGTGAAACTACCCAGCTCTTACTTATACTCTGCCTTGTTCTAAAAAAGGATCTGGGGCAACTGACCCAGCTATTCAAGTATTTGTATCCCAACACTTAGGTACTTATTTAAGCATCCACTCAGGCCTTTATGCTGAAACAGAAGACCAGCATCCTTCGTCCATCACTGGCTGGAATGGTTCTCTCCTGACCTGAATTGAATCACCATAAAGCACCGATCCCCCTCCCAGATCCCCTCCTTTCACAGAACATGGTAACTTTAACTTCCCTGCTGCACCAGCCGCCCCCCCTGGCTGGCAGGTGCGTAGCTCACCCACCCCATCTGCACGTGTCTCTTGGTGCTTTCACGGCTAAACTGGATACCTTCCCACGCTACCTGTAACCAACGACTTCAATGCTTCCTTTGCCAGCACCCAAAACTTTTCATGTCCTCTGGTTTCCTCAACATCCCTCACTTCTGATCTCTCCATTCATGCTATTGGGTAGCAGAGCGAAAGCTAGACGATTGGAAAATGGGCCATCTGGCCCATTACAGTTCCAATCTGGCATCTTGTGATATTAAATTTATTTTAAACAACCTCTCCTAATTAAAGTAGTATGAGTTTTTAAAACATTGGATATGTGTAGAAAAACTCAACAGCTAAAATAAAAATTGTAATTCCACCAGCCAGGGGGCCACTGGTACGTAGGTAGATTTAGACTTTTTTCCTCTGCATGTCTATAGTTACAGATCTTCTTTACCAACCTCAGACCACCCTGCTCCTTATGTGGACTGCCCTTTGAGCTTAATTTAGCATGAAAGTTTTCCCATGACATTAAATATTCTTCGTAAGTTAGAATTAATGGCTGCATAGATGGTGCATTGTATGGACACAGCATAATTTCACTAAAATTCTATTAGTGGATTTAGGCAATTCCTAATATTTTGCTGTGAATGCTGCAATAAACTCTCGTAAATCTTTGTAAGTATATAATTAACAAAATAATGAATAAAAAATAAGTAGCAGCTCCTTTGCGAGCATCCACTACTACCCATTTATTTGGGCCAGGCATGTTTCTAAGCACTTTTAAATATACATTATTTCATTTGACCCTCAAAACAACCCATTTTACAGATGAGAAAATTGAGGCTTAAAGAGTTAAGCATCTTATACAAGTCACATACTAGCTAAGTCAGCCTTTCCAACCAGGTAAAGCCTTCCTTGCTACTTTATAACATAGGCTCTTATTTGTGACATTTCTAGCTTTTGAGCCAGTAAAACTGCTGGCTCAACAGCTAGGAATACTTAAGGCTCTCTGGCATATGCCAAACTACCCTCTAGGAAAGTCCTTCTAACTCATGCTCGCATTGGCACGTGAGCATCAATTTTCCTGCATCTTCATCAATAGTGGGTATTATTTTGTGTGTGTTTTTAAAATGTCCATTTGGCAGGCAAGAAGTCACATCTCATTTTAACTCATTTTTTGCTTGTAAGATAGAACCCATCTGCAGATACTGGCGATTTAGATTTCTTTTGTGAATTCCCTGTTATTTCTACAGTGGGGGGGGGGGGGGAGTGTCCCTTCCTTGAAGATTAGTAAGAGGGCTTCATAGGATTTTACTGGTGATCCCTCTCACCTCTCTCTCACTCAACTCTCTACCGTATTCCTCAAGCCCACAAGCTCTGGGATGAGAGTCTGACCTGCGAACATTGCTGGCTCAGACCATGTCCTCTGTCCTTCCCTTGGATCCCAGCTCGTTTAAGCAAGTGGACTCTGCCCACTGCTTCACCTCCTAAGCCGGGCGGCCTCGCCCTCCTCCCCGTGTTTAGAGAGAGCCGTCCTGCATCGCCAGCTCGCAAGCTTGCGGAGCAGTGGAACCAACTGTGGGGCTTCGTGAAGATCCACAGCTGCCAGGCTCCACCCTAGAATCCGGGGGCAGGCTCCATGAGGACAGGGCTGGACACTGCTGCAGGGGGGTCAGGAGGCCCTACGTCTCCAAGGTCACCAATGCCCTCCTCATGGCGGCCCGTGGCTTTTCCTCCTGTTTTCATCTTCCTTCATCTCCCCCACATTCAGAACTGCTGACCGCAACACCCAGAAATCTGCTCCCCCTTCACTGCTCTGACATAGTTTCCTGGCTCTCCGAACTTTCCATTGTCTGTCCCTCTTCCCGATCCTACAGCTCTCTATGGATGCGCTTTCCCACTTATTTGAGAGCATTCCTCTATCACTTCAGCCCGCAGAAATCCCTCCTCTCTCTTCTCCTATCATCATACTTTTTCCCCCTTGGCTCTCTGCTCTTATCTCTGTCCATCGGCTACCTTAACTACTTCTGTGGTTTCAATTACTGAAATTATGAGTTGACTCCCAAAACAAAATTTTCCATTCCTGCCTTATCGCTTGAATGCGTGTCTCATACTTTCCATAGACCACAAGATCTCTGTAAGTGGCTAGCCTTCCATCTCTCAACACTCAGCAAGGCTCAACATGTCCAAATGGAACTTCCCCTCACTGACTGGCCTGGTCTCTCCAGATGCAACTCCTGGTACCATCTTTGATTTCAGAAAACAGAAAAGGAAGATCGGTCTGGGCTTCCCAATGCCATATTCCTCAGGTGCCTTCCCCATGCAAGAACCAACCGCCAAAACATCCCAACTTACACTCTTCAGACTGGCTTGACACTGTCTAAAATCTACCCGCACACTGCTACTCAACGACCCTCGCACTTCCCTCCAACAGGATCCCCTCCCCATCATCTCCATGTTCTCATGAACAAACAGCACACGCTTAGGGTCCATATAGGTAATAATATCCCTGTTAGCTCTCAAGCCCCCAAACGTCTCTCTCCTCTCTGCACTCCTACAGTAATTGTCACCGCACTGTCACTAGATCAATCTCTCCGTTTCACTTCCTTTGCTTTCATCTCTACAATGTGACTATAAGCTACCTGAGGGCAAAAATCAGCTTGTATTTCTGCTCATCTCAGCGCAGTGCTGAGCATGCGGCATGGACACACACAAAAACTTGATAAATGTCACACTTTCTCTGTCTAGCAGACGTCTTAAATAACATTAGTGGGAGTGTGCTGATCTCAATGTTACATATAATTAATCACCAAAGACCCAACCACCCTAATTCGGAAGCTTGGGTATGATTCCGGAGTACTTTGGTATTTTGGGGTTACAGCATTAGATTTATTATTTCCTATTCCAAAATTACGGAGGGTCTGAAGTCTACAAAACCAGCCCCTGTTCCAGATATCTGAAATAGCTGGTCAATGAAACAGAAATCCAGGAAGCTACACAAGTCCCTAAATACAATCCTGGTGAGGGGGTGAGGGGGAATTAGGTCCAGACCATATACAAGTGAACCTCTGGGGTTTCCGCCTTGTGGAAAGAATTATAAAGCCACACTCGTTGGTTTAACAGGCCAATGAGTCTACTAGGCCTCCTGAATTCTTATTTAGGTAGTTCTTAGTGGAACTTTTAATTCGAAGAGCACAAGTAACAGTGGTAGTTCAAGGCTGATGCACCCAAGAGAAACTAAACTGGGGCAGTTTTTTGTGTTGTTTTTTTTTCCCACTTGTTTCAGGAATGCAGGTAGAAACAGCCATGGCTTTAAGCTTTCTTTTATGCAGATCTGATCTACATAAGAACAAATGAATAACCTCTTACAGCCGCTCTTTTTCTGGTCCTGGGGCAGCACCTGTGGAACCCCTCTAATTTCCTGGAGAGAGAAAAGTCCTGCTCTGCAATAACTAAGTCCACCACCTGCTGTTCACAGGACGAAGGAGAAGCCCAGCAAGGGCCAGGTGAGAGGTGGCCTTGTGGAAGGAAACTCTCCTTCAACCAGCACTTCCAAAATGACCCTTTGAAAAAGGAGTGTCTTTTCCTCCCAGCAGGAAGAAAGCCACACAGTGGGCTCACCATCGGCCGTGTGCTCTGGCATAAGGCTCCGGAATTGGCACAGGGACAAAACAAACAAGGGTTGCCCTTGGAAGGCTCATAAATGGGGCAACAGGCGCACACACACAGAGCCTCTCACCAGTGCAGGCACAGCAAGTTCTTCAGATCTTCCCTGGCTCGTTAGCATAAACAGCTTTTCAAGCAGCAGGGAGCAAGAGGCACCACTAAATAAAGCTGGACCTGGAGCTGCAAGGCCCAGCCACTGACTGGCAAAGGCCTGGAGAGGGGATCGCCATGCAAAGGCCGAACCACCCCACAGGGTCTTTCCTGTGTCCCAGGAGAGGTGTGCCTGGCTGGATGCCCCCAGGCATCCCTCCAGGGTATTTACCAAGGGTGTCCCCAACTTCCTATTTGGAGGGCACACTGTTACAGTGATTCCATCACCGAATCTCCTCAACAGCTTCATTTTACGAAACTGAAGATCTGAGAACCTATTTCAGATGGGATAGTCCTCAAACCCTAGTGGCCTGAGGAGTTGTTACAAATTTCAATTCCCTTCCTTACAGCAAAGTGGAATGAGACAGCCATAAGGACACTGGAGGGCTTCGAGACAGACTGGAGAGGGTGCAGGTTCTGTTCCCCTCAGAGCGTGTCTGAAGGACTTTCCAATTCCAAAGCTGTTAACACCCAGCTGGGTGGTGGGTGGGTGTGCGGGTGGTGGGCGGGGTAAGACTTAATTATGTGTCCCATTCTTCCCAGCCCCTTCTCCATCCCACACTGGTAATTAGGAAGCCCATTACTTGCACTGTTACTTTTAATCAAGAAAAACAGATTGAGACATATTCACCACTGGCCACTTCAAAGAGTGGCCCTAGGAATTAGGCAAAACAACAAAGGAAATCTTCTCCTTCCAGTAGAAGGATCCAAGGCTTTGCATGCCTTTAACCTTCCGGAAGCCACCCAAAGAACCAAGTGACTGTGGGTAATAATTACACCCTCACAAACTCAGCAAGAACGGCTCAGATGGCCTTTCTCTTCTTGCTGCCTTGGGAGGTCAATAGCTACTGTGAAGAATCACCACGGCCACGTTAAATAGTACTTGGGTTAATTACGCCTGAAAGTCTCTTATCCAAGCACTGCTAAGACCGAACGATTGAGTTTGGGAACGAGTGTGGTTACATATTTTTCCTTAATGGCTTCCTGAACACCCTGGTTAGGACAGATCCCTGGGGGGGAATTGCCAGTTCAAGTCATAAAATGGGATCAATGTAGATCAAGACCCCGTGCTAAGTGTCTAAGAGGAGAGAGGAGAAACGTACTGGGACAAACACACAAACATGAAAAATGCATGTCAACCTAAAGAACTTCAGCTTCCCTTCCCAAGGGGCGCCCTCTCTCCTTCGGCCCCCAGAGCTCTGTTTCTCCCATTACAACTTGCGACCAGCAGCTCCAATCCTGGACAGCGCCTGGGCGAGAGAAAGTGGCGGAAACCTTTGTGGCAGCTCCAAGAGGTTCCCGCGTTGAGCCACACTAAGACTGGGGGACTCCATCGTGGCCAGTTTGTGGGGCCAATTCCTTAGGCCACAATAATAGAGAGGCTACTGGGGTTCTGGCCTCACTGGTCTTAGTTTTAAGCTCCTGTGCATAATGCTCAGCCCAAGGCGCACTGGCTGCTCGAATGATTTTTACCTAAGTAAGTATTTACTGAGTGCCTACAATATACACAGACCCCCACTATCAACACAGGCTCCTGCGAGCTTGCTCTCACTAGAGTCCAGACGTGCAAAGTAAGAGCCGGGGTGGCAACCGTCAGGGCACTGGTGGGACAGACGCGGCGCTTCACGTGGCCGCTGGACTCAACGGCGTCCACACGGTTATCCAGGTTACTGCTCCCCTCGTTCCAGTCTCGCTGCTCAACTGCCAGAGTCTGTCCTTCCATTAACCAGATATGGTCAGTGATGACCTCTGATGTGCATGCATTTAGAAACACAGTTCAGCTATTGCGACACATACATGGTTTGGCAGGTTGAGCAACTGCCCTGAAACCCTATAGCACTGAGGACACAGTGGCCCCCACACTTGGGATCATCCTACCATATCCTCGAGCCGTGCTAATCCCTCTCAGAGTCTCGGCCTCAATCCACACGGGAGCCACCAATTAAAGGAACATTAGGGATGTTGGAGATTGACCATTTCCCGACAGCCCAGGATTTTCACCCCTGGGACAAAGGGCGTGCTGTCCCTCAAATAGCCTAGGAGAAGCTGCCAGAGCCACTGCAGCGCCGGCCCACACACAGGCATTTCTCCTCGTGTGATTTCTCCTCGTGTGATTTCTCCTCGTGTGATGCTGTCAAGCTGACAAGAGACGGCAGGGTTTGCTTTCCACCAGCTCCTCGCAGGTGATCCAACAGGTTTCCCACATCCTCACCTGCCCTTTGTATTCCCCATCCTGGTTTCTTTGGCCTCAGTTCCTCTTTTACACTGGACCTGGTGACTTTACAGGCTCCCGCACACAGCGGCAGAATGTTCTGGAAGTAGTGTCCAGCCTCCCCGAGTCTTATCAAGGAGGTGCTGGGGCTGGCGTGTCGCCACGTTTGCTGCGCTCCGCAGGGAGGTGGCTCGGCCCAAACAATGGCCTTTCACAGAGCCTCACAGTCGTGACACGGTGCTGGGAGTTACGGGGAACAGTGCAGAGGGGGGCAGTGTTGTTCTTAATGGACTGAGAAGTGAAGCATAAAGCCTCGGAATTAAAAGGAACCAGCTCTGAGGAGTCTATTCACCAAACTTCACTTGGCTTCGAGTTGTCCACCCCCAACCATCTGGCTCTCTGTCACAGGTCAGTGGAAGAAGCTGGAATTTCTGTAACTCATTTGGCGTCTATCTTTGGGGTACTCAGAAGAAAGAAAAACAAATGCCACCACAAACATGTGCCTGTGACACAGAAATTCTACTGACCCCAAAAAGTAGGGCAGGAAAAACCTGTGCACAGTTTGAAACCATCCACACAGGGGGGTGGCGGGAGTTCAGGGGAAGTAAGGGACAAGAGAATGGAGAAGAAAAAGACTGAGGATTTTCTTGCTCTCTCCCTTCCTTTTTTTTTTTTTTCAGGGAATCTTTCCTAAACCTTCACTCCCCAGCCCTTTCTGTCTCCGGGATGGAAAGTGTTACTCAGCTGCAAGGCCTCTAGCTAATTGTGGGTTTTTATTTTTATTTCCTATTACCCTCTCGCACGCCTGATGAGATTATTTTACCGGAACTGACACAGCTGGAAGCAGCAGGCATACGTGGAGCCTCTGAGGAGGTGATGCAATTTCATTTTCATTGATCAGAAATCAGCAGGGCAGTAAGTGATGGGAAATTCCATTAGAAGAAAACTTGCCAGCCATGAGCCTCAACTTCCTTGCCACACCCAGGACCCCCCAGGGGTCCGGCCTTCCTCTGGACTAAAGCCCCAGGGAGCAGAGGATGAGAAATGCTGTCCTCAACATGGCAATAAGAAAATAAACACCGGGCTGCTGGCTTGGAGAGCGTCTGACTGGAAGAGGACCACCAACTGGGCTCCTTCAACCAACAAGGGCACCTCGGCTCTCCTCTGTGGATGACACAGAAGTTTTCCAGGGACCCAGAACAGGAGGCCTGAAAACCAAGCCCCTCCAAAGCAATGCTTACAGGATCCTTTTCCAGGGGTCAACAAACAAGAAAAGAGGCCACTGAGCAACAGTCACAAATATGTCCCCCAACCACTCTCAGAGAGCATCCTGAAGGTGCCTACCATTTACTGAGCGCCTACTGTGTGCCAGGCACTGTGCTAGTGCTCACTGTATATGAACTCGGATCCACCCCTAATGCTCCAGGATGACCATCCCTCTCTCTCTGGGACAGTCGAGGAGGCAGAGGTCCTGGGGGGGAAGGGAGAGAGCCAGCTGGGACCAATGCCTTGCTGAGGATTAGCAAGTCTCCCATGAACAGCAAAGACTGAGTGAAAGTCAAGGAGAGGACTTGCTCACTCACACTTGAGCCGTGAGGGAAAATGAAGATACCTACTTTTTTCCAGATAGAGCAAATGAGAGACTCTGATTCATTTACCCTCCATCATCCTAAACATCCCAACAAAAGGGCTCCTTGTGTCCAAGGCTGGAGTTAGAGGTGACATCTTCAAAATGGGTAGAATGGCTACTGCTTTAGCAGTTAAGATCCGCCCCCATCCTTTCACAACTGTTTACCCAGCAAATATTGCTTCATTCACTAAAGGCCTACAGGAAAGAAGAAAAAAAAAGGACAAATTCTACAAAAATAAAAAATTTTAAAAATCACCAGGCAGGTGGCTCACCAGACTTCCTCTGGCTGTTTTGCCACATAAAAGGTGAATCAGAGAAGAACCAGGCCTTGGGCACAAAATTAATAGTGCTGCAAACACAACTCTTCATCGCTAGAATGGAACATTTTAGAAGCACAAGTGGTAACAATATGTCAAACTAAAATCTATCAGTAAGCTTTTATTGAGCACCTAATCTGTGCCTCAAACAAAGCAGAGAATCGCTAAGAATACCTGGTCCCCATGAGCTTACAGGCTGGGGTCACATAAGAAAACCCAGCACGCAGCCATTTATTTATACTCCTTCCAAGAATAAAATATAGTATCATAGCATAAATTGAGGCCAGGGCAAAAGAAGAAAGAGAAAAAACAAGAAAAAAAAACCAAAAAAACAAGAGTGGAGGAAAATTTGAGCCAAAAATGCACACAGTAATAACCTATATGCGTTGAGCCGTAAATTAGACTCCAAGCTTAAAAGTCTAGGAGGAAAACATAATAACTCTGTTTTAGGTGCAAAATTCACAATGTCCAAGAGAAAAAGAACAAGCCAGTTGCTCAGGATTATGTAGCACCAATAAATTCCCCGTCACAAAAACTGGGACAAGGACTGAAAGGAAGCAGAGCCTGCAACCCCGTGTCCCTGATCTCTTTGGGGAGGTGATGACGAGAATGCCTGGGTGTGAAGTCGCTCAGTCGCACTGCCTCTTCTGATGGACGAGGGTAATGACCTCAGAGCATGCTGGTGGTCTGCCCAAGGTCAGACAGCTGGTCAGTGGCAGAGCCAGCAAGAGGGCCTGGGTGCCTGCGCCCCACACTCACAGTGCTTTTCCCACCACCCGTAGCTACTCCCCATTAGCCTTCAGAATCCATGGGCTGGTTGGGTGGGGGGCACACATGGAAGCTGATATTGGGGGGCAGGGGGGGCTGTTCTCGACTAAATGCACTACGCAGGCCTCATCTGGATACCAATCCTAACAAACCAACTGTCAAAAGCCATTCTGGAGACAATCAGATAAGTCTGAATTGCAATTTGGGATTCAATGATGATAAAAATTTGCTAATTTTGTTATATAAAGATAATATTATTACCACCTAAGAAAATGATGAAGCATCATGATATCCTCGATTGGCTTTAGATCAAAGCCAATGAACAGAAAGATTAAACAAATTTGACAAAAAGTGAATTGTTACGTCTAGGTGACGGGGTCTCTCAGATTATCCTATTTCAACATAATAAATTTGTAAAAGAAGAAGAGAAGAGAAAAGAAAAGCCCTGTCTTTACCCAGTCCAGAAGTATTTTCTGAAAAGAGAACAGCACTGGCCAGAGCCAAACTTCTCAGCCTTGAGTTAACATATTCCTGGCACTCTAAGCCTTTTTTTCCCTGAAGAAATATGGACTCTCCTTTCTTCAGAAGAGCTGAAGGACTTCCTAAGAGTCGTTTAGGTCCCAGCTCTCTCTATAACACTCACCATCTGCCGACCCCACCCCTACTCCTACCCCCATATACATCACGCTCTGGGCACAGTACTTGAGGCATTTATATGTGGTAACCATCACTACTGTGCAAAAATGAGCCCAATGTAACAGCCTAAGAATACACAAGAACTTGATTTAGAGCTTGGAGCCAAACTCTGATTAAGAAAAACACACCCACTGATAAGTTAAAAGCCTCCACTTGTTGACTGAATGGGTTAAAAAATAATTTAAAACACTTTCAGTGACTTTACAAAATAAGGCGATCTTTACCAACAGTTGTTTTTGAGCTGATTGTCTTTCAGCTCAGTATGAATGTTTTATAAGTCACCGTAATTGCTTTGTAAAGTCTGAACTGAGCTGGTTCCCACTGGGCCGCATTCATCTGCAAGTGGGATGGCCCAATGATAAGAGGGCCTCTTGCCACATGTGGGCCCACACACGCCCATCAGCATGCTTTGGGCTCCTGGGAAACTCTCTTTGCCATAAACTTTTTCACAGCAGCCTTAGCATTTGACTCCAGGGAAGTGGCTTCATTCCCATCATGAATGTGACTCGATGGGTCTGAGCAGCCGAGTCTACGCTCGGTCATCATGGTGGAACCCTGTGAACGCCAGTCCCCGTCATGATGAAAAACAATGGAACATTGGTCAACTTCACCACCACTGCCCACACTCTGAATCAAATTCATTGATCTAAGTGACATTTTTAGGAAGAGCATTGTTTAAAATAAAACTTTCCAAGGTAGTCCGGGCAGAGGGAAAGTAAGGACAGAAGTGGGTGGGCCCAGAATATGAGAGTGACGGGGGCTCCTGGGCATCCCAGTCAGAGGGAGGGTGACCTGGTAGGATGGAGTCAGAGTCAGGGGAGAAGGGGTGCTTAAGCCATGGCCCTGTGCAGACTCTCCAGCCCTGTGTGGAGGACACTCCCGCTGGCTTTCCCTCTGGAAGGAGGAGACCCACTGTTCCTCCCTGGAGGGCCTTCCCCTCACCTGCACAGGTCTATCTACTCACTAATACCTCCAGGCTCAGCCCTGCTCATCAAGCCTGTTACTTGATGCCTAGGTCAACTCTTGCTCTTACTACTCTAGGCCTCACCAGAGAAGAGCCCACAGCCTTACATCTTGCTGCCCGGACTCCATGGCCTGGCTTCTTGGTCCTCGCATCTGTGGACCCTTACTTACCCTGCTGGGGCTTGTATCCCATGGCCAGGAATCCCACATGCCTGGGACCCCTTGCTTGGATCCACCTGCACTTCTGTGGCACTCACCTTCATCACATACCTACTGGTCCCCTCCCTGTCTGATAAACTTCCGCTCCCGGCTCCTCTTGGGCAGCCGCGAGGGATACAGAAGCCACAGGCTGCAGCCAGGCAAGAAGGGCAGGAAAGTGGCAGCTGCCAGCACGACTCACCCTCCTTTTGGTCCAACTACTGTCGCCGCCTCCTCCTTCGCTCCCTTCTCTTCCACTCCCCAGTGACTCCATGAAACTCACCAACTTTATTATTATTTTTAAATATATCTTTATTGATTTCAGAGAGAGGAAGGGACTGGGGGAGAGAGCTAGAAATAGCAATGATGAGAGAGTCATTGATCGGCTGCCTCCTGCACGCCCCCGACTGGGGATCGAGCCCGCAACCCGGGCATGTGCCCTGACCGGGAATCAAACCTCGATCTCCTGGATCCTAGGTCGTTGCTCAACCACTGAGCCACTCCCGGCCTGGAAAAACTCACCAACTTTAAAAACTGACTCCTGGCTATGGTAGATGGCTTCTCAATAGAGGTCAATGCCACTCAGGTTGAACAGAGCCTGTGCTGTTGGGTCTGCAATGTTAAGGACCCCATGATAGTCTTCACTAAAATGGGGCCAAGGGGGTTAAACCACTGGACGTGTGTCCAACCTCACCCCCCAGTTTCGCATATATTCATGTACATACATGCCTATATTTCTCATTTAGTACCAAACAAAATAGGGCATTTAAAATAGAGGAAAAAACAGAGAGAGTCAACACACACACACACACACACACACACCCCTCCACCGCCCCTACTGCTGGCAAGATCTCATCCTGTGAGTTTCTGAATGAATGACTATCACTTACTACCACCTAATCTCTAACTACTCGTTGGTCTGGGGAGTCCATCAGTTGCTCCCTAGAGTAGAATGGACTGGTTTCCTTCGTTTCATCAGGAGAAAGAGGGAATGCAAACAGCAGCCAGACCAGAGACAGGACAGCCGGGGAGAGTGATAGAATCTACAGCGGCACCAACATCTATCTCCAGCATTCTGTCATCTCATGATCGGCCATTTCACTCCAGGCACTGACTGGGCCAGAAGAACCTGAATCCTAGGACTGGATGTCCCCGAGTAAGTGGTTTCTCTCTAAAAGTAAAATGTGGATCGTAAAACAAATGCTTGAAGAGTCCCAGGAATGCCTGTTGCATCAGGGCGTAAGCACAGCAGTCCACTATTCAATTCCACACATGTCTGCTTTCCCCCAGGGAGGGTAGAGGTGGAGTTGAGAAGAACATTGGACAGAACCCAAGCTGGGAAGAATAAGAATTTTCCCTCTTAACATTCAAATTCCTGAGTCACAGCTGAAACCCCACTGCTATAATTGTTTTATACACTGTCTCCACAAAGGAAAAAAAAAAAAGCCTTTAAAAAGTTGCATTAGCTTCCAGATTCCCTGTTTAAAACCCTTCCTTCTGTTGGGTGCCTTGAGATAAAAGCTATGTTTGACTCTCTGGCCAGCTGTCAAATTCCAGCGCTTGCCTGGGCTGGGACCAGAACCAGTCTTCCATCCATCCAACCATGGAAGGCCCGAGCCTGCTGGCAGAGCAGGGGTTAATGGAAGCTGACCGCAGCACAGTTGTTAAGGTAATCAATACCACTGAGATACTAAAGCAGCATAAGCCACAATATTGATTGCCAAGCAGATGATAAAACTGTTTATTATGATAATTGCAGGGTCCCTGCAAGATGCTCCCAGCGCTTCCTAAAGCTGTTTACAAAACTAATAAAGATTTGCCATTTTCAAGGTCTTCCATTTTAACCCCCCTCCCTCCCCCCAAACTCCCACCCCTGGCCCACCACCAAAAAAGCAGACCTCACCCCCTGGGCTGACATGGTCCTCGCTGGGACAGCATCAGAGCCTGTCCTGGGCGTATCACACCCTCGGGGCGCTGGGGAAGGGGCTGTCCAACACCCTCGCCCTGCCTCCAACTTCAGGAAAGGGAGGCCGGAAGCTCAGCCGACGAGACACTCAGAGCCTTGCGATTTCCTCCTTGGAGCCCACCGTGTGATAATTATGGGGTTTTATCGATGGAGGGGGCTGCTCAGGGCTACTTGGGCGCACATCCATTTGTTATAACACATTTAAGAAACCACACCACCTTGGTTTGTAATTAAAACTTCTCTGGAGAACTTGGTGGCCATGGGCTGAACACGGTCAAGCACCGGTTCTAGAAGGCATTTCCGCCAACACAACTCGGTGGCGGCTTTGGCTGCTACACTGGGCTCACATCTCAGGTTCTATCGTGCCCAATGCACCTGCTGAGTTTTGTTAACAGTGGAAAATCACTCCTTCCCCGTCACAAGCACAGCTATCTATCTGCCTTGAGACACAAGTCTTTGAATTAACAGCACTGCTCATGATGAGTGTGTTATTTTCAGGATGAACTGGACGAGTGTGGAGATTTTTCTCACTAGGAATAGGCATCTTATAGGTAGCATTATGTTCTTCAAACCACTCAAGGGAAAATCCATTGAGTCTTGAGAATAAGTATAGGAGCTTTAGGACACCAAAGCATGCAAATATACTGACATTGTGTTTTCAGAGTTTACAAGAGGGGGAAAAGAAACCCAAGTTTTGAGAACCAAGTAGCCATTCTATTAGCAATTAGAAGGCAAAGCCCCGATCCCTCACTCAACCCTCCACAGCTCTGGCTCAATCCACAGCCTACCAATAGGATTTTACCCATAATAGAATTCAACAGGACTTGGCCTTCAAAACCACATTTGCAACTTAGAGGGCACTACTTTGAGAATTGATGGGCCCAAGAAAGATGCTTTGGAGACAGCTTCTCTTTTTTCCAGCCCTATCCAAGCGCAAAGAAATTGTTAACCAATGCCCCTGTCTTTACCTTGTACCACCACCTTCAGTTTAGGGAGCAAAGTCCCTGCCCTCTCCATGCTCTCCCCTTTCAGCTGCACCCAGCAGCCCTGAAGGTCATTGCCCACAGAGCTCGCCTGTGCATACACATGTGTGGTTTAACTCTGCGGACCAGCAGAGACATGCAGCTCCTCTGTAGACACCTGTCTGCTCTGCCTACTCCCAATCACACAGAAATCAGGAGACTAGAGCCAGTTTTTTTGTAGAGTATAATCCCTTTGCCAAAGACCTTGCCATGAACTCCCAGATTCCACAGCATGGCTGGAAGGCATGCATTGAGATTCGTTTAACCTGGTTACCTGCTCTTACAGGAACTACTTGGCAACTGGGAACAGCTGGAGGAAATCTGAGGCTTCCCCACTACTGCATCTCATGAACAGCACACTCCTAGGCAAAGTAGCAGAGGACAATCGATCGCCAACCACGAAACTCCCAGCTAAATGCCCTGCTCACTCACCATATGCCCACAAACACACCCCTGGATTTGATATCAAGAGAGAGTTGAACATTATGTGTGACTAATTCTGCTGTTACCTTTTAACCGACCTTACACATACAACTTGTACTCTCAACAATAACTTCAAGGGAACATATACCCTCAGAATGATACGGTCCACACTTGGAAGCCCGCCCACAATGGCCAGCCAAAGCCTGCCTAAGTGCTAAGAACCATTTAGGAGCATTGTAAACCATTAGGGCCATTAGCTCTAATTTGACCTCAACAAAATAAATCAACCCACTAGGAACAACTTTAGAAGCTTTCCAAAGTCAAGTCCTCAAACCCTGAAAGCACAAGCACGAGCCACGGCAGGGAACAAAAGTCCAGCCTCTGAGCCACTCTTCCCGGCTCCTACCTTCCCTGCATGCTCAGCTGGGACGGTGGTCGTGGGTCCCTCTCCGTCCACTGAGTCAGGAAGCTGTGACCCTGGAGAGTCTGTGTGCGAGTCAGAGCCCATCTGCCATCTCTGCTTCGGGGATTCCCTCTTTCCTTCCTCGGAGCTCTCATCATATACGATTTTCCACCTGAACTGCTCTTAATGCCCTCTTTCAAAACATGTGGACATTCTGATTTACTTTCAAGATATCCTGATTGGCTTTCAACTCTGCTGATTCTCAGCTCTGGGTCAGGGTTCATCCAGCCTTTATGTCCTTAAATGAGCAGGTATCACATATGATAAGAACTATGGTCCCCCCCCCCCCATTAATGCACGCTGTCAGCACAATACATCATTTCTTTAACAAAACTGATAACCATCAGCATACACTCCAAGTTTAAATTGCAAAATCACCCTAATTTTTTTTTTTCATTTTAATTCTTCCCTGATAATTACTCATTGCGTTTTTTGAAAGTACTGATGGCACTGCCTTGAAGCAGCAGGAAGTGAAATAAACTATGACACATCGTCAAATCCCACCGGCGGAGAGGCGAGGAGAGGAAGGCTGCGAACGCACGTACGAGGGAAGCAGGCAGGCCGCATGCGAAAGCCAGTAGCCCTTCAGCTGTCTGATGATAGAAACACACGGTATCATTATTTCGCTCATCTTCACGGGACAGAAGGAAGGAAGCAGCGAGGGTATTGGCCAAACAAGTTAGCAGTAACCCCAGAGTCTGAATTGCTAAGGGCTGAGTAATTCTTTCCAGCTCCACCCAGCATGGATTTCCAGGTATCAAATTATATGTTAATTACAAGAACGTGAAGTTATATGAGGGGAAGCGGTGTTAGTCAGCACCCAGGGGGTGGAAGTTCAGTGAAATAGTTCTGGAAAGCGTGTTTCACACACAGGCTTCTCGGGCTTGGGGGGGAAAAGGAGAGGCATCGGGTGTCTATCCCAGTCCCTTCCCTTCCTTTCACCAGACCACTCAGCTGAACTTTCCTACCTTATAAATTAACATGGGCTTCTTTTCCTTTCTCTACATTTGCTACACAAATCAAAAAGGGCTCGGTCTGGGCCCAGGTCAGACTTGGCCAGTCCAAGGAGCGGCGCAGGTCCCCAACTGCCAGAGTGCGGGAGACCACAGTTCTGCTTCGGGTGATGGCGGGGTGAGCACTATACTGCCTAACACTGTCCCTCGGCCATCTCGGAGGGTCAGGATGACACCATGTCCTCCTGGGTCGTCAGTGCCAAAGCCTCGGATGCCGGGGAGATGCAGTGGATCTGCTAGGAGATCGAACAGGGAGTTCTGAAGCTGCTCCGGAGCTCAGGCTGCAAGAACTTTATCCATGTTACACATTGTACCCCTGCCTTCCAGGCCCCCATCAACCGCATATGATCTCACCCTGACTAGGATGGAGGAAGAGGGAGAGCTATGGTGAAGTCCAGGCCTGTCCCAACCAGTGAAGGGCCGCACGGACAATGGGAATTGAGCCCTTAGGACCATGAAGCGGCTGCTGAGGGAATTTAGAGATCCACCTGTGAGGAGCTGAACACTCTTTTCTTTCCAGTCCTTCTCACTTCAAACGATTTTTTTCTAACACTGCACCCAACAGGCAGGTAGCAAAGAGGCACTAAACTAACACCTTGAAGTGGGTCAATAAGAAAAAAAAACACACGACAAGCAGATGCCCTGGGCTAGCATCCCAGCACGGAGGCCATTTAAAAGCTCAAGTTGTTAACCTACTTTGGGTTCACTATACACATAATGGGTGTATATAGAGATTATATTTGCCCCATATGGTTGTAAGGATTAATAGACAGTGAAGTATTTAGCACAGTAGATGCTTAACAAGTATTAGCTGTTTAGCTGTTAATATTTATACAGAGAGAGAGAGAGAGAGAGGGAAAGAAACATTCTCATTTCATGTGCATAAAACCTAACAAAGACCGCATCCTGCATTTTAAGGCCCAGGAAAGCAGGGGGACTCACCCACAGTCACGCCTCGCATGAGAAACCCAGGCTGGGCCTGAAGACAAGGGCTCACAGTTCCAGTCTAGTGTCTTTTCCACCATTATTTTCCAGCATGTCCTACAGGCCCCGCTGGCCACAGGCTGGGTGATTGTAGGTGATAGGTGAACATTTTAAATTCAAATCTTTATCTATTTAATGTTTATTTGAGCCAATACAACCAGCCCAAACCTGAGATTCCTGAGATATCACTGCTCGGGATGATGCTAGAACAGGTATTTATGGGCTTAGCAGGAAGCCCAGGGAAAAAAGTTAAGCAAATATAGTACAGGTGGTAACAACATACAACAAAAAGGGCACCCCGTGTTTGGGGAGCTCTCTTAGGCCCTGCTTCCCCTCGCAGAGGCTGTGGCTGAAATGATCTTTCTACCAAAGTCAACATTAAGTCACCAACCCACACGTCCTGGTTTCCTCTATGTGTCTGTCTCACCCTCTCTAAAGCAAAGCCTCGTAATGAAAGGGCATCGCCTTCTTCCAGGCTTTCTGAGAAAGGCTGTGAGGAGGGTTATCAGCTTCCATGACCCCTTTAGTCATCAATAGCACTTCTCCCTCTCCCATCCCCCCAGCAAGGACCCTGCAGCCCGGAGCTGGCTGGCTCCCCAGCCTTCCCCAGTTAATGCCTTTTTCCTTGTGCAGCTATCACAAGAGGGCTGTTTAGTGAGAGGACCTCAGGCTGACCTTTGCTGACAGGCTCCAAGCTCCCTCTGTAAACTGATCTAATGTTAGGCCGGGTAATTAGCGACCAAGTCGTAATTGCAGCTTCTAACTATGCTGGCCCAAGATTGCAAAAATTCCCCGGGGGGGGTCCGCTGGGGACCCCCAACCCACACAGAGGCATCTGCTCACGGCCAAAAGGAGGGACTCAGCAACATTTCTGAGGGAGGCCAGCACTTTTCCAGGTCTTAATTAAAGTGGGATCCGGGTAAGGAGACAGACAGCTACAAAAGGAAATTAGTAAATAAAGGAGAGTGGCTAAGAAAGAAATCCGTGGCTAGCCTGGAAGAGCCCATTCAGGAAAGTACAGGCTCTCCAGGCGGATGGCCATGCGCAAGAAACTTTCATCTCAGCCACAGAAGAAACTAGGCAAATACCCTTAAAGCGGCAGCAGAAAGAAATGCAGAAAGGGAGGAGGGGCACTGCCGGCTCGCTCGCCCTCCTTCGGCCCCACACGTCCCCTGCGAGGGCACCACCGCCCTCTGCTCACCTCAGAATCACTCCCCAAACAGCTTGGACACTCCACCTTGAACTCAGAAAATTCAAGACGCTGTCTGGCCTACCCTAAGGATCTTTATCATCTGCTATGATCTGGTAATTCAAACGGCTCCATCCAAGAGGCTGCCTTTACTAGTTGCCTTCACATGTATGTAACGTGCCTCCGAATAACATGCCAAGTCCCGGTGGGAGATGTCGTCCTGTACAGTAGGCTGCCCTCTCGTCATGACTCTGAACGTAAATACAAACGCACAAAAGAGGCCGACGGTCAGAAAGACTAAGAACTGTCCCTCCTTCCTGTACAGGGCAGGAGACAACCAAGAGCAGGACAGCGTGATTCGTCCTTCCCAGAGAAACCCTTTATTTTTCAACACCGCCCCATCCTAATGTCCTCTATCTGATTTGTCCTGAGAAAGGCCCCTTCACTGAACTGCTGCTGCCCATGGTTACCCCTGGGTCTCTTTCCTCAACAGAAGCAGCAAGATCAGGGGCCACGGTACCTTCCCCGAGTGGAGGAGACTTTCTGCCCATCTGGACCACACGACAGGCCTCCTCCAACCCCACTTCCTTGGCCAGCACGCCGCCCGACTCCCAGGGCCCCCAAGGCTGCAGAGCCTCGCTGGGTTGAGCGCAGTGACAAAAACGGGGCCAACAGCAGCTGACTGCACTAATTCACCCTCCATTTCCTTCTCCAAACAATTAATACACTTAATAACTCCGGCCCCGACGATAGATTCCTCAGACACCCCTTTCTATTAACCTCTCCCCGCTACAAGCAGTGGGTCTCCACCAGCATGCTTCTGTTCCCTATCACTTAATCACTTTTTAATCCACAACAAAGACTTCACGCCACACTGTGGTTTTATTCTCTCAATCTTTTATGAGGGACCTTATCAAAAGCTTTTAGAAAACACAAGTGAATTTTGCCTACCAGGTCATCTTTATTATTTCAGAATTCCTTATGAAGAAATTACAGACGTTAACGTTGTCGATGAATACTTAAGGCCCCCGCGTTCACCGAGACACACAAGTCTGACACAAGTCACATTTAAGTGGCTGTATTACCTCCATCTCTACAAAGATTCTTATCTACCTATTAGTAAGGAGCGATGCCCCCAAATCCCAGGTGTGGGGCTCCCCCAGGACTTTCTGGGCCAGCTGAAACCAAGTACGTACTGAGTACCAAAGGGAAATAGAAGGCATACCAGAGCTTCAAAGCAAGGAATAAAAGTCACCGAGTCAAGGAAGGCCTGGACATGGCAGCCTATCCAGTTTCTACCATCTCTACCTTTCCCCAGGTGGATGGGAAATCAGCCGCATGGCTCCCTAAGCCCCAGGGAGCCGGCGACAGCTTCTTGATGTTGACACCATTTATGCTCCCTGCTAGCCTAGCACCTGTTTGTTGGTGCGATTATTTCTAATTAGCACTCTGCAACAAACTCAGCCCCGACTGCAGGGGCAGGCTCCCCGGATGGAACAATTACAGATGCACAAGGGGCAGGGTATTTCCTGGCCACCTGAAATTCTTTTCTTGGCAACTTTAAAGGTAAGCCATCTCGTCAACTGCACGCCTCTTCAAGAGCTGCCTTTGGGCAGGGTTCAAGAGCTGCAGTGCAATTTTGGAATCCCTGTCTGAAAACCTTCCCGTCAAGAGAAAGAGAGGGCTGAGGTAATCCACACTTAGCGCCAACACGTGTCCTAATGACCGGGGAAATCCTCAGCCTTCATTGCACACGCATCGGCTTCTCAGGCTACATCTAGTCCAAGGCCGCACTTCAGTCACCAAAAGGGTAGGCAGGGCTCCCGGTCCTAGGGCCAGATGAGATGGGTCTGCCTCTTCCCCACGACATCGCAGTGAAGTTAATGAGTCCCGAAAAGTCCACAGGGTCTACAGAATCCAGGGTACTGGGTAATTCTTTATCTTGAGGCAGACCGTAAATGTCAAGTCATAACTGGACGTCTGTTAGGAGGGTCACCACAAGCGGGCATCCCAGACTCTCCTCCGTTCTCGGCAAGCACCTCTCCAAGCGGGGTGCCCTAGAGAATGGAATGGGAACTGCAGGTCCGGGCGCTCCATTATGGCAAGGCTGCTATTCAGCCTGGACTTAATGAGCTCTTGCAAGGAAACAGGAAGTCTATAAAGTAATTTAAATAACTTCCAGTCCCGAAATAAAGGAAATTAAACTGCTGGCACGAACCTCTCTGATGGACACCTTTTTTGTCTCTCCAATCACATCCACAACTACAGCTGTCGAAGTCTTCTCCCCAAGGCCAGCCCCCAAATTCCTCTAATATGAAACACACTACGGCTGTCAGTCAGTCTTCAGAGCTCTCCGAGCTTCTGCAGAAACATGTGGCGTGGTGTGCAGCAACACCAGCAGCGGCCCCCACGCCCCACACTGAGTCCTGCCCCTGCCCGGCTGCATGACCCGGGGTGACTCACATAACTTCACAGGGCCTTGACAGCTCACCATCAACACAGGGGACCGCGTGGTCTGACCAAGCGACCTCTGAGACTGTTAAGAGGGTCCAATGAGAACAGGGCAAACTGAAAACACAAATAAACGTCAGGATTATTCCGGCAGCCAAAGCCCTTGGGCTCTGAAGTTTCTAAATTTTCTGTACTGGAGGCACTGTGCTAACTTCTTGCCTTCCTCGTAACTGCGAATACTTGTTCATCGGTTCTCCTACTTCTCCTAAGCCCCTAAATGGAAGCAACTATTTGTGTGCACAATTATTAGTCCAACTAGATATGGCTTCCTTGCAGGCAAGGGCTGTGGCCTTTTATCTTCTGTAAACCAGTGTGCACAGATCACCAACCAGCACCAAGTAGATTCTCAACGAAGGGTTGGAACCAACAGCCCACAGAGTTACCCATTCATTCTCAAACACCAACATGCTGACAAGGACCCAGCAGCTCTCTATAAAACAGAGAGACTAACCTTAAGACAACAAGATTCATAACTGGCTGTGAGTCCACAGGGGTTTGGGTCCCCTCCCTGTGCAGAAATGGCCCCAACTTCTCACATCTAGGGGAGCTGCCCTCTGTGAGATGCAAACCACACTCACCATGGCAGTTTCACCTGGTAAACCTAAGCTGTCAGGTGCTAGAGGCTGTTTCTGGCCACAGAGTTAAGTTTACTTTATTGATAAGAATCAGCCTGATACTGACTGGTTCAACCAGTACTCTAGATGCAGAATCACAAGAAAAGACAAACTAAAAAGCAGCTTAAGATCAATCTTGTCTTGCCAGCCCTCCAGATATTACTACTGATGATTGGTATGGTGAACCCTTGACCCCTAAACTGGGACAAGCCAATAGCGAGGCTGGACCTTCTATGTTGTCCCCCCCTCACCTCTTTCTGGGCATGAAGACAAGACCTGGTGCACTTGAAAGAAAACCATTGGGCCCCTCAAAAAGAGACCCTCCCAAACCATCCTAAGGAAGGAAATCAGGATCAGAAATCCACTGTCACAAACAGGTTCTATGTGCAACTGCTCTGTCGTTCCTGCTGATGATTGTGGGGTAAGCTCTTAATTCCACTGAAGAATTAAAAAGTGCTGTCTTGCCCATGGGCCTGTGTAACTGGAATGATTGGATTCAGAGGGTCCAGAGGTCCATTTGAGCAATAGCTATCTCCCTTAAAGGTCTGGCCATTGAGCAAGAGGCCTTTACCCTGGAGGGCTGTTCCAGCTCTTGAGAAATCACCCTTCCCCCCAGGGCTCGCCATGGTGAGGCCCCACAGCCTCTGTGCATCATCTCATGGCACTGAGGCTCCCCGGGTGTGCGCGGCGACTCACTCTCCCGGCTGCAGCATCTGCTCATCACTTCACAGCCTGACCACAGCCAGAGGGACACCGTCTGATGAATTTCAGTCTAACGTGGGTTAACCCAAAACGCAAACACAGTCAGTCTCCGATGGTGGCATTCAACGTGCTCCCAACTGGAGCCAACTTTGACTTTCCACAAAGTTCACTGACCAAGAACCATAGCCAGCACATCATCTTTGGGTCTCCCTCGGTTAGCCATCCTTGATCTAAATTCTTCTTCTTAAAAGGGAGCCACATATGCAATTTTAAATTTCCTAGTAGCCACATTAAAAAAGGCGGGGGGGAAGGGGAACCAGTGAAATGAATTGTAATAGCTCTTATTTAACCCAATATGTCTAAAATATTATTTCAAATGTAATCCATCCAAATTTTATTAAGGTATCTCCCCGTTGTTTTCACACTAAGCCTTGGAAAACTGGTGTGTGTTCCACTTACAGCACAGCTCAGTGCAGACCAGACACATTGCACATGTTCAGGAGCCACGTGTGGCTTGTGGCTACCAAACTCCAGCAATCTGAATGGCCGGCTTCCTCTGCCGATGAGAACCTAAAGCACAGCTCTAATCAGCCTCACTGTAATAACTCAGGCTTGTTTTTCCCACTCACAGACTTCACCGAACTCGCCCCTACTCAAGATTCTTTCCCACGGCACTTGCAAGTATATTTGGGTGACATGTCAAGAAGTGAAGCTGGCTGGGCCTGGACTGAACAGACATTCAAGGAATCTGTGGACAACTTATCTAGTCAATCAGATATTCTTTCCAGGGCTTGCCCACCATTCAACTAGACCCCCAGGGTTCCTTAGTTTAAAACCCTCACAAGGTCATGCAGTTAACTCTGTGGTGGCCACGTGTCTCTGGGACACACTCCATTTCAAACTAAAAAATCACACTGAATTATTACTGCTCTGGTCTCACAAGATGTCCATACACGATATATACAAAGTCACACAGAAAAATCGACTGCCTGTCAAATCCTAAGGCACAAGTAGACACAGGAAAAATCCACAGATGTGAGAGTTGCTGAGAAGAGAAAAAACATTTTTTCGTGAAAGATGCAACGTTGAGACCGTGTTCTCACAACTGTTAACCAGAACACTGTAGGCTCAGCCTAGGTCTGTGCAGGAGCGGCGCAAAGTTACCTTAAGTACCGTACCTCAGGGCTGACGCATCTGTCCTGAGCACGGAGCCCCCACAGGACCCCCTTCTGCAAGGACACTGAGCACAGCGCAAGTCAGGTGTGGGAAAGGATGCCTCCCATGCCAGGGCAGGACAGCGTGGGATGCCGCACCTCCCAAACCTAAATCAGCCCCTTTCCCTGGATTGACGTGGGACCTGTCCAGGAGAGCATAGGATTTGATCTGGAACGTGATACTGGAAAGTTAAAGAGTTTCCTCAGCTCATCAGTATGGACTCAGCCCCAAGAGCAGCACAACCTGGGGAATCTGAAACGCATAGAAAACAGTTCATTTCTGGCTGGCTGTTCTGGCTTCAGGCAAGAGAAGGTGAGCACAGAGCTTGGGAGAAAGGACTGGAACAGGCTGAGGCTGGGATTTGTTCCAGGAGCCCCCAGGGGACAGGCCTGGCTCCCGAACCTGGAAACACGGAGGGCTGCTCTCCAACAGGTGGAGGGCTCCCCACTAAGTATTCCAGGCAGGAGAAAGGAGGAGCCACTCTCTGTCGACACTGTTCTCAGCATCCTCCCATCCTGAGGGTCCCCTGATCTGTCCCCAAGGCAATGGGGAGAGGCGCGGGCTGAAGAGCATTCGGGGAGAGGAAGGAAGGAGGCGGCTCTTCTTGGCGAGCTGATGGGTGTGAGTGGTGAGCATTAATTAAAAAGCCATCGGGGAACAATGGTCTTTTCATATTTGGAGCCTGTTCTGCACAAAGCTCAGCTTGTTCTAGGGGGAGGTCTCTGCTTTAAATTTTTTTCTTACTCATTTCCGAGGGCTGTGGCAATGTCTGGCACCCAGCTCAACCCACTGGAGTGTCCCCAACCAGAGGCTGCGCCAGGCAGGCCTCTTCAACTTCATAGGTGGTGGCATTTAGACACAAGAAGGGGCAGCTTCAGGGGCTGTTCCATGTCAGCCCGCAGGCTCCCAGGGAGCTCCCGGGCGTTTCCCTGAATAGCTGCCTAACCCATGGAAACACTCACTGGACGTTTTCTTCAGCCAAAAACCCGTTTCCCTCTCAAATTATGCTAGACGGGCCACACCCAGCAGACACAGGGCGAGGAGTCGTGGGTCTAACAGACTGGCCAAGAGACACTTCAAGGCTTAAGTGTAAGAAAACAGTGGATAGATATTAGGTCCTGCAAGGAGACCCCACCTCCCTCACCCACCCTACATTCCAACCTGTCTCTGGAGTCTCCACTCAAACCCACAGACTATCCTTAAGAAAAGCAGATTTTAAACCAGGAGTAGGGATGGGGGTAGGAGCATCGAAGACGTTCCCGAACTTAAACAAATCACCAACCACCTCTCTGCCCTTACAACCCCGGGTGGGCAGTCCCCTCTCATCCCACCTCCTGGCATTCACATCCCTGTGCAATCCCCTCCCCTTCGGTGTGGGTGGTGCACAGTGACTCGGTTCTAACCAACAGTCCACAAATAGAAAAGGTCACTGGTTACAAGAGATTGTAGTTTCAGTCTTCTACACAACCCTTGCTCTACCCAGTGGAAGCCAAGTGCCGTGCCATGTGCCACTCTAAGGAGAGGCCCTGTGGTAAGAGACTGACGACAGCCTCCAGCCAACAAGGAACAGAGGCCCTGGATCCAACAGCCCTCGAGGAACTGAAGCCTGCCCACAACCATGCGAATGAAGAGCTCAGGCATATGCCCTTGCCCAGTGGAGCCTTCAGATGGGACCACAGCCCAGGCCAATCAGTCTCAGGAGAGATCTTGGGTAGAGGACCCAGCTAAGCCACACCCAGATTCGTGATCCACAGAAACTGTGAAATAATAAAGGTCCGTTGTTTTAAGCCACTAAGTTTTTAGGGGTAATTTGTAACATGGCAATAGGTAACTAATACATTCTTCTATCTTACAAATGAAAAGGAGATTTAGGTCATTAAGTGGCAGAGCTGGGATTCTCAGCCAGGCTGGTCCTTCACAGCTGCTTCCCCTCGCCTTGTTGACTTCAGCCACCCGGCTCGCGTTTCGGTCGGTGGAGCTGTGAAGTGACAATACACGCCAGGCCGCTCCATCGCCACAGATGCACACAGACACCTAAAACGCATGCCTTCAAATAAAAAGACACTGGGTCCCTTCGTAATGTCAGAGCTGAAGGAAGGGTGAAGCGATGATGGTCTAGTTTAACCTTTTATTTCTATAGGAAAAGACACAGGGACCTACAGTCAATGCTCGAATGTTAAGGGACCAAGATCACACATGATTCCTTAGGGATCTGGGAAATTTCAGCCCAAACATACTGAACTGACATCCGATTTGCTGGCTGGGAAACTTCCCTCAGTGATTCTCACCTGCTCCCTTGGCCACCGCTGTGAATGTCCTGTGGTGGCCGCCCCCCCTTGACATTTCCCCTCTAAGTTGGCAACTTCTCCTACACTTGTCCCCCAAAGTCCTGCACAGCGATGGGTCACCACAGGTAACTAGTCTGCCCCTTGGTTAACGTGAGAGTTGAAAATCCTGTCGGCTTATGCTGAGGGGCAACCTAAGTGTGCTCGGATGTTCTAGGACACTTCAGGAAGACGACACATTCCCGTCGGGACGGCTGAACGGGGCAGAGGTGTTCTCGCATCTCCTGGGGGGTTCCACCGGCTTGCACATCACTGACTAAGACCTCCAGTATTTTTACAAACACACGCTCTAGACACTTACAGTAAAGATCATAAATAATTAAGACTAAGTAGCCTGAGGACATTTTATGAAGCGTTCTTGCTGATTTTTTTTTTTAAATTGGGCTCTCGCTAATTTGCAAGACTGAACAATCTTCCCAAGTCTTCCAGACGTAGCCACAGACAAGTGCTATTCCAGCGACTCTACATTCTCACGGTTAGACACGTGCACTTTATATTATGAAAGGAAGAGCTGTTTGCTACTCAGAGTTCAGAAAACAAAGTATTAGAAGTAACCCACACTTCTACCACCTGGAAATAACCACTCAGTTAATATTCTGTTATAGGAATCCTTCAGCCTCTCGCTTTATGCACGTTTTTAAAAAATAAACGCAAGTCCTATCGTACACACAACCTCCTTTCGTTTAATGTAACATCACTGTTTTCCTACATCCATAACCATGAGATGGGAGTTTGGAAAAGCCACACAAGAACCTGCCATATGGATGCACCAGTTTAAATCAATCCCCTGTGAGGTATTTAGATTGTTGCTATCTTCCACTATTGTCTGTAATGAGAATCTTTATTTATAGATGTCCTATGCACAACTGATAATGTCTTTATTATAAAGGAAGATGCTGGGTCACCAGTCCTGTTGCAGACATTAGGGATGACTTAGTGGGAAAAGAAGACAAAGATCCCTGCCCTTGCAAAGCTTATATTCTAGCAGGAGAGACAAGCAAGGATAATAAAGTTCCATAGCATTTTAAAGTTATATAGCATTTTACTAGATAGCATAGGCTATGGTACAAAAGAAAAGGCAGAACAGAGTAAGGACGGTCAGAAATTCACGGTGGGACAAGCTACAGATTTAAATAAACCTTGTTTTCAAGCTTCTTGGCACACACTGACAAACTGCTCTCCAGAAAGGATGCACTAATTTTTCTACTCCCTCACCATAGTAGGGTGTTTACCTTATTCAAAACATCTTGGCTGAAAACAAAACAAGCTCAACTCACTAGTAATCAAATAAGTTGCATCAGAGAGCTATCACCTGGCTCTTCAAATGGACAGTCTGAATTTCTTCTTCGTATGACTTACCCATTTGTATTCCTCACCCATTTTTGTACTATGTTTATCATTGACTCTAGGAGCTCTTTATATATTAAGGATATTTAGGACAATCTGTCCATTACATGTGTTGTCAATATATTTTCCCAGTTTGTCATATGCCTTTAAATTTTGCTATTAGTACCCAGCATACTGAATTTTTAAAAAATGTAGTAAGTCAGTCTTTTCTGTTATGATTTCTTCACTAGAAGAATTAGTCCCCCCCCCTTCTGCCACATATTCCCATGAATGTTAACCTATACTTCCTTCTAGCTCCTTTGTGATTTCAGTTTTACTTTTACCTCTCTAACTTCATCTGTAATTTATGATAATATATACCATGAGGAATGGCTCCAACTTAATTTTTTTCCCCCCTATTTGGTCATCTCACTATCCTACAGCCATTTACTCTATGATTGCGTAATATACAACATCATTTACTACTACAGGCAGGAAAGCACAATGACAGAGACAACTGGCTTTACTGTCAACTGGATCGGCGTTCACGTCTGGATCAGTGAGCAAGTTACTTGAAACTCTCTGAACATCAGCATATGGACCTAGTCATAGTGTCCACCTCGTACAGTTCTTGTGAGGTTTAAATAAGTTCACACATAAGTGTCTAGCATAATGCGTGGCACTTAGAAGTACTGGGAAATGTGAGCTGTTACCATTTTAATTCCTCTCACTTATTTGAGATGCTACCTTCACCAGGCACATTTCTATTTGGTTCCATCCCATCAAGTGGTCTCCGTAACAGTTTCTAACCAAGTTGTCCTGGTGTATGGGAAAGCTAATGATTTTTGAAATGTTACTTTGTAACTGAACTGTGTACTTAATTCAATTTAAATGCGCCTTGGGTATTCCAGGAAGACAGCAACATCTGCAAATAACTATTGTTTTTTCTTTTTAACCATTATTTGACTTTGGTTTCTACATTCTGGACAATTCAATAAGACAGGAAAAAGAAATGAGCACGCTGGCAACCTTTGTTTTGTTCCCGATTTCATTACGCTGTCTCTCGTGGTTCATCATTAAGTCTCCAGCTATTGGGGCTGCCGGTTTCTTCGTCAAATTAATGCAATCACTTTGTAGTTTGGTTTTTAAACATTCTAAGCAAACCAGAAATAAGAACAGAAAATTACCAAATGCCCTTATTTCATATATATTATGTTTTGTTTCTTTGTTCAATGTATGTGACGTATTTGAAGAACATAACATTCTAATGTTAAGCCTTTTTTAACATTTCTGAGATAAACTCTATGTGGTCGTGATTTTTTTAAAATACTGCGGAGGCCCTGGCCAGGTAGCTCAGTTGTTAGAGCATCGTCCTGATAAGCCAAGGTTGGGGGTTCCATCCCGGTCAGGGCACATACAAAATAAGTGCAAAAGTCTCGGTCTGCCTCTCCCTCTTTCTCAATAAAACTGCTGCTGAATCCAATCTGCAACTGTTTTACTTAACATTTTTGCATCTGTGCTCATGCCTGAGCTCAGTCTTCCGCCTTCTTTTGGTGTATTTGTAATGATGTTGGATCCCAGAGTTATACTAGCTTTATAAAGTCAACTGAGCTGCTTTATGTCTTTTTCTATGCTCTGAAACAGTTTATTTAGCAGGCAATTATTTTAGCCCTCAAAGTGTAAAAGAACTCATCCATTAAACTGCTTGCACCCAGATCCCTTTTTCTAAGTATTTTTTTTTTTTAAATGTTCAGTTTCTTCTCTAGTTCCTAATTTAAGGTTTCAGACTTCTGAGTCATTTCCCAGAACAGCTCTGCCCAGTGAGAATTTCAAAGTTTGGTGTTTTAAGTTACTCTATTTTATTTTTATATTATAAAATAAATATTTCAAAAATAATCTAAAATTTGTTATTTTTTTCCCCCCCCATCACATCGACTCATTTTTAGTTTTGTACATTTGGATTTTCTCTTTTCCATGAGAGTGGTCTGGTCTATTTCCAAGATTTTTTTCCTCCTAAATAAATAGCTCTTGGACTTATCAGATCAACATTTTTTGCCTGTTTTCTAATTCATTCAAATCACTTGTACGTTATTAGTCTTGCTTTATTCTTTCCAACTTTGAGTTGAATACTCAGTTCATTCACTTTCATTTTTTTCTCATTTAACAAGAAGAGGATTTAAAAGCTATGAATGTGCCCCTGAATATAACTTTGGAAATAACCCATACATTTAGACATACAGAGTCCACAACATTTTCTAGTGATTCTACAACAGTAATTTCATTTCCTCTTTGACCCAAGTGATTCAGGAGGTTATTTTTAAATTTTCAAGTAACTGGATTGCAGTAATATTTTTAATATTAAGTATTCTATAGAGCACTAAAACATCTCAGGAAGAAGATAAAGGAACTCTGAAAAGGGGGATAAATTTAAGCAGAAAACACTGCTTAATGTTTAAGTAGTTGTTTTTTTTTTAAAAAAAAAAGCTGCTTATATAATGCTGTGAGAGCGCTCTCCAAGCACATGCCTTACAGAGGCGCTCCAACGGCAGGTGATTCCAGGGATCTGAGGGGCCGCAGGGCAAGCAGCGCAGGACGACAGGGGAAAGGAAGTCTCTTCTGTACCTTCTGAAAATTTTATTATGGGCATGTAGTGCCTCTTTAAAAATTAATTTAAAAAGCAAAGCCATCTCCCAATAAATGGGATAAAACCATCCCAGATACACTAAGTATATAACCAAGTAAATTTCCATACTTTCTTTGAGATTGGTTTCATTAAGCAAGGCTTGGCTCCCAACTGATAAACATCTGTGGCTAGGGAAGGGAGGAGGGAAAAACACACACGCCAATTCTGTAACCTCCAATTTCAGAAGAATTAAAAGCTTCAAGGAACAGGAAGTATCAAAAAATAAAAAATAAAAAAGCTGAGTGCTGTTTCCACCCGGCTACCATTTTGAAACCTGAAATGCAGGAATGTGCAGCTGGGAAGACGGTAGAATCCCATCTCCCCACCTCCTCGCCTAGCCGTTTCCCATTTCAGGAATGCCCCCTAATGTGCATCCTGGCTGTTGCAGACTTCATCATTCCTTAAAACGAATTTCAATCCAATATGACTCCATTAAACTTGTGATTTTTTTTTAAGTATTATGACACGACTGACTCCCATCTTTCCCACCAACTTTGCAATATCAAGTAAAAAAGACAAGGAATCACCAACTCCATAAATTGGTTTTCCAAGTTACAAGATGGGGGGGGGGGGGTGGTTTACAGTGGTTTGTGTGAAAAATAATACAATACTCCACAAATAACAATACAAGAACAAACTCTGTGTTTTGCACACACAACTGCAAAGCTACTCGTGCCCCGCCCTGTACACTGAAGAAATCTGCTTCCCGCTTTCTAATTTCTGCAACTGGGAAGTTCTGTATATTGTTACCATACAGTGAAGGATGCCAGTAAACAGACTACGCTGTACGCAGCTGCAAACACAACCAAGTCATGTACTCCCGGGAGTATTAGTAAGATGTTATTTAATGCCTCATCTATTTTTTAAAAATTCATTCCATATGGATGAAGGATGAGTACACTAGCCTGAATGTGGGAAAAATATAAAATATAATCATACATCGCTTAAAATCTATACTGTTTCACGCAAAGGTAAGGTGGTAGTAACAAAGCTCAGGGGTTCAGAAAGTCTCCAATTACAAGGTATTAGCTCACGGCGGGCTATTAAACCCTCCACCCTGGCACAGGGGCTAGAGGAGCCCAGCGGCAGAAATCAGAGCCACCCGTTTAAGAAACTCATAAAGGGACACAGCACCTTGGGACTTCCACTAACAGCACCCATAGAGGTGTGGCCTCATGGGAAGGGAGCACTTACCAAGGTCCCTCAATAGCAGCCAGGCACCCTCAGGGCCTCGCGAAGAAGGCCCAACTCTGGGGAAGGAAACGGCCCCACCTCCATCCAACACCCACGTGCCAAACAGAGTTCAAGACTCTGCACCCGGCCCCATTCATTCCCCTCTGTCTTGATGAGCACGGGAGGCTTAGCAGCCGCTGCTGCTAAAACAAAAGACAGATGACAGGAAAACCTACTGCCCTTTGGCCATTCCCTAGCAAAGGGGAAGTGTAAAAGTGCAGAAGGGAAAGCGGGCCAGCTGCACTAATCCCTTTTTGTCCAGCAGTAATTAATAGTATAATCCACATTTAAGATGCATTAAAAGCAAAAATGCTGCATTATCAGAGCGCTGGGCACATCGCCCCAAGGCACAGCCTCCCCTGCTGACCTGCAGGACCAGGTTACCTCATCTCAGCCTCGTCCTCTCAGGGGAGCTGACTCTGGACACCTCATAAAAGGACTGAGCTGGCAGCCAGCAGTCTCCACTTGGCTGATATGCTCCATGTCCATCTTCAGAAGCCAGGCTGTGCACAGGCAGGCCATCCAGTACAGGGGCTCTGCTCAGAATGGCGAGGCATTCAAATCAAGACCTGCTCTCTGGCCAACACGGGACATTTTAATGCCACAAGTTCCCCTATGGGTTTTTACGTTTCAAGCTAATCCCTCTCAAATAATGCTGTGATAATGCAAGAAAAACTAAGAAACCCTTCGACTCAATTTGGTGCACCAGGAGGTTTCACACAAATTCGGGGACACCAGGCGAGTTTCTATCAAGGCCTAGAAGTCAACTGCTGCCACCCAGGGCCGAGGAGGATGCCTCTTCCCCCACCACGGGAATACTATCTTTAGAGGGAGGCATGTTATTAGCTCATTGGGCACAGAGCACATTCAAGCTGAGTGTTAGAGTCATATGTCAGAGCCACTGATAACTCCAGGCACCTGAAGAAGCAGTCTTCTCAACTACACGTTGCGGCCACTGCTGATCAAGAACTCAATCGCATTCTTTTGGGAGGAGAGGAGCTACCGAATTTCACCTTGTAGCAGCCTCCCTCACCCCCAAGGGAAGCCCCTTAGCCAGACCAGCTCAGCGGCCTCAGCTTTCAGGATGCTCTCTGATTTAGCTTCACCCTCCCGAGTCACCTAACTCCAGGCGCACGGCGGGGCTCTCCTTCGCTGCTGGCTGCACCAGTTCCTCCACGGGACAGGACCCCTGTGTGGGCTGCATAACAGCCCCCCAACATGTCCACATGCTAATATCTAGAACCTGTGAATGTGTTAACTTATGTGGCAAATGAGACTTTGCAGATGGGATCCAGTGAAGGATTCTGAGACGAGATTATCCGGGTGGGCCTCGTAATTATAGGGCTCCCTCTGAAAAGGAGCAGAAATTAAGAGTCAGAGTAGATGTGACATGGAAGGAAGAGATGGTCGGATGTGACAAAAGGGTCACGATCCGAGGAACATGGGTGGGCTCCAGAATCCAGAGAACGCAAGGAAAGTCGGTTCTCCCCTCAGAACCTCCGGGAGCCAGCCCCGCCAACACCGTGACTCTAGCCTGGTGACTGATTCTGGACTTCTGGGCTCCAGAACTGTAAGACAGTCGATTTATGTTGTTTTAAGCCATCAAATTTGTAGTAATTTGCTGTAACAAATTACTTGTTACAGCATCAATAGAAAACTGAAAAGACCTTTCTGGAGAAAGGGGGACTGCAACAATGAACACCCAGAAGCAGGAATGTCCCTAAACTTCAGGATGAGTCGACCTCATAGGGTTCACACAACCTCCTCCCCTCTGGACTCTAAGAGCCAGATGAATCCTCTCTTTATCCATCACCAAAAATTAGAAGCAAAGGCCCTTGATGCCATAAGCAAGTGTTAGTCTTAACAGGTAGTACTTAGTGGAGCATCTTAGCATAACACAGAAAACACCTCCCATACCAGCCTACTGCATTTGAGATTCACAAATGTCCCTAACAAACCACAGAAACAATAGAAAAAGGGTAGTTAAACAAAGAATATATATGTAGGACATTTTGATTTTATCTAATAGGAGATCCTGGGCTAAAAAAAAAAATCTACAGGGCAGAATCCCAGCTCCACAGTTCCTTTTATCAAGGGAGCCATGCCAAGCCAACCTCACCCAATGGATCCCACAGGTGGAAAGCCTCGCCAGGGTGCCAACAGCCAGCCTGAAGAACTGGAAATCCAGGGCCCATGCCCACTGGTCTCCTGAAGACAAAGGGAGGAGGAAGGCTCTGGAAGATGGTGGCATCTTGCCCACCCCCATGGTAGCCTGGGGCCAAGAGATCTCGCCATCTTGCCAGCACCTGAGAGCCACAAGCCAGGAAGCCAACCACATCAGACGCTGGCTGCCAGCCGGCCCCAGTTGCCCAACACCTCGGCAGGAGCCAGCTTTCCAGGACTGGGTTTTACGCACCACACAGGTACAGGCCACTGTTGACCAGATCAAGGCGGGGAGCCCTGAAGCACATCCCACGCAAAGGCGGGCCGGGTCGATACAGGAGGATGTCCTGACACCTGACACGGAGCAATAAGGTGCATTTGTGCTTCACATCTGCCTGGGTGCAAAGAGCATTCTTCTCACTCACTATGCCAAGGACGATGCCACTGGGGTCTTCCTCCTACTCCGACCTACCCCAGCTTTCTTCCCGTCGCCAGTCAGACCATCCATCCACACTTGGTTCTCCACAGCCACACACCACTGAATTGTCCCATGTCCACCAATCCTACAAGCTTGCTTACACTCGCCCAGTCCAGCCCATTTTCTTTATGTTAACAACTAACAGGAGGAATCAGGTTACATGTTTAGGGTCTGGGTAACTCGGATTGCTCTATGGGATTTAAACATGCACGTTCAGTGCACATGTACAAGTGTTACCTCAAACAGGGTGACGTTAAAAAAAATTAGCCACCTCCTGAAAGATTTCTCACTCAGACTCCTGCTTAACAAAGATATCATTTGGAATAATCAAAGTCCAAGAGAAGGTGAATTCTGGCAAAACTGGCATTCAGTTCTGCCCAAAGGTCCAAAATCTTCCTGTTACTTGACCTGTTTCTCTTTACCTCTTGCATCTTCCGATGCCCCCCTCAAAATAAACCAGCCCTAGAAATAGAATCCCATCTTCCTTAGCTCTTATGACTAATTTATGGCCGTCTTTTAAAGCCCCTGCACCAGAGCTCTGACTCCAGTCATTTCCTCTTCTTCTATATGAATGTCCATTTACGGCCACTCTGTAACCTCTATGTGAACCAAGAATGTTCTTGGTGCCTCCCACGGATGTGGGATCGCGCCCTGGCGAGAGCAGGTCGGCTCTCCAGCACAACCTCTCCACTGCAGTGTGAGTTCGCTTGGAACCCTACCCAAGTTTGGCTGTATATCCCTAGAGAGCTGACTAGTCCTTATGCTTTAAAGTGCCCTGAAAAAACACACACAAAGGAATACCAATGGCCGGCTCAGCAATTAGCACCTGATCTCAAGACATCATCTGGGTTTTCTCATACATTCAGATTAAGAGGCCTGGTATGGGAAGATGTCCTGGGAAATAAACCCCATCAGTTACAGGAGGAAGAATACTGAAAAGGAGTATCTGCAAGGGCTCCAAGTTTCTTCCAGCCCCCATCCCGATGGTTCCCCTTGCCAAGTCATCCAAGTCTTGCCAATACCGTGCTCTACGGCACTTCTGTGGGCTCTCCTCCCATGTCCTGGCTGCCTTCATCTCTTAATATTGCCTTCCCTTCTCCTTGGCTGACCTGAGCCTTTCTGATCCGTAGCATAGCCTCTCGGCTGACTTCTCCAACTCCAGGGTGCTAGAAAACATGGTCCCACACAAAGAGGGTTTCCAGCTTACCGGAGAACTGCCCATCTATGCATTCAAATATCCGCGTGGCTAAGGTACGCCAGGGGCTGTCCTACGGGCAAGGGGCAGGAATGAGCAGGGAGCCTAAAGAGACCAAGACTCCTGCTGCCTGCACAGAGCTCGCCCCGCAGGCCCTCACACCACAGCGCCTGCCCCGTTGCCAGTACTTCTGAGCCCGCTCTTGTCCTTAATTTCACTCCCTTCTTTTTGGGAAAGGATTTCCTTATTTTTGCTGGAAAATCCCGGGGTGTTTAGGAGATGGGGCAATGGAAGACTTATTTTTTTTCGTGGGTTTTGATCTTAGGTAAAAATTAACTTTAGGCAGCAAATGGCTAGAATTTTCTTAATTGACATTTTCCGGGGACCCCTAATAAACTGACCCATGCTGTGTGTGTGTTGCCATGTTCTCTTAGCCTTGGGGACTGGAAGTATCGCTTTCCCCTAACGAGTGAAGCCAGTCTCTGTAAATTTTAAATCATGAGCTCAGTTGTCAAACCATCTCCCCAATGCTCGGCCACCATGGTTTTATCCCCGAAGCTACAATTCTTCTCATTTAAAGGTTATCCTCCTCAAGCCAACCCAAAAAGAACTCGCTCTCCAGCTTTGCTTGTGCCCTTGTCCCGGCACTAAAATTTCCCGTACGGTGAAGGCTCTGTCCTAACTTTCTAAGGACTCGGGCCTTGGAGACCTAGTATCACTCCCAGTACATTTCCTCACATGCACCACGCCCGCATCTGAACGCTGGCATTGGGCATGGAAGTAAAACAGCGATAACACTTGGTACCTTCTCATCCTGCCTCCAGTCAAAGCATCTGGATGAAATCAGCTGTGACTTTGCAAAGTTATTCCTCCGAAGCCAGGACCCTGTGGCCATTTCAGTTCAGGGAGTGACCCAACGCCACTGAAGTTGCCAACAGCCAGAGAATGTCTGCCCCACTCGGCGTTATCTTTACCCGCCGGGGAAAACGCGCTTGGGCACAACACTGAGCCCGTGAGGGGCCTTGAAATCTTCCATCATCCCCAGCGTGTGTGTGATGAGCTTTGGGGTTTTAGGCCACTAGCACCCTTCCTCTGCTCTGTGTCTAACACTATCCACCCTTCCTCACCTTGGTGCCTACCGGAGGCCCTGCCCCAGGCTCCTCGCAGCCTCCCTGCAACATCAAGGCAACAGCACTTTCCTGTCCAAAGCTGAGCTGCCTCTGGGCCACTGCTCCACACCACCTGCCTTTGCACCTCTGATTGCCACTTTTCCTTATGTAGACCTTCCTGTTCTGAAGGGCATGAACCTGGAGGCTGTGGTTCATCATTACTTACAGGAAGCAACTTCTCCATCCAAAATGTGAGCCAGTTCCTAGAGAGATTTCTCTAGTCTCATCCTTTGTCTCTTCAATTGGGCTCGGGCTTACCCAAACCCAGCCCCTTTCCCTACAGTCTTTTCAAGATTGCTTCTTCCATCTACCCACCCACAGCTGGGACTGTTTATTTGTTTATCCCACTGGAAAGAAAAATGAGAGAGCTGTCTGCCATTCCTGGCAGGGCATAAACACTTGTTAAAGAATTGCATGTTCCAGCTATGCTTGAGTCCTACACTGAGCCCATCAACCTGTCCAAAGCGCTGCGGACATTCCATGGGAACTGACTATCACTATTCCTTATCATCGCTGAAAGACAAAATCCACTTTACCCTGCAACATCTCACATGGATCCTTCACATTCTTGGTCCGAGAACTGAACATGTCAGACAGCGAGGATGCAGCAGGAACGTGGGAAAGGCCACTGTGACCAGCACAAGCGGCACCGACAAGAAAATACTTTATTTCAAAGTTTAAAAAATAAGTTTAATGAGCCACATGCAAAACATTACAATGGAAGAACATTTCCTTAGCAATCAAGACCAAATCTCAGATCAGGTTAAAGGGATATTGTCCAGGGAAACCTTAGAGAGCTCCAGCATTGGTAGTATTCAAAAAATAAAGATACAGCTCTGGTTTCTTATAAGAAATGTCAAAACAAAAGGTCTCCCATCTTACATTTTTTAAAGGAAAACATCCCCCGCATAACCTGTGAGGACCAAGAATGGCCTCATCCTATGGGACAGTTGCTGAGACGCACAGAAGATGGGAAATGGACACGTGAAACGGGCAGCCCCAGCCAGACCCATCGTATTGACTTTGGCTTGCTCGTCAACTACGACTCTGCAGTCAAGTTACAGAAACTGAAATCAAGTGGGACTGACAGGTTTAGATGCCAATGCTGAGTTCTGCTCAATGATTCTTCAATGCCCCACGCGTTCCTGACATTTTTCCATTCACACATCTACTAGTTTTAAGGGTAAGGCCAGAAAATTATGGGCATGATCACTGGTCCTTTTCTGTCTTACTCTATTCAAATCTGGCTAAAGTGGGAAAAACATGACAAAGCATTAAATGCAACTGTACAATTAACAACTGTTCAATTATGCACCAGGAGGTATGACAAACATCCTACCTGTACTCTTCATTTCATCTCCCCAACAACCTGTGAGGCGAGTACTAGCATTGAGTGCATTTTGCCCGGAAGGAAATTGAAGCCCAGAGAGCCCAAGTAACTTTCCCAAGGTCACACAGCTAAGAAGCATCAGAGCAAGAAGCCAGGCCCTGGTTTTCCTAACGCCAGAGCCTTTGGGAGCACAAACAACTGGAGATATTCTTCTAGGTAGGGTTGTCCGTATACCAGCCCACAAACCAATCATGAGCGTCAGCTGCAGAATGTCTGCTTCCTATGTGAAACAGCTCCTGCCAAGGAGCTCATCTCGATCTGTCCTCCACACACTCTTGAAACTATTATGGAAAAGCCTGCTCATCTCGGGAGGAGTGTAGCCCATTCACTCCTTTGTGCAGGCCCTCAAAAGTTGAGGACCCAATATGCACAGAGTGGTCCAGAGGCCTCCCTCTGTCTGGATTCTGAGCCATCCTGGGGTGGTGAATCCATAGAGGCAGTGAGTAGAGAAAGTCTCCCTATAATCCACCCCCTCCCACACACCCCCAACACCCTTCCATATCAGGTGCCTTGCCCACCCACTGGGGTTCAAATTCAGATCTGAACCAACTGCTAGGTGATCCCCCTAAGACACTTCTTGAGACGCCTCTGAGTTTTTCTCATCTGAAAAAAATCACATGTCCCCACTCTGCATACCTTATAGAACAACTGTGAGGATTAGCGGAAAGGGCACAGGCTCCGAGGCTTTGAAAAATGAAGCCTCTTAAATTCCTTCCCAGTTTTCCTCAGACAGATATGGCACCTCTCCCCGCTATTTAGAATTAAACAGTTAAATATTTGACTGGAAAACTCCAGCCTAAACAGTGATACGGAGTAGACATGCAGTAGCTCAATAAAAGGAAAGATCAATGGGGCTCAGAGCAGTGAGGAAGGCAACCGAAGAGGGGGGCTCGCAGCTCTGGGGGAAGGGGCTGCCTAGGAGGCCGTCCGGCCAAGCTCATGAGGACCCCATCCTTCCAACAGCTCAAGGCACCCTGGACTCTTCTTTCCCTCCCACCCCAGACCCCACCTTCAAAACATATCCAGAGGGTGACCCACTTGGTGCAGGCTGAAGAGTGTCCCCAAAAATGTCTTGTCCACCCAGAAGCTCAGGATGTGACCTTATTTGGAAATTGGGTCTTTGCGAGTATAATTAATTGAGTGTGAGGTCATATACTGGTTTTGGGGGGGCCCTAAATCCAATGACTGGTACCCTAGGAAGAGAAGAGGAAATACACAGCCGTATGGAGACAGAGACGGAGTGGAGGGATTCAGCTACAAGCCAGGAAACGCCAAGGACTGCCAGCAGCCACTGGAAGCTGGGAAGGATCCTCGCCCAGGGCGCCTTCAGAGGCAGCACGGTCCTGCCAACACCTTGATCTCAGACTTTTAGCCTCCAGAACAGTGAGAGATCAAATTTCTGTTATTTTAAGCCACTCGGTTATGTAATACTTTGTCACAGCAGCCCAAGGAAACGAATACACCGCTCCTGGCCCCTGCACCGCCACGACCCTGGCTGGAGCCACCTTTTGCTAGCTGGCTGCAACCATCTCCCCTGGTCGCCTCGCCTCCCCCCTCACCCCAGCACAGCTGCCAGAAGGAACCTGTCCAACCCAAGTCAGATCCTGGGGATGAATCCCCCCCACATCCCCTCACTCAGAGCAGAGGCGAAATCCTCACAGTGGCCCCGGAGGCCCCACAGATCTGCCCCTTCCCCTCACACACCCGCTCCAGCCACGGGGGCCTCCTGCCGCTCCTCAGGCACACTCAGGATTTCTGAAGGAGTCTTCACTCCGTCCAGAACTGCCTGCATCACTTGCCCCGGTCTTTGCTCAAATGCTGCCAATCCCATAAGGCCTTCACCCCCTACTTAACCTGCAAACCACCGCCCTCCACGGGACTCCCTAATCCCTTACTTGCCTTCTCTCCATGGCATTTAACATCTTCTAAAATACTGCTTTTTACGTACTAATTATGTATATTGAGAGAGAGACAGAAGTATGAGATCCGTGAAGACAAGGGTGTGTGGTTATCCCCCCACTGCTGTGTGACCAGCCCCGAGAACAGTGCCTGGCACACAAGAAGTTCCAAAGTCCTCAAACATGTGACGAAGGAGTGGGCAAAAGGTCAAGGACAGGAAGGAGCCCGAGGCCCAGAGGAAGTGGCAGCAGGGGATGCGGCCTGTAGGAGAGCACAGATCCTGGGAGCCATAGTTGGGAATCAGGCGAGCGGGAGGAGCCCGCGTGGAGGCCGGACCTGCAAGTCCCCGCAGGCAGGTAGAACATGCTAAGCGTCCAGGAGCCACTGCAGGCCCCTGGTCAGGAGAACAAGGCGAAGAAAATACAGCAGGGCCTCCTGACCTTGGCACTAGGACAATTTAGATTGCACAGTTATTTTTTGCGGGGGGGGGGGGGGGGTATCCTGTGCACTATAGGAGGTTCGGTAGCATCTCTGGCCTCCACCCACCAGATGTCAGTAGCATTCCCCAACCCCCAACTGTGACAATCACAAACATCTCTAGGTAGGGCCAAACATCCTCTGGTGTAAGCAGAAGGCAACATCATTCCCCTCTAAGAAGCACTGAAAGAGTTTCAATCCAGCGGGAGTGCACACAGTGTGACCACAGAAAGCACATGCCTAGAGGAGCCAGGCAGGTAATGGATATGAGTGAGCTGACCAGGGATAAAGTCGCAGGGAATGACAGGGACCCGCCCTAGTGACCTAAAAAGTGCATGCCCCATCTAAGAGGGGCAGCAACTACTCTGTTCTAGCAGGCCTTTGCCTTCGGGGCCCAGAGTGCCAAATCCCTTTTCCTTTTTTCTAAAGAAGATTTTTACACTGAAATATGCCAATTTAAAATATATACTAGGTAGCGAACAAAAAGTGAATAGGCCAGGTTTTGCCTACAGGACACAACTTTGTAACCCCAAGCATAGAGGCCACTTGGACGTGGAAAGAGACCGGTGGACGGGAGATCCGTTAGGAACTTACAATTCAGCCTCAAGGGCACACGGGGCTGGACTGGGCCTGTGAGAGACTATCAACAAAGGGCTGCACCTCAGAAACTTAAGGTGAGATTGATAAGTACTCCAGGAAAGCTCCCGAATATTATGAAAACACATGCCTGGAGGCCACAAGGGTCAAAAGAACAGCCATGAGCTTTGGAGAGGCTCTCAAAGATCAAAATAAATGCAGCAAGTCCCAGCCTTAGTTCTAGAAGGTATCTGAGCCTGTGCCTACATTGCCCTCCGCCTGAAACCCATCCTGGACAGAGCCAAAGCCTCCGCATCTTTACACTGCTCAGGAACCAGCCTGGCCACCCCGCGGACCTCCCCTTCCATTCAATCCATCCCAAGCACCAGTCTAGGAACAGCCAGATGGTGACCGACCTCTGTGAGGAATCAGGGCAATGTCACTGTGCTGCTGAAGGACAGCGCTTCCTCCTGCCCCACACAGGCCCAGCTGCCTCCTGGACTCACTCCCACGATGCTCTGGACAGCAGTGCTCTACTTATGCGGAATCATAGGCCCCTAAGGCATCCTTCAAGTGGGCCCCTTTGTGCTGAAGAAAACCAGGGCTTGGAAAGGAATGAAGTGAGCACTCTGAAGCCTGCTGGAATCAGAGCTCAGGTTCTCCTCAACCTCAAATCCACCAGGCAGGCTTCCTGTCGTCTGGCCGCCACCCACACCAATCAATCCCAGAGCGGGGAGGAACCAGGACACTCCGACAACACACAAGTCTGTCCGAAGGCAATGTGGCCATCTCCGTTGGACCATAACCGAAAGCGACGAGGTTCTGAGTGACACCTGGACGGACTTGCTGGGGGGACGCCAGCGTCTGCTGCCCTAACTGTAAACTGGGTAGAATGACTTCCTTTGAGGAACTACTGGACCCCACAGAACTGATGACTGGTCTCCATGGAGCCTCATGATAAGCCACAGGCAAAGGCTTCCTCCCGCCCCCCTTCCCTCCCCCACCACAGGCAACAGCCACCATCCATGGTGACTGAGTTTGAGACCATCCAACCTTTACAACATAAGCTGAGCTCGCCTTTCACCGACTTCCAAGCAGTGGTTGCAAAGAAACCCACGTAAGACACACTAAAAGAATGTTTGGACTGGGCCCCACGGCGTGGGAACACAGAGGCGAAACCCAAATCCCGCTGGCATTCAGGGAGGCCAGAGGAGCCAGTGGGAGCCGTGGGCTGGTCACCCCCAAATCGCCATGTGTCAGGTTCCGCCTCCCAGTGTGAGTTTCCCTGATTTGCGAGCTGATTATTTGGAGAAGAATCTGGGATCTGAAGGCATCTGAACGACTTGGCCATGTGAAAACACTGTAAATCAAGCCACCAGACACTTTGCAGACAGACTCCACATGAGTAGTTACAGAAGGAACAGAGTGTTCGACTGAGCCCCATCCCAGCAGCCCTGGAGTCACCCATCCCCTCCTCTCCCCCCAGAACGTGGGCATGGGGTGGCCCTGCTCCCCCTACTCTGGGTCCCACGGGGGGGGCAGGGGGAGCTCTCTGCTCCCCCACACAGCCTGTGTAGACACCCGCCCATCTCCTCAGCTCTCTCCCACATATGATTTCCTCATGTATCCATTTTAAGGAAGGAACTTTCCCGGAGAGGAGGAGAAGTTCTCACGTGCAGAAAACCCGCACCCCAGGGAGGAATGGAGAGAGGGCCATTGAGCACTTGTTGAAAGACCACGAGTACAAGAGCGATTAGGAAGGGAAGACGAGGTCTTGTCGGCTCTGGAAGTTAAATGGGAACATCTCCCACATTACTACCCCAGCCTGCCTCCTCCCCCAACCAGGAGGCAGCCACCCAAGGCAGGAGAGGGCCCCGGGAAGGGGAGGGCGCTCCCTGGTAGCCTGCAGGAGCTCCACCTCTGGGAATGGATTTGATGTCAAGTGTCAGCAAGTAAATTGCTATTGGCTTCTCAATAAGCAGCAGTAGTGAGCTAAGTGTTTCCCCGTATTGTGCGGGCTCTCGCGGACTCAATACGGCAGTATTGACAGCACAATCACACAGTAATCCAGGCTCCACTAATACCTACACTTCCTCAATGAAAACACACTTTCCACTTGGACATCAGCCCATTAGCTTGGGGCCGGGATCCCCGCCTCTCTCCTCCCCCCACCCCTGGGCCCCAGGAACTGGCATCTCGCCCCCAGACGCCCAGTGTGAACATCCCAGCCGGCGTATTGTCAGAGCCCAAACCAAAAAGATAAACAGTCAGGGACCCTACAGGAAAAGGCCTGCTCTCTTCACCTATAAATCACCGGCGGGAAGGAAAGAAAAGTGATCCAACTCTTTACGGATAAAAATCTCGGCAGACGCTGAGGAAAATTGATGTTCCCTTGCAGGGCAGGAGACATTCGCTCTGGGGGGATGCATACCTTCAAGTTTTCAGAGAGGCACCGAGACTCCGACTTCACCGGACGCAACACGGGGGTAAGACAAGGTGCACTATCCCTGCCAAACCCAAAGGATGCACCAGGAGCTACATTTCCATACGGAAAATGCTCACGGCCCCTGCAGTCTTAAATGGGTTTTACCTACTAGAGGGTCTGCTAATTTACTAGTAAACAAGGTTTCATTTGACTTTCAGAATACCCTGGAGTAGGAAAAGGACAAAATTTTATTACAGAAACCAATAAAACAGAGAAGTGGAGGGACTCAGCCAAGGTCACACAGCTACTCGGCAATTAATAGATTTGAGATTAGAAGCTACACTAGGGGTTGGAAAGCTTTTTCTCTAAAGAGCCAGTAAGTATCTTTGGTTTCGTGGGCCACACTGTCTCTGTTGCAACTACTCAGTCCTGCCATTGCAGCAGGCAAGCAGCCCCAGACCAACATAAACGGACAAGCCTGGCTGTTTTCCAGTAAAACTTATTTACGGACACAAGTACAAATTTCACATGGCTTCATGGGTCACGAAATAGCTTTCTTTGTTCGATTTCCCCCCGCCATCTAAAAATGTAAAAACCAGTCCTGGCTGGGTAGCTCCATTGGTTCGAGTGCCGTCCCATGGGCCAAGGTTGTGGGTTCCATCCCTGGTCAGGGCACACACAAGAATTAACCAATGAATGCATAAGTAAGTGGAAAGTCAAATCGACATTTATCTTTCTCTCCTCTCTCTCTCTCTCTGTCTTTCATCAATAAAAAATTTTTTTAAAGTTAAAAAAGGAAAAGAAAATAAAGATGTAAAAAACCATTCTTAGCTCGCGGATCACAGAAACAGGCTTTCGTTAGGCTGATCTGGCCCACAGCTATAGTGTGCTAACCTTGGACCGCTGGGAGACCAGTAAATGTCTAAAAACACCACAGTGAAGAAAAAAAAAAAAATCACAATCATTCTCAGGCTTATTAATTTTAATCATCTAGTCCAGTCAAACTGCTTGACCCTCAAAACATCAAACATAAAGCCCAGCGCCCAGGTGTGCAGCAGTCATATGGCCGCAACCCACCCACCCATCACGTGCTGGCGTGGTCTTAAGACTTCAGGAGAAACACTGTCTTTATGGGAATTTCTGCACAAATTGCAACGTTAAGGAACTTTCCATAAACTCAGGGTGCATACCCAAGCCCCCAATGGCCTGAAATGCTAACTGCAGATGGCATTTCCAAACCCGGCACACGGAGTCCTGAAATACACGGATGGGGGAGCGACTCTCGCCCTACCACTGTCCCCCCGAAGCAAGGAGGAGATTTGGCCTGTGTTCAGTAAAAAGAAATCTGGCCAGAAAGAGGTTAATGCCCTTCCAGGGCCAGGATCTGATAAATGGCTGTGCAGAAAGCAGGTTCCCTCACTTTGAGATATGATGTCACTAACCTTTATTGATCCACTATCAGAGAACTTTGCTTATCTCTCTCCTGTGATATACTGCCCCTCCTGCGCTCAACTAGTGTTTAATACACTGCCGGGTGCCCTGCGCTCCTCATCGCTCAACGCTGCGGGGCCAGGCTGCCACGGGGCCGATATTTTATAGCCGGGCCTTGCGGCGCAGAGGACTGACTCCCCGAGACACTGGGGAGAAGACACCCACCTCCCGCCTCCTGCCAGGCTGCCAGGACCCAGGCACACCTTGACAGAGGGCCAGGGACAGGAAGGACAGGATGGGGCACGGCCCCTCTGAGCTTCTGCTTTTGCTTAAAGCTCAGCCCGTCCCCGCCGCCCCCAAGTTCTCCTATTTTTACTTCTACCTTGAAAAGACAGCCGTCAGCCGGCCACGTTCACTTGGCAGAAGGTGAGCACCTCCGCGTCAGGCCTCCTATCGGAGAAAGGAGTTTCCTGCTTCCCCCTTTCCACAATCGCAAGACCTCAGTCCACCAGGAGGTGGAAAGCACTGCCCGTCGAGGTACCTAACAGTCATTCCAGAAGAACTAGGCCAGGGAGAGAGCCAGGGGACATACCCGGGTGCGGCCAGTCAGGCCCAGGTGCCGAAAGACAGCGGCGGGGTTCCACGGTCCGGGGCAGCATGGTGCTGAGGCTCCACACACTGGGCCGGCTGGCTGTCCTCTCTCCCTCCTCCCAAACCCACAGAAAAACCGCTCAGGGTGCACGGCCTGCGCCACACCCAAGGGTGGGAGAGTCAGCCAGTGCCAACTCACAGGGGAGACTGTTACAACAGAAGGGCTGACATCAGACCTGCTCCCTTCAGCCCCACCAACCTCGACCACTTAGGAGGGACTCTCGGGCTCAGCCAAGACCCCACCTTTTGCCCCCTGGAGGAGCCGGTGGGCACGGCTCTGCCCCTCCCGCCCCATCCCTACCTACAAGGGGCCCCCCCGGCAGCCAGGGAAAGCAGCATGCCCTTCCACTGCCTGGGGCGCCCAGAATTTGCCTAATTGAACATTAACAAGTTGCTACAATAAAGTTCCTCTGTTGTAAGCTAGAAACCTTTTGGGCAACAACAACAGAAGTCTTGTTACAAACTGCTCTCAAAGCCAGGCCTCAGCCTCGACAGGTGTGAACAAGATTTAAACACCTCCTACAATACAATGCCATCCAAACAAAGGGAAAGTCAATCCCAACCTCCTGGGGTTTCTCCGTGTCTAACATCTTCACTCACTCAGCCCAAGGCAGCCAAGTGAACGTGGAAGGAGTTGTCTCCCAGCTGGGCCTCGAGAAGACCTAGCCAAGCCTGAAGCGGGCTCCCCTCCCCACCCCCGGGGGGAGTCCTTTCTGCAAAGCCTTGGCCAAGAAGGGGACACTGTTCAACACCTCGCACCTGGTCCTGGGCCCCAGGCGCCTCCCATGCCCTCCCGATGTACCAGCCAATGGACCTCACTGGCAAGCTTCCCACATGACGGGACCGCCCCAGCTCACCAACCACCTCTCCAACCTGAAAGGTAAGGAGAGGCAGGAGGACCTAGAGGGAGCCGAGAAATACTCCCAGGCCACAGGGTCCGAGCTGTCCTAAGGGGACACAGGCACCTCCTAACAGTCCCTTCCTCAGAATGCTGGAGAAGGGGTGAGACTCCAGGACTGGATTTTTCATTTAAAAACATGTTTTTGCTGTTGAGTGCCGCTCAAGGTAGAAACACATGAGAAGTGTGTGTTGGACAAGGAAGGCATTATCCCTGCCATTGATTTTCCGCTCTGGAGTATTAGAGAGAACACGGCATTTATCTGGAGATTTCTCCCCAAAGCCAACCACATCAACGGGCCTTGAAAGGAGCTTATCGGACGAGCGATCTCCTCCCGTGGCCACCGTGGACAGCGGGCATCCCAGCGGGGACTCGGCGAGCCCCACATTCCCGCGTGGACGTCTGCGAGCAGTTGTTACTGTTCCTCGACTTCAAACAAGTGATCGAGGGGGCAGAGAGGGGAATGACTGAGAGGATACCCTGGGCAAAAGTTACCATGGACAAAGGAACAAATTCTCTCTCCCTCAAAACAACAACTAAACAAAATAAAAATAAAAAACCCAGCTAGCACAGCTGCACTCCTACTTGGGGCACCCCTCCTCTGTTTTCTTTTCTACAAATTCTCGGGCATTTTTTAAAAAGTGATAAGCACAAATACCCCGGCTTTTAATCCAAACTTCCATTCTTGCCCAGTGCAAGAGAAAGGCTGGCAACATTTTTTTTTTTTTTTTTTTTAAGCAAGACACAGACATGATTGCCAGGTAACTACCTCCAACAACAGCTACTCTCAAATTTCTCTATCTCCACAGCTGCAGTGGGTCCAAGAGTCAGAAAGAGTGGCCTGGGGACTTTGCTGTAAAATGTACGTGACCACCATGATGGAATCTGTTTCCCAGAAGTTTTTACTAACGGACCTTGTGGCATGAAAACGGCTCCTACACAAGGGTTGTGAAGCCGGTTCGTTTTCCTCCACGCGCCTCTGTTTCCTAACAGAGAAGGCAAGGCAGAGGCCCCCAACCCCGTGGGAGGACAGCAGCCCACTCACCACCACGACAGAAAAGGTCTGAAGGCTCCAGTCCCCTTTCCAGGTAGCTGGGAAGATGTAATTGGTGAGGCAGGAGATTAGAAATATCAGCAGGCTCTAAGTAAGACTTTAATTTACTGGCGGATCAATAGAGCCGGGGTTATATTGGCAAAGTGTCTACAGCTCTATTGACTCACGCAATGCCTCTTATCAATTTATCAGAAATCTGGAAGTCAGGAGATATTGTTTGAAGGGAAAACGGGGGGGAAAAATGAAAAGACTGGGAGCGTGAGACAAGAGCCTGAGCAGTGAGAAATGGGGGCCCCCCAAGACGAACTGGGTGTGGAGTTTTATGCTAACGTGTCTCCTGGAAAGGCGGCCAATAGGATGTAATTCAGAGTTAACCTGCCCGCTTACAAGGCCCCCTCGGCCGTCTCAAGTGATTCCACTTTCCATAAGCCTTGGATTCAGGGAGGGGGATCCCACCAAAGCAGAAGCTGTTTGTTTGTTTGTTTGTTTTTGTTTCACAAGGAGCAACTCCTTCCTGCGGATTCAGGGGTTCTTGTGGAAGTTGCAGAAGTTCACAGGCACACCCCCCCCAGCCCTCTTTCCGTTTTGCATTCTAGTGCCTCTCCAGCTCCACCGCTGCCAGGATTCTTCATCAAAGCTTCTTTCCCACCAACCCATAAGACGACTTCGTAAGTAAAAGGGGGTATCTGTCCCAGCATCCCGACACTCTCAAGGGGTCCAATGCTACCTGGCCTCAAGAAGTAAGAAGAAAATATAGTCAAGTTCTCTAAACTGTCACACAGGGACATGTTAAGAGTCTTCACAAATAATTAATCTTCATTTGGAAAAGTGTTTGAAATGTCCCAGTTAAGGAAATAAAATAGCTAAGGGGGTGGGGGTGGGGGGACCAATAAACATTAACACTTCATCAAACCTAACAGTGAAGGAAGGACACAGGAAGACACAGGTTCCCAGGTATTTATTTCTATTAGATAACTCTAGGGGGCAGGTCACCAAGAAACACAGGGCTTGGAACACTCCAGTTATTGGAAGGCTGAAGGCAAGAGCAGTTTTATGTGGTTTGGAGGAACTGCGACCTGTTTTGACAATCCATTTCGGTTCCTGCCTCATACAACAAATTTCTGCTTAATTGCTGTTTTGTATTTCGTTGAGACATCAAGTAAACAGTACTTAAGTGTTTCCAGACAAAAACAATAACTCACTAATGACTAAGGCCCTGCTAATTAAAATGTCCCTGTGATGGCGTGACTGGACTGGGAGCCACCACAGGGAACAGAACTGCCTGGGCCTCGAAGGCATGAACCAGAACACAAATGGGGGGAGGGGGGAGCAGGGGGGGTGTGATGTTCCGAAGAGCAGGTCACAGTGGCCCTCTGGCTGCAAAGAAGGGATCCCCTCACTGGGAATTCCGGGAGGGGGGAGAGCAGGAGGAGTTGGGGGTGGGGGAGTGAGGGCACTGGGGTTTCAGAGGCAATGCCAGATCCCTGAACAGAATGTACATTCTAGAACCTTGTGGGTACAGTGACCTGGCATGACCCTCCTCCACTTTTAGTTCCCACATTTCCCTGAAGAAAAAAAAAAAGTATGTGTATTGCCCAGCTGGCGTGGCTCAGCGGTTGAGCATTGACCTATGATCCAGGAGATCATGGGTTCGATTCCCAGTCAGGGCACATGCCCGAGTTTGCAGGCTCGATCCCCAGTGGGGGGCGTGAAGGAGGCAGCCGATCAATGACTCTCTCTCATCATTGATGTTTCTCTCGCCCCCTCTCTGAAATCAATAAAGATATGTATTTTTTTAAATGTATGTGTATTAAACTGACCAAGCAGATCCTTCCCTAAAGACCACACTTCTTACAGGAATGTTCCCAATCACCCTTTACACATGAAACAAGACTCAGAAAGATGCATCGAAGGCACACGATGCCACCTGGTCAGTGTTCAAGTGTTAGTCGAGCCGAACAGTCGAGATTCACAAGGGCATCTGACAAAGTAACAGGAACACAGGAAACTGCTCTTCCTCCTCAAACGAGATCAAAATAACTTGACTACTCATTAATAGACGCTTTGCTCTATTAAACTTTCTGTCCTACAAATGGAGGACTACCAGCATCACTTTTTAAATCTCAGCTTTCAGAACCAGAGAGAAGAGAAAGGGAGGCGGCCAGGTCCCGGAGCTTGCAGAGGGTGGTGTCTTCCTCGGGGCAGGTTAGAGACCTGCTAGTTAGCAACCGGAGGGGGTGGGGAGAGCCATTGAAACCGCAGGGGCCTAATACCCATTTGTATTCACACTCAGACCCTTTAGGGATATAAAAACGGAGAGGTTGAACTGTTTACATTCACCTAATGCTCAAGTAAACAAATCAGAGGCGGAGTGGAGGGGTTCCTGGCAGGCGGCGGCCAGACCCCCCTTGGTGCAGGGGAGCAGGATGGGGGGTGAGGGAGCAGAAGGCTGAGCCTGGAGCTTCTCAGCGCTGCAGACAGACAGAGGCCAGGCTCCCTGTCCTCCCACCATCACCCCTGCTTCTCTCTCCAAGCCTGGGACCTTCAGGACCCCACACGGCCCATCTTGATTGGGCCCTGGGAGGCCATCGAAGCTTCCAGAGGACGACGGAGGAACTGAGGGAGGAAGAAACTTCTGTCTCCCTCCAGGCGAGTGGCAGGGGGAGTTTGTCGCTGAAGAACTGAGCATTACAAGAGCACCCCCCGCCTCCCTCCTGGCTTCCAGGAAGTCCCCAGCATCATCAGGTCAGGGCAGAAGTGAGCCAGGGGCTGCCTGGTGTCCCAGCATAAGGCCGGATCACATCCTCTAAAACGTGAACTATTTCAACTTGACTGGGAAGGGGGCGGGGGGGGGGGGGGGGGTCCTGCACTCCTTTCAAATGCAGATTGGAACTTTTCACCCGGGGTCAGACAGCTGAGCTACTCCGTCCCCAGCAGAGGCTGGCGGCGCCGGGGCCACTCAAGCTCACACTTTCACAGTTTTTTTCCTGCCTGCACAGGAGGCCGCCTGCTGAAGGAATCAGACACCTCCCTCTCTAAACCCCCAAACCCACACCAGCCTCTCAGCTTACCAGGGGCACAAATCCCACTGTACTCCCCGAGAAGGCCCTCGAATGAGCAGAGGCTGGCCGGGCGCTCTGGGCCCAGCAACGGCGAAGAAACTGTTCTCATCACACGCACCGACTAAGGAACGCTAAGATCAATAGTGAGAAAAGCCCGGTGCTGATCCACGGCTCTGAAAGGAGGCGCATCTTCTGTGGGACGCGGTGCACAGCTGCTCCTTCTGGAGCAGAAGCCAGTGGCCGGCCTTCCTTGCTGTGGACTCACAAAAGGTGTCATGTTAGCGGGACTTGTCATCACCCAGCTTTGAGAAGTCACTTCAGGAGTGAACAACAGAAAAATATGAATAGCCTTAAAAAAAAAAAAAAAAAAGTCTAGGCTGGAACTTCTTGCCTCTATCATATCCCCTATCCTCACATGCAAGGCGGTTTCCGATTTGGCCTTGTCACCGCTCTCTGTCCCTCCCCTTTTCTCCTCCAACCAAAGGTGCCCAAGGCCCTAGACTAGGGAAAGAGGATTCCACTGTGTGCCATCAAGACAATGTGGGGAATCAGAAGGCCTGAAAAACACCAAGGGAAGGGGAGGCTTGGTTTCTTGTTGGGGATGGCGATCTGGTCAACAGGTCCTGAGCTTCACATCTGGGTGGGGCGGGAGCCTCCCAAGAAAGGCCCCTCCCAGCAACACACCGCATGGGCCAGGCCAACCACCAGGAAGCCTGCGTGAGGCCAGAGAGGACAGCGCGGGTCATCCTGTGTCCAAGGTCCTACATGCACGCGAGCCCCATCCCCGCCACCAACGAGTAGACCACCACCATGCACGGGGTGAAGGAAGTGTTTCTAGACGCTCCCACAGCCCTGCCAGTCTGTGACTTCATGAGTAAAGAGGGGGTGACGTAGAAGCCATAAAACTGTTATAATAAACACACCAGACTCACACAAATGGGAGCTGTCCTTCCGTGTTACCCCTCTCCGCCCGGGGTTGGCCCACCTGGCCGCCACTGCTGGTGTCCCTCACTGGGGAAGGTCTCCAAAGCCAAGTGGATACCCCACCTCCCACCTGCGGGCCACAACTCAGTTTACAAAATGTCTCTGCACAGCAGCACCATATTTTTGACTCCTAACGATCCCATGAGGGATGTCAGAGGAGTTGTGCAGTTTTTACAGAAGAAGCTGTGCAGATGCAGCCCACACCCCCCGAACCCCAATAAATGGAAGCAACTGGTCTCAAGGGGCCAGGATGACTCAGCTCCATCTACGTAATGTCTCGGATGGGCCCAGGGCAGCCCTGCCCTGTCCAGTAGGTAGCCACCAGCCCCTTCTGGCTACTGAGCGGATGAAACGTGGCTAGTCCGAGTTGAGAGGGGATGTAAGTGTAAAATACACACAGCACGTACTTTTAAAGGATGTACAATGTCTCATTAATAGTTTTTTTTATATGGACTACATGTTAAAATAACATTTTGGGTATACTGAGCTAATAAATATATCTTCTTAAAGTTAATTTCACCAGCTTCTTGTTAACTTTTCGGTGTGGCTACTGGAGCATTGTGAATGGCATATGAGGCTCACACTGCATTTCTATCGGGCGGTGCTGTTCTAGAACCATGGCCTGTCTTTCAACTTCAGGTTCAGCCAGGAGTTAAGTGTTCTTGAATACGACTGACACAGAATTTTCTGGTCTATTTTGAACATCCCCTTAAGGCTACAATGTACGGACTCCCAAGGGATTCTTTTAAGTATGCTGGGAAATGCTGGTATCCTACCACCCTATGGCCCAGTCGCAAGTATAAGTCAAGCGGGAAAAACACGGTGGAAGGTCAGAGGAGTGTCAGAAGTTAGACAAGGTCAGTGGAGTGGTGCACCTCTTCCAAAATGTTATCAATTACTTCTGAGACCAACAGTCTGCTTTAAATAATAATAGTCGTAACAAGTTGTTTATTGTAGTTTAATACAAGGATTACCTATTACGACACTTGTCAAATAGTCCAGCTTGATTTCTTACTATCGAGAGCAGAGTTCTCTCTCTGAACTGCCCTTTCCATAAAATGTACCCAGCAGGAGCCTGGTACCTGACCCCCACATATACACACTGTAGAGTGGGTGGGGAGGGAAGGGAGAGAAAGGGTTAGAGAACACAGGAATGGGCCCTTTCCTATTAGAAAGTGGCCTATCCTACCCTAGGGATCACAGGCCAGTCTCATTTCTCCATGCAAATGAACTTTTTAGCTACCTCCTGGAAGAAAAGCTGCACAGATGCGAAGGCCCATCCTGGGGCACACAATGACAGCCATTTGCATTCCTCCCGCGGCAGGATTAGCACAGGAATGTGCTTTGCAGCTTTGTGGGGGGAAAGGGAGTTTAGGAAGAAAGGAATGGGGGGGGGGATTTCTCCCTGGTCTGTCCATCCAATGCTCTATGATACACTTCCACTTCTCTGAGAGTCAGAAAGTGGAAATAACTCCTGCCCGGGCTTTCTAAAGAGGGGGAGGTTGAAAAGGCCAGGGAGGGGGAGTGGGGCGAGGAAGGCCGTCGGGGGAGGGGAGCTGCGTGAATTAGGGGAACTGCCCCTCCTGGTGCTTTGATCCCCTCGGTTACTAGGAGAAACCAACTTTTCTCCTTGGGTTAATCAAAACCAAATTACTCAGGAATGTGGCAGGACAGGTCTGAGCTTCCAGGTCCCTTTGTCTTTGAGGATTTAAAATGAAATAATTTTTTTAAAGCAGATGGCAGTGGCTTACAGGATAGGTAAAGTGAAAAGTCTGAAGGAACCTCAGACCACATCCTCAACCCTCAAAAAAATTTAAATATATATATCTATATCTCCATAAATCTGCCATAATCTACCAATAAAGAAGCTATTTTGTAGATTAAGGCCCCAAGTCAAAAGAACCTTCTATTTTATCTTATTGCCCCCCTCAGAAAAAGAGTCCCCAAAACTAAGTGCAAATAAGAAACAGTGTAAGATGTGACTGTCAAAGTGAAAATAAGAAACAGTGTAAGATGTGAGCAACATCCAAATGATAGAATATACCATTTAAAGCGAAGCCTCCCCCCAATCCCCACCACCCCCCCCCCCCCAGCCCAAGAACACACTTCTTCCAAGCACAAAGCTTGGAAGTATTTTTTGGTGCAAGGTTCTCCCTTGGGAATCCTAGAGTAGGAAGGGGAGCAACCAGTCACTATTCAAATGCATCGATCAAACAAACCCATGGGGACTTTGTAAACTTTGGGATGTCTTTAAGCTATAAGATGAGCAGCATTCAGGGAATGACTCACGGTAGGGATGAAAGGGTCCCACCGAGTGCCAGAAGACACCACTGCTCATCTGCTGTCCAGAGAAAGCTAGGACCTCGCCACCCAAAACTGCCCTGTTTGCTAGGAAAGTGTGCTGGGTGTGTTGAATGCAGTTTCAATAACAAGAGGCAACAGGAAAAGGCTGACCTCATAGATGAAAGAAACCCGGGGCTCAGGGCTATATTAAGGCCTCCACACCTCCTCCCCGGCTCACATCTCTTGGCGGGCCTGGCCTGCACTCCAGGCTACTGGAAACTACAGCGAAACACCCCACTGCACATTGTTAGTAGGGACAGCAAGGAGTGACACGTCCCGGGGCACCCAGCAGCAGTAATGTGAACAGCCCTTTGTGCATTATAAAATGCCACCATGCTCCACTGCAAGACCCGATCAGCCCTCACTGCCCCCCCACCAAAAAAAATGATAAAATAAACAAACAAAGCACACCACCAGTTACGCTACAGAGCCTGGATTCAAAAGATAAAGTGAGGCCAACACACAGGCCTGAGAACCAGCTTGCCATACACTGTAAATGGCCCAGGGCCTATGATTATCTGGGAGGTGGCACTAAAGTAACTTTTAAAATACTCTTCACCTTATCTTTAGGCCCAAGCACACACATACACCACCCGTCTCAGATCTCTGCCATTAGTGTGGTCCATTTAGATTTTCCAAAACAAGGTCATCCCACTAGGCCCTTCCCCTGCTTCCGGTCACAGCTGCAGACTTTCACCCCCTTCCCCAACAAAAGGGACCTTGTACACAAAATTAAGCCGAACCATTAGTCTTTGCGGTGTGAGAGAGTACACTGAGCCCTCAGAGTATTTACCCTCCTGCCAGGCTAGGCCCAGGGTGCTGCCCAGAGGGAGCCTCCCCCTCAATGGCTGGGGGAGCTTCCCCAGAGATTAGAGGCCCAGCTCCCTTAGCCTCTGCTCCACACTGCAGCTGTGCAGCCAAGGCCCTACTTTTCAGAAAATAAACACAAAGCTTTTTTTTTTTTTAAGAGAGAATGAAAAAACTTTCTCCCAGACTCAGTAACTATAGAAAATAGTTTGAAAGAGCCAGAATCATCCCAGGTACTGCTGAGCTGTCCAATACCGGAGCCACCAGCCACATGCGGTTCCCAAGCTCTGGAAAGGTGACTGGTCCCAACTGTTGAAACAAGAATGTCATGGCAATACTGTGGGTTGCATACATTTTAAAGTTAATTCCACCTGTTCCTTTTTTGTATCTTATTAAAGGGACTACTAGAAAAAATACAATTACATATGGGGCTCAAGTTCTATTTCTATGGGTTGGTGCTCCAGAAAATGGAAACATTATAGCCTTGAACACAAGCCCATGCCCATGCCCATGCCCTAAAAGGAAATGCTTAATTTTTAAGTGCTAGCTAAAAGGAAGCAAATGGCAATATCTGATATCAGCTAGGTCCAATCACAGACTCAGAGGATGCTCACCAAGTATGTCCAGCTTGAAAGAGAAGGCAGGAATCTCATGTCTTTTTAGCCAAGAGGAACAAATGCAATCTCTACCCCAGTGATTCTTAACTGGAGGGCCACTCTGCCTCCCCAGCAGAGTGCGGGCAATTCCTGGAGACTTTTTTTTATTGTCACATGGGGGGGGTGCTACTAGCCTCCAGCGGAGACGATCTAGTGCACACGATGCTGCTAAATGTCCCACGGTGCACAAGACAACCATCTCCTCTAACAGAATTATCAGGCCCACGTGTCAACAGCGCCCAGAAAAACCAGGAAGGGACTAGATGTGAGGCCCGAGAAGGCATACTTTTAACACTTGGATTTCCAGGGGGCGGCTGGCTGGAAGGGGCATCGCTTTGCAAAATGGCTTCTCTGCAGGTCTCAGCGCTGGTAACAAGTTTTAGTGGGAGAAACAATGTGGGTCAATAAAAATAACAAAAAATGTTAAAACTATATTCAGTTTCTCACCAGACTGAGGACTGAGTGTCCATGGTTGATAGGTCTGGACAGGTCTGTTTTTCAAGCTATTTGGGGGGGGGGGGGGGGGGAGAAGGACAGGGTTTAAAGCTTGAAGCAAGTGAGCCAGAAACCCCTGTACACAAAGTGACGCTTCTCAGGGAGGACTCCAACTGGGCAGCCACCGGCCGGCCCGGTGCCCCACCCCTGACCACACAGGTTCCTGTGACGGGTGACAGCGCAGCAGCGGGGGAACTGTGATTGGGCCTGCAGGGGCAGGAAGGGAACAGGGCGACGGCCGGAGGAGGCAAAGACAGGAAGAGCACCGAGATGAATGGTTACAGCCCCTTTCTCGGGGCCTGGCTGGGAAGCACTGCAGGAAGGGGGGGCGGGGAGGGCCCATGATAATTAACTCAGCAAGTTGATAGTATTTGCATATAAATGCCTCCACAAATCACTACAAACAAGCCAGGACAAGTCAGGCCTATTAGCATATACAAGCCAGCCTGGGAAGGCCTCTCTAGGTGGGTCATTGAGGGGGCTGCTCACTTAGAAGGCCGCCTGCCAGCTGAAGGGGGGGGGTGGGTGGGAGGGGGACACATGAGGGGAGGGCTGGGGAGGACGGTGACACTGTCTAATTTCAGACTCTTTCACTTCTGAACTCAGTTGCAGGATGTCAAAAGGAACTGGCTTTCTTCCCAGCCTGTAAGGGAAGAGCCGAAGGAACGCTGGACCTTTTGGTTTCTTTCTCCCAGGGTGTTGGAAAACAAAAGGTAGCTGAGGCCATCGGCAGCCACAAAAGAAATACAGAAGGAAAGGAAATGGGGATGGAAGCAGCCTTTGTTAAGACGCTACTCAATATGCTAGCTATAAGCAGGCAAAGCCTACTTTTCCATTTAATTCCCACTATAAATGTGAGGTGTGTATTACGCCCATTTTACAGATGAAGGAAGTTAAGGCTCAGAGGTCCAATGACTGGTCCACAGTCACACAGCTAGGCCGGAGTAGAGCTGGGCCTCAAGCCTAGGACCCCAGCAGACGGCTTCAGGCTCAAGCAGAGTGAAGGGCAGAAGCCGGTTTCCCAAAGAGCAGGCTCATTTCATTCAGCTCTGCTTCTGGCAGGAAACTGAGTGCGAACCACAGGGCCCCCGTTTCAAGGGCTGATTCATAAGCGGCACTGTGATCCTGAACAGGACCCTACCCTGTTTCATTTTGTAATTATCTCACTCTTTCAACCAATGAGGAGGGCTGTACCTCCCTCCAGTTAGACACTTGGGAATCTGCACCAGGGTTTCCTCTTCCAGCCAGTTGCTCCACTGTCTGGACAACTGTTACAGATTCCCCAGCAAGGGCAGAATAAATTAACAGTCCTTTCCCAAGAGGTGTAAAAGTTCTGTTTTCCCCAAAGATACCTCTGTCTGGGTATCACGCCTACTGAGGGAAAAGCCTGCTTCACTCCTCCACTTGGAAAAAGCGGGGGGGCCCCTATTATTTCGCGTCTGCCATGCTCTCCCTGGAACTACATTTTAGAAGCCAGCCAGGTAGCACATGTTCAAATTGTCAGGTGCACAGACTGACAGTCTTCAATGGCCGGGTGAAAAAGCGATACCATTCGAGTTGCTTTCACAGTGACATCAACCTCCTAACACACACTGAATCCGGGGAGTCTTCCTTAAGTGTCCGAAAGTTGACTTGACGCTTCAGCAACAATGCAGATGATCCAGGGAGAAATATGGAGGGAGCTGTTACAAGAAAAGCGAAAGCCACTCCCCCTACTAGCCAAATGGACATTAAGAACCAAGGCCCTGAGCCAAAGAGCATTTTAAAAAGCAGGGCCTGAAGTGGTGGAAGAGGCTTGCATTGTTTCTTGAGCAGTTAAGAAAAATTGTTTTTAAAAAGTCACAAAAATACAGAGGGAAAAGCTGCTGAAGAGGAGAAAAAAGGCCCACACGTGTTCTTTAGCATATTTTCACTGGGCAAAGATGTCAGGAAAAAAAAAAAAAGTTGTCCAAAATAGGCCACTAAGAGACCAGAAGTGAGAGAAGCAAGTAAGTTCATGTCTACACATGCGTACTTTTTAATAGACTTACAATTTAAACTCTTTTGAAAAGAGCTTTTTATACACAGATGGGAAACTTCCATATTTGAACAGGCACTTATATGACTTTTGGGCGGGGGGGGAGGGGGCTGCAGGGCTGAAATCAAATATCGAATTAAGCCCCTTCGTCTTTTCACTCAGCTAATCTGACTCCAGCCTCTCCACTAAGGAGATTCAAGTGAGAAGACAGACAGCTGCCTGTGAACTGGGATTTTAATACTGAAATGCAGAACCCACGGCAGAGATGTGCACAGGCACAGTCCTCATTCATATTCTAGTTCAGCCCACAGACTCAGGAGAATCTTTCTCCAGGCACGTTCCTGGATAAAAGTGGGCACCACCAAGACCAAGAAACCAAGAAGCGCACAAAACTGCTCTTTAGCTCACCCCCAAGGCCCCCAAGTAATTCAGCCCTTCTTACCACACTGCCCCCGATCAGTCTACAAGACCCCTTCATGCTGAACCATCCAAGCACTCAGTCTCAGCCCTTCTCTTTAGGTAACAACCCCCCCAACACACACACACACACACACACACACACACACACACACACAGAGAGAGAGGGGGAGGGGGGAGGGAGGGGTGAGAAGCAGTCACCAATCGTCTCCAGAAGCACAGGAGCAGGGGGAAGTCTCACTCCCAGATCAAAGGTCTGTGGATGAAATCACTTTCAGGACAGTGCGTGAAATCGGCAGCAGATGAAAATTCCACCGTCTTTTTCACAGAGTCCAATGGAGCCAGTTTTCCCAGTTCAGAGTCTTCCTACAGACGACTAAAGATATTCCATAAACGCCCAACTGTTGCTCCAAGAGACCCACTTAAAATTAAAGACGAGATAATCATTTGAGAAAGCCTTTAAGGCCATTATGTGATTAGCAGAATGGAAGGGGGAAGGATCGGGTGCTTCCCCATCTTCGCAAGGAGCTGGCTGCCAAGGGGGTTCCATGGTTAGTCCCAAACCAGCAGCAGCAGCAGAAGCAGCCAGAAGGGACAAGCACGGGAGCAGAGCACAGGTTCTGCCCACCCTACCCCTTCCATGGAAGCCTTAGACCAACTGCAGGGAGGCAAGGGGAGGAAAAAATCTCAGAGGTGGCACACAATTCAAAGAAAGAGCAGCTGAGCCACCTTAGACCCTTCCTCCCCTCACTCCACTCCCCCAGGACACAGGAGGCCTGCTAAGGCCTCTCTGGAGGGGTGCACATCAAAACCCCCATGCATTAATCCTCATGTTGACAAGACTGCATGGTGACCCTCCCTTGGGATGAGAGAAGGGCTCACCCAAATGGCAGATTAAGCCCAGGCGTTTTGCTAAGAGGCCCTGCCTGTCTGGGGTTAAAACCAACAAAATAGAAGTTTTGCTCTGAAATGGAGCTAAATTTGCCACCTAGCAAATTTTCTACGTCTCTTACCTCATTTTTATTCACACCCTTACCCCTGCAAAAGCAAGAAACTCTGGGAATTAAAGGTGAAAGAAGGGGAGAAACATCTAAGGGGTGGGGGGAACCACCTTTAAAAGTAACGAGAAGCCAAGACACCTTCCTTGGGCAAAGAACTCTTTAGAAACGCACCCATCAGGGCTTGGACCGCTCAAAGCCTTGTCCTCAGCATCTTGCCCGCTGCCCCAAAGAATGAAAAGCAGAAGAAAACACTCAAGTTGTCTCTGTGCTTCTGAAGCTTTGGCACAACACTGTTGTCAATTCCCCCGTTTCCACATCCATATAGAAGTCATTTACCACATTAGTAGGAAAAAAGCCCTCTAACATCTGACTGTCACTTCACACATGTTCAAAGAGAACGGTCTGGCAGCCAACTTTAAATCATACAGAAAAGAAATCTGACAGTTGTTGATTTTGTAGTTTTCCCCCTCAATCTGGATTTTGAGAGTGGCTTGCCAGTGAGCCAAGACTGTTGCTCGGGTCACTCCCTCGGGTCAGTCTGACCCAATCTTAGCTTCTGTGTGTGTTTCTCAATCTGAGCAGCCTAAGGACTCCAGACACTGTGCTCTGGACAGAACAGGCACCTTTTAACATTTGATTGAGATCAGCTCCTGCAAAGGAAATCCCTTGACTAGATTCTAGTAAACCTGGGTCCTCCTTTCTCCTTGACCATAGTTTATAACCCAGGCAGAGGCGGGTGATTCTGAGCTGTGATTTCTGACAATCACCATTACAATCAGATTCTCATACCAGAGCATGTGCAGACCCCTATGAAGTTCACTGTAATGGAATCTGCCTTCCTGTTGTGTCTTCACGGTAACGCCCCATCCTGGTTAATTACACCAGCCTTGGGGACCAGAGTAGGCCAACAGGCCCCAGAACTACAGAAATAGGCCAGGCTAAGAGCAAGCAACCATTTTAATAACAAGTGAAAGTATAAACCACAGCACATGCTGCACTGCTTGAGGTTACTGATGCTGGACGTCAGGTGCATTATCCCTGCAATACTAGCAAGTGTGAGATGGAGCTTGCAAGTTTCTCCAGGCAGAATCTCGGTTGTCTCCCCTACAAGACAAGGCCAAGCCCTTGATGTTAAGAAGGTAGCTAGTTACTCTCAATAGTGGGTATAGAGACAACTCACTTTCTTCCCCTTCAAATAATTCCCTCTAATTTCCTACATTTTTATAAAATGCCACTTGGTCACTTAAATATTTACTTTTTAAAATAAAACTGTTGCAATTCTGCAAAAAAAAATAATTTCTTAGGTGAGGGTCTGTTTTGGATCCTTTTATTTCTCATACTACTACTTAAGAAGAAATTAAAAATAAAAATCCCCAGTAGCACACAGTGACAATAAGGACATGCTCCCTGCACACCACTCAAGACCAGAACTGAAGGAACTGAGCTAAATTATCACCAGCCCCAGATAATATCTTGCTAGTATTTATTCTAATGAACTAACAACCTCTGGGTCACCCAAGGTGAGCCAGGCCTGTCCTGGAAGTGTCTAGTAATCATCATTTAATAATAATGAAAACTGAAATCTCGCTTATTTTAGCTCCTTGCCACTGGGCAGTCCAACTGGCACCAAGTTTACAGGGCAGTTAAATCCATTCCAAATCCTTTCCGAAAGCATCAAGAAGGAAGGCATTTCACTGTCCTGCTGGGAGGAGCCAAACTGAGGCCCGCTGAGAGCACTGTTTTAGTTGGGTCCTTTCCACCCAGCCTGAGTATTCATTTGTGCAAATAAAAGACGGAAGGGAAGAAACCAAAATTAAAGTTTCAGGTGGTTGGGGAAGCAGCTCAGATTTTTTTTTTAATTTTGGAAGAGTGGGCAAGGGTTTCTCAATAGTTGCCCGTCAATCAAAACTGTTTTCAGGAGCACTGGAAAACAGCAGTTCTGTCCCAGAGAAAGTGCAGCCATTTCAAAAGAGAGCTGGGAAAAGGGAGGTGACCCATGTCATAAAGACAGTAGGTCTTCAAGCCACTTAATTCCTTGTGATTCCAAAAGGACTGTTTTTAAAGTGTAAAAGTGCTTGCTTCTGCATCTGCCCCATGTTGTTAAATAACACTTGTGTAATTAAATAAAAGAGCAAAGTGTGACCCTAGCCCATTCTGAGAGGCACTTACACGCTCCCTGAAAACATGCTGGAAACGAAATGAAATGCAGACAATCTCCTTAGTCCTGTAATTTAAGGAAGGAAGGGAGGAAAAGTTTCTCTTGGCCTTCACAGCCACACACCCTCTGAAGGGGGGGGGCACTTTGGGGTCTCTACAAAGTACACTGAACACAAATACAGGTGTGCAAACATCCAGGTATGTACCTCTCTCCAATGACCCCATTCTTGAAACCCTTAAATTATTCAGAATTGCGGTCTCCTGACTTCCCTCACACCCCACCTCTGCTCTCTAATTGCTTTTCGTGTTTGGGTTGGGTAACGAAAAGGATTTCAGAATCTCAGGCCGCTGGTGGCAGTTCTGATAACAAGGAACAGGCCCACGCTCCTGGCCTCGGCCTCTCACGATCAGGTTACCTTGGAAGGTGTATGTTTTCCTCTCAAATGCAATCTCGGCCCCAGCACTCAGGCTTCCCTCTCCAGCCCAGCCTACTGGAACTCGTGATTTTCAGGGTTTCCCCTTGAAAACTATCCAGAAACCACAGCCATTAAAAGAACATGAAGGTTTGACACCTCCTGAATTTAGGAATGAGGGGGACTCCAGGGGCCAACTCTACAAACTCGCACCTGCTGCTTGATGGCAAAGAAACGAAGTTCCCAGGCTAGAGTGAGTTTTAAATTATACTCTATTTATTTAGTGACTTGTCTCCAAAGATCTCAAAGCATGGGATGGAACAAGATGACGTGTGACTTTCTCGCTATCTACCTACAAGGTTTAAGTGAGTTTTCCTTGCTTTGCGCCTTGATATACTCCACCCAGCAGGCCCAGTGTGCGGGAGAGGCCTTCTCCCTGTGCTCAAGTGTGCCCTCTCCGAGGTTATCTGTCAGTGGCTTTTAGAGTCTTCTTCAAGGCCAGTGAAGTGACACAAATAGAGGATGGGGGAAAGGTGACCCTTCTGGATTCACCTACTCTTGGGTTTCATTTAAGTCGGTTTGTAGACCGTGTGCCATGTGGCAGGCAATGCACTCAGACTACCCCAGGCACGAGCTGTGGTCTCTGTCCTCCGGGCGTTTACCCATCACTATAGCTCATGTATGTCTAAAGCAGACAGAATCATTTTCCAGAAAGTTCTTTTCCCTCTAAGTGTACAATGATTACTTTTTTTTTTTTTTTTCTTGCTACTGACCTAACTTGGGCATTCCTCCTGCTCCTTTAACAGGACAAACATCTCAGCTTTCCCTCTCTCACCCCCATCCCTGCGGAAGTGAAAGCTGCTCTGGTTTTTCCAGAGTGAGAACAAACTAAGATTAGAGGGTGGTCAAGGGGATCTGCAAACGTGCCTTCCAGCTCCCCAACTCTGATTCTCCCTTTAATGCTCCACAACAAGCGCATTTTTCACATTGTTTTGAACTGACCAGTGACTTCTCTTGGGCTGAAAAAGGGGGGCATTTTTAGGCAGAGGAACCCAAACTTCAAAATGACACCAGCACCGCAAGTATTCAGAAGGCGGGAACTAATCCAAAAGCAAAATAAGTAAGGAGGGAGGGGAGAAAAGATGGAAGGGAGGGAAGGAGGAAGGGCTTTACTCGGCGGTGCCCAGCAGCATTGCGAGGCTCTCGCCCCAGGTAGGTTCCAATTGGACCTAGTAGTTCAAGTGCATCCAGCCGGCCCTTCCCCCACGCGCCCCAAGAGAATGGGAAGTTCAGCCAAGACTCACAGCACCTGCCCGCGGCTCCAGGCCGGCTGCGCGACCCGGGCGGGCGGCGGCGGGGGAGGCGGCTCCACTCACCTGGCACACAAAGGGAGCTCCGCGCACCTCCGGCGGGAGGAGGCACTTGCAGGTCCGAGGGCCGGGGCGTGCGCGACAACGGGGAATTCCAGCGGCACCAGAGCCCCAAACTTACCCACCCCAGGCGGCATTCTCCCCACCTCCCGCTGCCCCCGGGGCTCCGAGGTGGCTCTGCCTAGGTGCAGGGGGGCCGCAGGCAGGGGAGGGGGGCTCATGGTGGCGGCCGGGGCTGGCGGTCGCCCCTCCCCAGGAGGGAGGATCCCCGGGCGCTCGGCCGGGATTCACCCAAGGGGCGCGCGGCTCGCGTCCCCGTCCCCGGCCTGCCCTCCGCCGGCTCGGCCGCCCTCCTGGAATCGCTTTATGTAAATGAAGCTCCGCTCGCAGTTTGCGGCGCTCACCGCCCCGGGAAGGGGGGCGGGCGGGGCGGGGGGCCTTCGGGGATCCACATTACACAGCAACAAAGCGGAAGGTTAATTTGAAACTCACAGCCCCGCCGCCCGCCGCCGCTCTGCTCCCCGGGCAAAGCCTGACATCTACAGTCGTGCCGGGCGCAGGCCGGGTGCTCAGCGGTGGCGGCGGCCGCGCCCGCGGGGACACGGGGGACACACGCCGGCGCGCGCGAGGCCGAGCACTGGGCCGCGCTCCGGGCACGGGCCTCCGGGCTGGCCGCGCTGCGCGCCTGGGGACGCGAGCCCCGGAGCCGCTCGGCCCGAGCCTCCCCCCAACCCGCCCGGTGGGAACAAAGCCCGGGGCTCCCCAGGCGCTGACCCCTCGCTCCTCAAAAGTCAGGAGCCGGCCTAGAAGCCGGCGAGAAGAAAGGGACGCGCCCTTGGCCAAAGAAAGGAGCCTGGGGTCTTGGACCCGGAGCCATCGGTCTCTGGGCCCCATCCACGTCACGGCCAGGCCACTCCAGCATGGGGACACTAGCCAATGTGGACAGGAATTTATTTGAAACACACACCCATCCTATTAACTGCTTTACAGAGCACTTCTGTTTCTCAGCTGCAGAAAACTTACAAAAACATCCCCCGCTCCCCCCTTCCAGAGTTTAAGGACAAGAGTTTTTAATGAGAGAGAAAAGAAAAAGAGGGGAAGACGTGAAGAGGGGTCTCAGTTTGCAATTATGTCTCTTGCACAAGACTCGCCTTATAAAGCCACAGAGGTTCGGGTCGGGCACAGATGATGTCCTTCATAGGGAGACTCTACGGGAGGGGGTCAAGTTTCCAGGCGGCCACCCCAGTTGGTCAAAGCAATTGCTGGACACGTTTATATCTCCCCAGGTTCGCCTTTTCCATTCTGCTGGGCCAAGGGGGCACCACAGAAATCCCACCGGAAGTCCCCTGTCCTCCCTGCCAGAATCCCGAGCTCAGCCTGAATTGAGTCCGGATTCTCTGGGCACAGAAAGGCACCTGCTTTTACCCTTTCCGACAGCCACCCACCCAGGCTGGCCCCACAGCCCGGAGAGTCCTTTCCGACTGCACAATAATGAACCATGCAAGTGTTAGAAATATAATAAGCTCATGAGGCGAGGAGCTGTATGTATGGAATCGCATTAGCATTACGCACACGTGGATGCAGGAGGAAAAGGGGTGCCTGGCTGATGAAAGCTATCATGTCACCATGTAGAAGGCATTTTACACAATATAATTTGGGTTCAAATTAATGTAAATATCTAACTTGTTCGAGACAGATGACCCCCCTTTCCGTGTTAGTCCAGAAACGAGACTCCAAACAAATTTTTTTTTCAGCTAGGGCCCTGGGAGAAAAGATTGCCTCTAGGGAATCATGTCCGATTAGGGACAAAGGAAAGCACAAGCCAAATTCTGTCACACATGAGAGAGTAAGGGGGGTAACGGGGGGGGGGGGAGTGAAGAGCAAAAAAGGAAAGTGGAGGATGATTTCATAAACCAGAGCATGATCACCGCAGAGCTGTTTCCAGACCGCCTGACTTCAGGCCCAAGAACAGGTGGTGTTTTCAAAACACACTATTATTTATATTAGCCACGTGAGTTGAGAACACCTTAAAGAAAACCAATTAATAATTTAATTGAAAAAGTGACTATGAATAATACATGAAGATGATGCTAGCAATAATGCAAGCAATGCGGCACACACCACACAGAGATGTCCCTGGAAATCTCAGGAAAATGAGGGCTCCAGGCCCCACTCCTTACCTGGAAGCAGCAACCCATGGCCCCTCAGATAAATGAAAGACAATGAGAAAGCATTTATGCTCCCAGAAAAATATAATTTTGCTGCTTTGTTTTAACTTTTATTAACAGGGGCCAACCTTGTAATCTGGTGACATCATCAACCTGTGGGCCTACATTTAAATATCTTCAATAAAATAAAAACTGGACAGCCCAAAGAACCTGCTATAAAATACTCTGGAAGGCTGAGGAGGTGCTGGGAACAAGGTCCTGAGGGGATCTGTCCTGATGCTGCCAGCGTCCCAAGAAGCAGACACTATAACCCACTTCCTGCACCTCGGAGGCCTGACAAATAGAACTACGCGTGACCCAAGGTCCCTTTCCTTTATCTTAATCTGGCACCAGCTACATACATGGTGAGGCCTGGTCAAGCTTGCCTTTGTTACAGGCAAAAACTGAACAGGTAATCCACAGGCAGGTACTCTATGGTCTCCTCCATTATGAATACAAAGGACTGCAGAAAAGCTGGAGTGTTACCTCTACTAAAACTTATTTTCATCATTAACAAAAATAATACCTTTTCAGAGGGAATTTGCAACTTTTACACTTACAAACGGAATCAACAGTTTCTCTGAAATGCATGTTGCACATTCTGTCCTGGAAGGCCCTGGCTCTTCTGAGGGCAGCTGCCTGCCGATCAGCCCACGGCCTACACAGCAGGGACAGCCCACACTCTCGCCGCCCTGTCCTGAACGCTGTTGACAAATAAACCCACTCTCAGAGAAGGCAATTCCTCCCTTCCAGTTCTCCATAACTAGTCTCATCTCATCTGGAAAGCGTAATTGGCAACAGCCGAAAGGATAAATATTTAAAACTAAATCAGGGAATGCTAACCCCTTCCCTACTCCTCCCCTTACTCTCTCCCCGAGCCAGAGGCCAGCCCCCCTAACGCTTAGCTGGCTGGTAAATTACAATGATCCCAACCGAGCTAACTGGCTTGTCTCTCCACATACACACTCCCTCTCCAATGCTGTATCCTTTCGCTTCAGCAAAGGTAAATATGATCTCTGGGCTGAGACACAGTGAATGTCAGCATTCTGACTTCACACTAAACCCGGGCTCTATTTTCACAGCACAACTGGGTTTAGGCGGATTTGTGTATTCTTCCAGATCCTTCTATTTTTATTAAATTATATATACACATTGATTTTAAAACTAGTGCTTAAATAACCTTGAGGCTTTAACAAAGAAAAAAGCTGGGGGAGGGGGACAAGTCCCTGAAATAAACATGGGAACATTTGGAGCTGAATGCCCCGATATCACCCATCATTTCTAGGCAGTTATATTTAGGGGCCTGGTACCCTAAATTTTGGGTGGCCAGGCCCTCCTGGGTATGGGACAGAATGCAGGCTCTCCTCAGAACCCACACTCCCCCTCCATAACCTTCGAAGGCTGCTGTGCCAAGGCCTACACACAGATGTTTTGATTCACATTTCTCTGATACAAACCTCAAGGCCTCCATCTATCGCTACAATGCTAATTCCATAGATTAATTTTTACCCCCAAGTCGTAGGTGGAACATTATCTAGCTTACTTACCCACCCCTCCCTAGCTCAGACTCTAAATCTGTCAGTGACACACATAAGAAACTCACAAATGAGGAACCATTTTTTTAAAAGCTGTGACTGGAAAGAGCTTTTCCAAATTAATTTTAAGTTACAAAGCCCAAGTTTTAAGAAAAGCAAAAATAAAGACCTTGTCTTAAACTAGCTTTAAAACATTAGGTAAAGAGCTTTCTCTCTTTCTTTTTTTTTTTTTTTAAACTAAAATATTATTTCTGAAAGGGCAAAGAGAATTTGCCATGCAAGACTTTTATACCCAAGGGGATTCTTACATTTGTGTTTCTAAACCTTGAAATTGAGAATTTTAATGAAAAGGCAGACAGATGCTTAAGGACAGCATCGCAATCAGGGTCCATACATTACAGGAGAGGGACTCTTTGTTTGGGGCCAGGGGAAGGAGGTGGATTCCATCCCCACTGTCTGACACATCCCTGTGCACTGGGCCTGACACCACTGAATTCTTGGAGGGGAAGCAGGTTGGAGGCAGAAGAAAGGAAAAAGGAAACAGGAGAGGAAAGAAAAGGGGGAGGGGATATGGCCTCTTTATATAAATCTTGTTTTTTTAAAAAAAATCTCAACACAGCATCAATTCCACAGTATGTGCCAACAATTCCCCTACACATGCATTAAAACAATCAATTAAACGATCTACCAGGAACACGATAACCAGGATCAGATTTTTTTTTTTTTTAAATGAAGAATTTCATTGGGGTTTGCAATTCTTTCCCATCAAGCGACCACTTCTTGGGGCAGGATTCTAAGAGATAAACAAAAGATGACCCTTTTCACATTCCCCCCCAAATGATTCTGGAGTCCCATTTTCTTATCTTTTTTATCGTAGTTGCATTTCTGTGTGAAATCTGTGCTAATCTGCCTTAGGAGCTCCGAGCTGAAATTTCACATATCCTCCAAGTCAGCCAGTGTTTTAGAATTTGGATTTCTATTGAGGCTGCTCCAATCGCCAGTGAGGCCTACGGTAAAATGTGCTTCATGCTGTTCCGTTTGTCTCTCTGCAGACAAATAGAAACTGTGAAATTTAAAGAATGGATGGAAAAAAAAATCTAAAACAAAGAGGTTAAAAAAATAGGACAAATGTTTTTGCTTTTGTGTCTCCCTGGAGCAATTGTTTGGGGGAGTCTGCATTGACAATAACCATGAGAAGGCCATCTAAAGGCGATGCGCGCACAAGGGGACTCCTTGCCTGCTCCCTTTGGTCTGGGAGAGAAAGCACCTTAGCTCCATTCTCCAGGAACAAAAGGCCAGGGCCACGCAAGGGGGGAGAGGTTACTGGGGCTTTCACATGGAGCCAAGTGTCAATGCAGGTTCATTTTTCACCCGTCTTAGTTGGAAAGCAGCTCAGTGAACTTCCTAATGACTGCTTTTCCCTCTCTCCCTATTATTTCTAAACCTGAAAGAACAAAACAATAATTTTTTTTTTTTTAACCTAAAACCCCTCATCCTATTAGAGGAAAGCCTTGAGGGCCTACGGTCAGTTTTTCCTCCTTCCTTTCCCCACCCTACTTTTTATTTTTGGAGGAGGGGGGATTCCCATTGTAGATCACATGGAAATAAGAAACACTGGACATGGAGGTCATTTTTAGTAACACCAGAGCTGCCTTTATGTCTGCAAAAAGGCAGAGAGCTGGGGGGGGGGGGGGGGGGAGAAAAACAACAACCCTGAACAGGGATGGAAGGTGATGGTGGGGATGCTGTGGGCAAGGCCTGGAAACATTTTCTTTTTTTCACAGCATGAAGTTGCTAATGCCAGCTTCAGATACGCAACTGAATCAAAGTCATCCTAACAAGGTGGGTGTTTTTTCTTGGGGGGGGGGGGCGGTGTGCATGGAAAAGTGGACAAAAACCAATGTATTAAAGACATAGACAAGGTGTGGGGGGGAGGCGGGCTGCTTCAGAGAAAGGAAGCTGGGATGAATCATGGCATGCCACGAAAATACCAGGGCAAGTGGATGTCCGAGTGTTTAACCAGATTCGAAGCTGGAAACATCTTCCCCAGCAGGCAAACCCTAGGACGAGGCAGTGACGTGCAACTCTCAGCCTGTGAACCCAGACCTGGCGGCTTAGGAGTGTGTCCCCTCCTTCCCCAGGCAGCCACGGGCTCTGGCTGGAAAGCGAGGTGGGGGTAGGGATGAGAGAGGGCCCAGCGAAGCACAATAAACTACTCAAATATGGACGGAAATGACATCAGCAAAGTGAAGGACCTGTTTATTGCAGATCAAAACAAAACAAACTTCCAAACCTTTTGTGTACACACGATAACTCTATAAAAAGCCCTCCTAAAATGTCACCAGGGTCAACACATCAGCATCCCAAGAAAACAGATTAACAGTTACCATGGTGGGGAGGGGGGAGGAAGGGGGATCAAGGGAAGAAGACGGGAGGGGATATAAAACCAGAAGGGGCCAGAAACCCAGCTGACTATTCCCCCCCTCTGCTGATCCTTAATATTTATTGGTGTTTATAATCTAAAAGCCATGCTCTGTGTTTCACTTAATACAAGGCCAGACAGTGCTGTCTAATGAGGCAGCATTACAATCAGCTTGTAATACTGAATTTTTAATGCTGCCAAGGATTCTGTTACATAATAATATGAAAAACAGAAGCTGAAAGTGGGCTCGCGGTGACAGGACACTAGAGGTTCCAGGCAGGCAAGCGCCACAAGCCTGCCTTCCCCTCCCTCTGCCTCCCCCGCCTCCCGATTTGCAATCAGCCTTCCATCCCCGTACAGGAGGTCAGTATGGAAACCAAGAGAATTTCTTAGGAAATCCACTTTACTATTCTACTCTCTGATCCAAAGTTATATTTCCTGAGTTTGAATTCTAGCTCATCTGGGGTTACAGGTCTGAAATGAACATTTTATTTTTTATTTTCTTGGTGAGGGGGCTAAAGAGACAAGGAATACAGGAGAGGGGAAATAGCTTATTTTAAGCAAACCGAACCATTTGGGAGAAAAAAATCACAGAGGGGCAAAAGAACTAAGCTGCTGGGGGTGGGGAGGGTTGAAGTATGCTGACTATATTCACAGCTGCTGCACTCAGTTTACATTGGTGTGATTTAAAAACATATATATAGCCGTCGTTGCTCCTCTCTGTAATACCCCAAGACTGTAAATCTATAACCACTGCAATGATTTAGTGATTAAAAACATGATAACATATTGTGTAACTGCAAACCACAGAACCCCTGCCAACTCTCCTCTAAGATAAAGGGGGGAAAATACAGAAAATGTGTTGCTCGCAGCGATCTTCCTAAACCCAAAAGATTTTAATAAAAGAACCTATATAGTTCGACAAATCAGAAAAGGGTGAGTGAATTGTATGTGAAGCCAGCAAAGGGAGGGGGGGGGAAGAGGCAGCTTTATGTGGGATTCTTTTCCTTGTACTAACAAATTACGACCTAAACATGCCTTTTCTTTTCTCTCTCTCTCTCCTTTTTAATAGTTTGTTGTAACTGGACTAACTGGTCTTGTGTGCTGTCTTGCATATTCAAAGCTGCTTTGTAATCGGATCTGGAGACCCAACCTTATTTGCCTGAACTCAATAGGGGTTTTTTCCTCCCTCTCCTCCCTTGTTTTGTTTTGGATTTGGTATTGTGGGGTTTCTGTTCTTGCTGGGAGCAGACATCTACACAGGCAGAGGCTCTGGTGCCTTTAAACTACCCAGCAAACACCTGAGGGGGGGAGGCACAATTTGTAACATGGCAGGAGGAGCCTAAAATATACACAAAAAAATAAAATCAAAGCAGCTGTAGGGGTTTTGGCCTCTGAGCAGCTGACCTGACCCCAATTCTGTATATTCTTTTATTTCCCCATCACAGGATTCCTGCACCTTGGGTCAGATTCGAACTCAATGTGACCCTGAGGAGGCCATCGCCAAGCCCTGGAAAGCTCCATATTTAATGGGGGAGGTATGGGGGGAGTGTAAGTGCATATGCATTCAGACTCCCCCAGTGTAGACACCCACACAGCGTGCGCGCACACACATGCGCGTGCCCACACACACACACACACACACAGAGATCAGGACTGCCAGACCATAAGGCCAACTCCCGCTCAGCTTTCTCAGTATACTACCCGAAACCTGAACTCTCATTGCAAGGGGCCCCCCAAATCTTCATGTCTACAACTCTACCCATAAACACATGCATGCACAGACAAACACTCCTCCAGAGACTTTATATGTTTAAAAAGTCCACAGATCTACGTTGCCTCCTCTCTGGACCTGAGCAGGGCAGTTTATTCAGAGAAATCAATAGGAAAGAGCATTTGCAAATATTTATATAAGCCCTGTGCGTTTCAGCATTAAGTAATTAAAAACTAAAACTCCGGGAGGGGGAAGAGAGGAGACACACAGACAGAGGAAGGCTGCTGGCCTAAGAGTGGGTTTTCCTGCCCACACTTCATCTCCCCAAACCACAGTCCTTTCAAAACTGACTTCGTGTACACTTTTTATGAAATCCTGTTCGTGCACCATTTGCTCGACTATTTTAAAATCATCTCCAAATATGGATTCACCTACCACCAAGCTTTCAAGCCTGACTATAAGTGTCTGTATTCTCTCATTCTCTCTCTCTCTCCCTCCATCTCTCTCTCCCTCTCTATACACACACACACGCAGCAATCCTTACTTTTGACATTGCTTCAATCCGGGGTAGTACTCTCTCGTATTCGTCTCTCTAAATTACTTGCACCAGTTAAAGATATCAAACATTAGAAGATTTGGAGAGTCCCGGAAGTGGTAATTCAATAAGCAAATTCCCATCCCTAACCCCCCCAATACTTTCTACTTCTTTCGACCTATAGGATACCTACACGTTGGGGGTTCAATACCTGAAACCCCCACATATAAACAGATTTGCCAAAAAAAAAAAAAAATGTACAGTAAAATGGAGTTTTTTAACGGGCCACTTAAAGAACAGACTTCCCCTATATTGTTGTGGAAGGATGGGCAGTAATATCTGCTTGTACTGCCTCTAAATCTGCTCTCAGAAGCCGAGCAAGGCTCTGGAGCACCCACGCTGCAGATATTGTAGAAATTTACAGTAAATGTAGGTACACGATTGCAGCACGCTGCCCTATCGATTATGCAGATTGTGATCAATCTTCTCCCCTCTCCCAGTTTCCAAGCCTATCTCCGAAGACCTCCAAATAAGTTGGTCTGTAACTGGCCATTCTCCCAAAGTAGGGAGGAAAAAAGTAATTTTTTTAAAAAACACAATAAATCCTCAAGTGTTCCCAGTGAAAGGATCTGGGTCTCTTTTTAATTCCAAAGTGAATTTATGTTCTGTAATTTGCATTACAGCCGAGCGATCACCGTATGTCATGTTCTTTAAAGGTACTTAACAAACCCCCTTTTAAAAGTCTGGAGAAATGGAGGCCAAGAAAAGGTAGTCAGCCTCCTTCTCCCATATAGTCCTTAGATCAAGTTTCAATAATTGAGACCAATAAAAATTGTCATATTTACTCTACTTCAAAGCAACAAGGGGTAGAAGAGTGGGTGATTTTTGAAAGCACTTGTAATCAAAGAATTGGCCACAGTCGAAGGAATTGTACAACATTTTCAAAAGTCAGATTCTAAGCAACAGATTAATTTGCAAAGTAAAATGTATTTTTAAATTTTAATAGCTCCACAGAGCCTACGAGTCCTGAGTCCATACACAATTTAAACACACTGCATAAAATACACTTAGACCTAGTCCCCAAAAGATATGCAAAAAGATGTACAGCGACGTACATGAAAATTAATAAAGCAAAATTCAGGAACACGGGTTCCGCATCTAATGGGAAAAATAACACAGAAAAGAAGAGTTGAGCAGGACGAGGGGCGAGAGTGGGGAACGGAACGTAAACAATCCCAGGTTCTCGAGAGAGAGAAAAAAAAAAAAGAGAGAAAGAAAGAAAAAGAAGAGAGAAAGAAAAGGAATCCTCCTATGCGTCTCCACTCAGCTGGCCGGAGAGAGGCCGGCCGGGCTCGGGCTCGGCGTGGCCGGCGGCGCAGCCCCGAGCCCCCGGGAGCCCCTAGTGTCCAGGGCAGAGTCCCCTCCGGACGCTCGCGGCGCTGCCAGCGGGGCAGGGCGGACAGCGCGCAGGTAGAGGGTCGGGCGGCCGCCGCGCCCCCTCGCCCCCTCTCGGACCCGGCGCCCACGTCCCCGGCAGCCGGAGCCCTGGCGGGGAAGGCGCCCGGCCGGCCGGCGGCGGCGGCGGCGAGAGCGGCGGCCTCCGCGACTGCTCCCGGCCGGGTGCGCGCCCCGCGCGGCGGCTCAGCCCGGGGCCCCAGCGCCTCTCGGGGTGGGGCAAAGTTGGGGGCCGGGGGCGGCGGGGGCGGGGGCGCTCGGCAACCGCGGACCCCCCCCCCCCCCGCCGGCCGCCGCCTTTGTCTCGGCGCCCGGACCCCGGCCGCCCTCCCGCCCTCGGCCCCGCGCCCCGGCCGGCCCTGCCCGGCGGCGCCTCCAAACTCGCGGCGCGGGCCTCGCCCCGGGCGCCTCCACCCTCCCGGGGGTCGCCGGCGGCCGGCGGCGGCGGCGCGGGGGCCGGGGAGGAGGGGGCGGCCCGGGCTCGGCGGCGGCGGCGGCGGCGGCGGCGGCGGGAGGAGGAGGAAGAAGAAGAGAAAGAGAAAGTTTGGCGCAGGGGGAAGGAGAGCGGGACGCAGAGCGAGCAGGGCGCGGGCGCGGGGAGCGCGGGCGGCGGCGGCCGGGCGCGGGAGCCGGGAGGGGGCAGGACGAGCCCCATGCAAAGCAGCCCGGGCGCCCCGAGGAGCCCCGCGTCCGGGCGGTGTCGGCGGGAGGAGGAGGAGGAGCAGGCGGCGGCGGCGGCGGCGGCGGCGGCGGCGGGAAAAAAAAAAAAAAAAAAAAAGAGGGAAAAGTTGCCACTTACGCGGTTGCTTCTCCGGCGGCGGCGGCTGCAGCGGCGCTGCTGGCGGCAGCGGCGGCGGCGGGAGCTGGCGGCGCTTTTAATCCCGAAAAGAGGCGCTCGGGCCGCGGAGCCCATCAAGGCAGCAGCGGCGGCTGGCGGGGGTCGGCGGCGGCGGAGGACGCGCTGCTGGCGGCGGCGGCGGCGGCGGCGGAGCTGGAGCGCGCTCGGCGGAGCCCGGGGCGGGAGGCGGCCGCAGCCGGGGAGCCGGAGCCGCCGCCGCCGCTGCCGCCGAGCAGCATGGTTGGCGGGGAGTTTACAGCCCCCGGAGCGGGCAGGGGCCACGGAGGAGAAGCGGCGGCGGCGGCGGCAGCGGCTCTAGGCTGTAATTGGGATGCAAAGCAGGCGGCGGCGGCGGCGGCTGCGGCCGGGAGGAGGAGGAGGAGGAGGCGGCGGCGGCGGCGGCTGCAGCGGTCGGAGGGGACGCGCTGGAAGTGGGAGCTGATGAGTGAAAAGAAAAAAAAGTCTTTGGATCTTTATTCTGCTAATTAGTTTCCTGCAAAAAATGGCTGTGATTAATTCAGTGCGCATGTGCTTCATTACCCAGGCACGACGGGAAGGGCTAATTAGCCACCTTCTGGATCAATAAGATTCAGCAAAAAAGAAAAGGGGGAGGTGGAGGGAGGCAGAGGGGAGGAAGGGAGGAAAAAAAAAAAAAACCAGGGGAAAGTGATGAACAGGGCGAGGAGAGCAGGAAGAGAGGATGGGAGAAGAGCCCAGGAAGAGGGAGAGAGGCACCAAAAGTTTATGCATGTATTAAAAACACACACACAGGACACACACACACACACACACACACACTCGGAGAAGTGAAATGCAGAGAAGCAACAATAGGAACCTGGCTAAGACTTTTTTTTTTTTAAGATTTTTTTCCTCCTTTTTTTTCTTTCTCTTTTCTTTCTTGTTTTCCTTTTTCCCTTTTTCTTTCTTTCTTTTCTTTCTTTTTTTTCTTTTTGGCCAAGGCAGCAATGTTTAAATTAAGTAGGAAGAGAGCATCTTCAAAGAGAGGGCTGGGGGGGGGGGGGAGGCAATAATGGAATGGGACAGCTTAAAGCAAAGATTTAAGTGAAAGAGCCGAGAAGCAGCAGAGACTTAGAATAGAGACCACTTTAAATTGCAAATCTGAGGTTTCTTTTAAAAGGAGGAAAATTACCTCCCCTCAAATCGGAGAACAAATAAAATATGGAGGAAACTTTAACACGTACCATCGACTAGACAAAAATATATATAATAGGTTAATTTTGTCTTCTGAAATAAGACGAAATCAATCTTCTCTGGTTCTTTAGGGGGCGAGGGGGAGTGATGATTAGAAAAAAATAAAAGGGAAAGTGAATCAGAATTGAAAAGGGGGGTCACTCAAAGACAAGAAAAGGAAAAGTTGCACTTGGAAACAAGTCCAACTTTCTACCTTTCTGGACTTAAAAGTAAAATCAGTTTTCTCGTGTAAAACCTGGAAAGCAGATGTTTTCAAAACACAGGAAGCTATTTTGCCATCAAAAGCAGGGATGTAATAAAGGCAGTGAAAAATAATTTCAGACTAAATTCGTAAGGAAGAAAGCCAATATATTTAAAGAGCGAGGAAAGGTCTAGAGTGGAGAAAAGGGGGAAATTACATACCCCTTCCCTAATGCCAAAAAAAAAAAAAAAAAAGTCTTATAGCTACCTCCAAGAGTTTGGAGCAGTCTGGAAGCCAAAGGGCTTGAAATGAGAGGATGGGTTTCAGATAAAGACTAGGAGCAGTACATCCCTCCAGAGCCCAAAGGAGATCCCTGGAATCAAAGGCAGCAGCCAGGGACCCTGCTACTGTACCGATTCCCAGTACATCAAAGCCATCACTTAGGCGGGTGTACGGTACCTCCAAAAAGCAAGCAAACAAACGCAGGGAGAACAGAGCCTCTCTCCCTCTCCTCTCTCTCTCTCTTTCTCTCTCTCTCTTCTCCTCCCCTCCTTTCAAATCCTAGCTTTAGCTTTACTGCTACTGCAGATTTTTTTTTTTTTTTAATGACAAGAGTGTGTATGTAAGTTCTAAATATGAACTAGTTACCCTTGAAATCACAATATCTTGGAATAAAATAAAATGCAATTTGCACTTCAGGTGATCTGCAAACAGATGTGGCAACCACATTTATGTTTTTGAAGGCATTTTTGGTGCGCCCTGTAACATCAGGTAGAGAGAGCGCGTGCACTAAAACTTATTTTTCCTAGAGGAAAAAAAAAAAAAATTTTTTTTTTTTGCCTCAGCCTAAATGGCTTATTTATTTTAGGAGAAATTTGGACATTCATCGTGAAATCTGTTTGATCAGAAAGGAATCCTTCATTTTGAGAGATTTTTCCAATGCTCTTAAGAGCGTGCAGCTTCTTAGTCAAGACTAGGGGGAGAAAACCGCTTTAGGATTTTGCAGGGTTACCTCATCTAATCCTTCTGAATTCACTCTGGGAATAATGCTGTTTTATTTAGGGGGGGGGAGAAAAGAAAATACATTTAGAAAAATCGGGGGGTTTCCTCTCTATGAGCCAAATCTGGATCGCCATTCAAACTTTTCCTGGCTGCTTTTCCATGCGGGACAGTTGATCAATAAAGCCAAGTCCAGCCTAGCTTGCTACAGGTTTCACCAGTCAGTGCTTGTAAAACCTTTGTCATTTTCTAAAAATAAAAAAGCTAAAAGTTATTGTAGAAGAAGGGGCTTTTTTTTTTTTTTTGTCCCCTGCACAATGTGTCTTTTGTGAGGTTAATGCCATTCTGGGCTCTCGATAGCCCTGGACAATGGGAACTCTCCAGGAGCCTGCAGAGACTCTGGCTTTTTTCTTTCTTGATTTTTTTTTTTTTTTTTTTTTTTTAAGGAAAGGATGAAACATTCCTACAGTCCAAACACAACTTCTACTTTGATTAAATAAATATTTATCTTTATTGTAGCCATTGTATATTTTTACCTTCAGTTTGTCCAGTTTCTGATTATTATTTTAAAATTTTCATTGGCAACAGTTAATCTTTTTTTTTTTTTTTCCCTTTCAGTCCCAAGTGCAGGTCAGTGTAAAATGTAGCTGACTGAAGGAAGACTGGTAAATTCTGAATTTTTCCATAACACGTCAGGTAAGGAAAATTGTTCAGACCCTCAGGAGTGTGTTTGCTTCCTGTTTATCTGTCTTCACAAATCTGCATAAATCTGTTTATTGTTTAAGGTGTAGTAGAATTAAATTTCTCCTTGTAGATCTTGAGAACTCACTGAAATGCTATGTGCTTAATTTCTTTTAAAAATGTGGACAGTACTAGAAGCGAAGTTGTAGCTTGTCTCTTACACAGAATGGTGCGGAGGAAGTCAGTATCTCTCCTGGTGCAGGCTATTTGGGGGAAATTCTGGATATAAATGTATTTCATGTTGCAATATAGAAAAATGTCAGCTTAATCTGGTAAATACTTATGCTAATTTGACTGAGTGAATTGTTATAAGGAGGAGAGGTACCAAGCTTGTATGATTGAATTATGCTTAGGCGATAATCCAGCATCTATATAGATTATTTTATGTACAAAATAAAAAAGAAAACAAAAACAAAGCCCAAGAAATTCAAAATCTAAATCCTTCATTCAGTTCCCAAGAGGGTAGAAAATTTTAGACCAATGTGTTTTGAAGATATCTACAGTAGGGGCAGAAAGTGGAATGTAGGCTAAATATTGCATTGATGTGTATCTCTCTCTGCCTCCTGCTCAAAGGAATGGATACATACATATATAAACACAAGGATATATGCGTAACTGGATACATATACATCTGAATGACTTTGGATGTCTTTACGTGTGTGTGTGAATCCGTATGTGCACACAAATATACAAGGCGTACCTAAATGCAGGTACAGTACAGAGCTCTGTTTTCTCTCTTCTCTCTCTCTCTCTCTCTCTTCCTCTCTCTCTCTCTCTCTCGCTGGGGCTTTTTTGTTTCCAAATCTGTTTGAAGTTACTTTTTTGCAAATATAACATGGAAGTGTTGGTTTAATGATGAAGATGTGGATGTTGAATTGGAGTAAGAACCTGCTCCCCTGCGATTCTCAGAATCTGGGGTTGCAATGTGAGCAGCTATTATTTGGTCCAAGGTGCGCTGGGCCAGCCTTAAGGGGAAGGGGAGGAGAAGAGGGTCTTAGGAGATCTTACTTCCAAAGAGCCTAGCTCCTAGGCCCTGGGTTTTCTTCCTGCTGGGGGCTGGGGGGGGGGGACACAAAAACAAAAAAGGGAAGAGAAAGAAAAAAGGAAACCCCGTGTGGAGCCTGGGGTGGTTGAAAGGACGCCTCTCGGTACAACTCGAGAGCTGGATCCGAGAGAAGGGTGGCGGGGTGAAGAATTGCGGATCCCCTTTTAAATGTGTATTGTTATTCTGAGCCCATTGTATGTACGTGTCGCTGCCCTTTCATTTGCCAAGACAACGTATGGATTCCATAAATGCAGACATGCCGGAGCGCATCTGTCTGGCTGGTTAACACGATCCAAACATCCCTCTTCGTTCCGCTAACTCCGGCTCTTCCTCGGGCTCCCCCGCAGCGCGCCCGGCTGCCCGGCCCGCGCCCCAGGCTCGCAGCGCCCCGCAGGCTCGCCCTTCTGTGGTCTCCTCCTGGGGACCCGGGTGCCGCTCCGAGGAGGCCGCCCGCTCGTGGCGCCGGGGTCAGAGGCGCCGCTGCCGCCGGCCCCTGGGCGCGCGCGCGGGGACGAAAGGGTTAAGCTGTCCGAGCCCGGGGAAGCGGCTGCGCTCATCCTGGAGTGAGGTTCAGTCACCAGCAGCTGTGATTTAGGGGTCAAGTCCTAGATCACCTTTCTCCTGCCTCTGGAAATGGTAGAAGATGAGGTGGGGAGGGAGAAACTGGAGAGAGAGGCAGCCAGGCGCGGCACTTGGCGCTCCATCCGTCCGTTCCCTCCCCCACCCCCCCAGTCCACCTCCTGACCCCCAGGCAAATCGAACAGTTCCCCTTTCTCCTTGGGGTACGGGTGAGGTTATTCTGAACGCCCAGAATTGCTCCATCCGCAGCTCTATCCTACGGTTAAACCGCTGTGCCCCGAGCCTCAATCACAAAGTTTGCTCTTAATGCGCCAGAGGACGAGCAGCTGGGGCTGGGTAAAAATTTGCGAAAAATAGGGGTGCCCTCGACGGGATGGGGGAATTTAGATGTCAGTGCCAGCTCCTCACACTCTGGTCATGCTCCTCACAGTCCTGAGCGGGTGTACACAGTGGTGTCCATTGCATGCAGCTTTTTGCTTTGTGCCCACGTTTTTCGGTCAAAAGCGCCCTCTCCCCACACCCCCCACCTACAACCCAGGCAGCCTGGAGAATACTTTTGTCAAAATATTTTTCACGCCTGAAAGATAACCAAAAACCAAATTCAGATTTGTTTCTGAGGCGGTTCACTGGAAAAGAGCAAAGCGCCTGGAGTCCTCTTTTGTGTTGGCGCTGTGCGCCCGCACCAGGTTGTAGGGCTCAGTGCCCAGGTGGTGCTCTGAAGACTGTAGGGGCCCCTGCATGGTGCCCACAAAGGGGCTGCCATTGAGAAAGAGCTTCCCGAATTCACCTCCCCACAAGGCTGCACTTTAGAACAGAGACAGCTCTTTTGGAAAGTTACTCCAAGAAAAAGGAGTTTTTGGTGAGGTAAGAACTGGCTCTAAATGACAGAGAGAAAGGGGAACTAGATCCCTGGGGGACAGGAGACAGGTGGGGGGTGCTGAGGGAGACAGGGAATGGAGAAGGTCCATGTACAAGGCGTGTAGGGCTCAGCCCAGGGAGACTCTAGGATGCGTTCCCCAGACGCTCCTTCCAGCTGCCAGAGTGAGGGCGAATCACCCTGATTTCAGCTTCTGCTTACAGGGCCAAAAGCGAACCAGCTGGTCCAGAAGGCAGCTGAGGTCTGTCTTCCGAGCCCTGCCGCCCCCTAACCCCACCAGAGCCTCCAAACCGCGCAAATCAAGCCAAATTGGCCGCTCGAATCTAGAGAGGTTTCATCCCTGGGGCAAGGGGGAGGGAACAAGACTTTTTTTTTTTTTTTCCTTTTGAACTCCCAATTCAAAAGAGACCACGACCTACTCTTCAGTGCCATCCCAGTGCAAGGACTGTGGGTATGTCTCATTCTTTCACCACCACCCCCCCTTCTCAGAAGTAAAACCTTTAAAGAATTAGCTCCAAACTTGGAGCGCCTGGGTCCTTGAAAGGGTTCCAAATGATAAAGCTTGCCCTTCGTTTCAAACACGTGGCGCATTGTGAAAATGCGGGGCAATTAGTCAGTTCCAGGGTCTGAGCCAGATGCCCAGGTTCCTCCGCTCCTTCGCGGTGGAAATCTGAAATCCAATCTTGGGGCAGGAGGCGCCTTGGAGCTGGTGGCTCTTCTGGGCTCCGCGCCGCCCTGCACCACGGACAAGCGCTGGGCTTCCCTTTGGTGACCTGGTACCAGAAGTTTGCGCTACATCTAAAGCCCAGGGCGGGCGGAGAAGAGCCGGGACTAACCTCAACTCATGGCAACAAAGTTAACAACTTGAGGGCAAGAGACCCTGGGGTCCGGCTGGTTCGCGCAGGGATTTCCAAGGGCTGAACTTGAGGGGAACGATCGACTTCCGAACTTGCCAGCCAGAGGCAGAAAAAGGGGATCCCTTAGAGGCACGGGCGGTGGGGCTGCGAGCGGGCAACTGAGACCTGGTGCCCGTTTCCCCAGAGCCCGCCAGGGCCGTCTGGGGAGCCCGTGGGTGCCCGCGGTAGCACGTGCGCTGTTGACACGCAGCCACGCGGGCGGGCGCCGGTGGAGGGGTGCGCGGCTGAGCGGTCCCCGGGCGCCCGCATTCCTTATTTAACAGCCAGGGAATTGAATGCCTTATACCCCCCCCCTTTTTTATATTTTTCTTCTTTTTGGCTGAGAAATGTAAAAAGGGACCTATATCGTGTATATATGCTGAAGAAACATGTGCATTTTATTCCTTGAGAAACACCTAGCGCCATAATATTTCTGATTTAAGGGGCGAGGGAAATCTTTGAAGTGAAGGAAATCAGTGGGGGACGAACTATCTTTCCCTGATTTTTTGTGCTACTCCTCAAAGCCAGTAATGGGATTTAAAATGAGAGATTCCCAGTCCCCAGCCTCCCTCCCACTCCATTTCGCTCTCTTCGCCCCAGAAAACATCTGCGGTAACCAAGTGCACGTCTAAGGGGCTGGTTTAAAGAGAAACAAGGTTTGGGGCGTGCGTCAACTTCCTCTTTTCTTTTTCAAATGAAGCTGGGGAAAAAAAAAAATTCAAAAAAAAAAAATTCCAAGGACAATTTAAGCACCAAACGACATCGAACAGATATTTTTTCCAAAGCAGAAATTTTCTAATTCGTTTGTTTCCCGTTCTTAGAAATAGAGAAACAGGCAAACCCGATCTTCCTGCACGAGGATGGCACGAAATCTGGGGCCAGCGTCTGGCTAAGGCCGGCGGGCGGGCGCAGGGTGCGGCCCGCAGGCTCCAAGGAGCCGAGTGCGCAGCAGGCCCAGGGCGTGTTGGGCTGGGGCGCCCAGGAGCTGCGCTCCCCGCCGGGTGTCCTGGGCACCCAGACTCCACTAAGGCAGCGAGCAGGACAGTGGCCCCCTGTGGGCACAGCTCACCCCCCCCTGTTTAATTCCGGGGCGCAGCAGGGCAGCAGGGACAATCGACGCCAGTTTTCTTCGCCCAGGCACAGGGCGTGCCCTTTTCGCGGCTGCTCTCCTGCCCCCAGGGCTGGGCGTTTTTAAGACCAGGCGCTGTTCCCTCTTCCCCCAAGATCCATAACCTCAGGGATCCGGCTGTTTCCCGAGACACTGACCACAGTTTATTGAGCCAGGGCGCGAGTCCCTAATACCTGGCACACCCAGCCCCACGGCAGGAAACCTTTACTGTCCTGCCGGCTCGGGGCTCCCTGGAGGAGCCCTTGGCGAGGCCAGCTCGGGAACTGAAGCCCGCGCAGAGCCGCTGCCCCGGGACCCGGGCGCCCCTCACAGGTGCGCGCAAGGCACGGCCGGTGGCTCCTCGGCCCGGCGTGGAAATGGCCCCTGGCGGAGGAGTTTTATCACCCGCTGCGCCCTTGCCGGGCGCCCCCCAAGGAAAACCGCCAGGACCCGGGCCTGGCTCCAGCAGCCGCTTGGGAAGATTGGGCGACGCCGCGGGCGCACCTTGCGTCGGCCCAGGCCCCGCGGCTGCCTCTCGCTCACTGTTCACTCTCCACCCCGCGCACTCGGGGTTCGATTCCCTCTCCACCGCCCTCACCGGGTTCCCAGTTTCTTCGGGACACAGGTGCTCCGACCTCGCCCTGCGGGTCGTCAAGGCGGGGGCGCATTTTGGACCAGTAGGGGCACTTGGGGGCCCTGAACCCAACTGCGAGAGGACACGGGGCGGGCTTCTCAGGCGCCGCTCTGGGACCAGAGGCGGTTCTGTACCCAGGCAGCCCCCAGAGAGCTGGGAGTGGAGAACCCCCCCCCCCCCGCTCCTGCTCCCCTTTGAGGCCCCCGAGAACCGGACTCTCCAAGGAGGAAGGAGTGGGTGTGTAAGGTCAGAGAGGGGCCCACTCCACGAGTGCCTGCGTCTCTGTGTTTGGGTCTGCACGGTGCTCTCCCTCTCATTTTGTCTGGGTGCTAAAAGGAAAGCAGGCAGATTTGTGCCGACCCCTCTCCCTGCAGTCTGGGAACGCGGCGGCAGGAAGAACTGCTCATAACGACACTTAAGCCCCGACACTTGAATGCTAAAGGTTAAACTTACAGTCTTCAGGGAAGGGCGTCCTGCCAACTGGAACAATGGTGCGGGATGCCACCAGCTCTCCTCAGCCCTACCCGCCCCCCCCCAAAGGTACAGCCAAGTTAACCCGGCTTTTGACAGCTGTACACTTCAGGGAGAGGTGCCCATGGGCACTGGCTCTTCCCACCTCCACAATTTTGCTTGCGGTTTGCCCTTGGGATCCTTGACTTGTGGGTTCCAACTAGCTCATGCTGTGGAGATGGAGGGAACCCTCCTTGGCAACGAAGATGTAAGGTTCACACAGGTGGACGCTCTGGGAGAAATCACACTCGGCCCATGTCCCTTTGCTCCGGGTACCTGGTGGCCCCTGCAACTTGGTGCAGGCGAAACCAAGACTAGTACATTGAACTTAGTGTCGGGAACAGAGGGGCTGCCAGGAAACCCTGTTACAGGGGCAAGTGGGGTCCATATTTTCAGGCAAGGAAGGTTCCCCAAAAGGAACAGCCATGGAGGTTCTCTATCCCAGGGACTCGGTGGCTAGGCACCTGGGACCCCTCTTCCTTCTCTCTCTTAACTCTACCTCCCCAATGATAGTGAGATTCAATTCAGCATCCTTAAAAAAGGCATTCCTGCAGGAGACTGGTGCTACACAGTAAAGCAGGTGGGGCTTAGCTCTTAGAAGTTGGCCAATGGCCCTTTCCCCTCCTCCCTCCCTCCTACATTTGTTGAGCACCTACTCTGTGTTAGTTCCATGGCACCTGCATGTAATTTGCATGTAATTGCATTTATGTCTACCAGTAGCTTTGGAAAACTAGTATTATTGGTCCCATGTCAGACTCAGAGATTAAGATCACGTAGCTATGGAGTAGTAGCTAGGCTTGAATTTGAACCCAGGTCCACCTGGCTTTAAAGCTATTTCTATTACATTGTCTGCCTCTTCTCAAGGTCAGGAGAACCAAGGACCCACGGGAAAACAGAAGAGAGAGACGCTGCACAGGTGGGCTGAGGAGAGGGAAAGAACAGTGTTCTGGGAAGGGTGCTCTGGTTTTGCTATGGACTCGGGGCTAAGAAACAGGTTGCTGAAAGTCGTGGTGAATGTTCTCTAAAGGCCAACAGGCAGAAGTGACAGTAAAATACAACAACGTGAACAAGCCCCCGAGATGAGAGCAACATACTAACCCCTGAAACAGTTACCCAGTGTACCCCTGGATTTGCAGGCCTGCACTTGGCTACACCAGGGGAAGTTCACACCAGATCTTTTTGTTTTGTTTTCCTTTGTAAGTTTTCTTACTGTCTGAAGCTCATATAAGTTCCCAACTTCTGTGAGTCAGCAGGGCTGACAGGAAGAGATGATCAGATGACCAATTACTCACGAACCAATATGAGAAAACCCAGAAAACTGGGGACATCCGAAGGTTTGGAGGGTCTCCTGGCCACGGGGGTCAGGAAGGGTATCTGTGGCAGCAGCTGCAGTCCCCTCAGAAGAAAAATGCCTGCTTTGTCCATATGGAGGCTTGACCTTGGGCGAGTCTCCCACCAGCTCTGGCCTCCGCACGCGCCACCAGGCCCTGAAGCACTCCTCTGGAGGGAAGGGGGTCTGCAGCCAGGGGATGTGGTGGTCAGGTCAGTGACGCGGGTTAATGTCTCTTTGTTGTTTAGCTGGGGCTGAAGAAGAGCGCGTGTGCAACTGGGCAGGGCTGGCCAGACCCGCACAGAGGGGCTGCTGAAAGCCTTGTTAAGGAAGTACTCCTGACCGGGCAATCCAATTATGTAATGCAGCAAAAATAACTCTGGGCTGGGAGTCTTGTCACAGTGACGTATTTTGTTAATGGAGAGGGTATCAAATATCTATCTTTCAACCCCGGGGCTAAAAGGACACTCGTGGCCCTGATGGACTCGCCCTCTCCCCACCAAATAAGGGGAGGTGGGGGTGAGGGGGGAATGAGCCAGGATGCACAATTTTTTTTCTCCCTTCCTTTTTCCCCCAGGTGCAACTAAATCCCACTGTTGAACTTAGCTGTGTTCTGCCAGCTCCGCACATGAATCCACGTACAGAGCCACACAGACTCAAGTCAGTCTTGCAGTGGTCCCTGCTATAAATCCGTCAAGGAAGGTTGAGAGGAGGGAGAGGGAGACACTAGAAGAAAAAGTGAAGGGTTTTCTGTTTTGATTGTTGATGGAGCAGGGTGGGGGCCAGTTCTCTTGTTATTTCTATCTAGACTGGACTAGCTCTCCCACTGTAATGACCCGCTGGTGCCTGTTTGCCCAGGACTGTCCTAGATTGAAAACTGCACCCCAGGAACCCCCTCAGACCCCGGAAAACTAAGACAGCCAGTCACTCTCCCTCCTACAAGATTTGGCCAAATTTCCACAAGGACATAGAAAATCATGACCAAAATAGAGCAGATCCTTTTAATTCAAAATTATTCAAAGAATGACCTAAATGGGCTATTTCATCACAGGCCCTGTTTCCTGGAATTTGAAGGAAGAGCCGTATACTTTCCCCCCACCCCCCACCATTTCGCACTCTAGAGCTTTCCAGGTGGAAAAATTACCTGTCCCATCCACTTTGCTTTTCTGTTCGCAAACTTCCCAGACAATGCCTTGGCGGTTCTAAAATGCTGTGCACCCCTGCCATGTTTTGGTTGGGGACTGTTTTACATCTTTTTTTTTTTTTAAACCCTCTGCTTGAAAGTCATAGGAACTTGTCTTTTTCCCCAACCTAATCTCTTTCACGAGGTCTCGCTTCCTCCCTGTGGCATCCCGGTCACACACTGCACTGTATCAAACTCCTTTAATATATTCTCCTTGAGTCTGTTAGCATTTTTCTCTTCCCTAATGTTGATAATGACAGCATCTGATCCTTTCCTTCTACACGGCAGCCTTCTAATCCATCCTTAATCTAGACCCCCGTGACCCCCCCCCCCCCCCCCGCCCGAGGAGACCGACGATGATAAACCATCCCCTGCCCCGGGCACTCAGAGCGCCCCAGCTTCGCTCCACGTGCATCCCCAGCTCCCTTCTTTTTAAAAAATCAAAATGTCTCTAAACTCCTTGAGCTAAGTATAAAAGCAAATAGCGCTCTCCCTCCCTGAGTCACAGTCCCCGGGGCTCGTGAAGATGCAGCCCCCCCGCCGAGGGGCCACCTGGTCGCCCCCGGCCGCGGGCTCGCCCGGGGCGCAGCGGCGAGGAAAGGGTGCGCGCCCGGCCGCCCTCCCCCTGCGGGCGCTGCCTTTATGGAGTCTATTTCCAGTCTGTTTACCTGGAAAGGGCCACGTGACCGATCCAGAAGGAAATGCTGACATCATTGTCTCTCTCTCACACTTCTGCGGCCTCCCCGCCTCCCGCCCGCCCGCCTCCCGCCCTCCCCGCGCGGCCCGCGTTCCCGCAGCATCCCCGCCGCCTCGCCAGCGCCGCGCCCCTCCCCCCACGCTCACGCCTTCTCCCCCTTATTTCTCTGTCTGTCTCCTGTCACACTTTCCTTTGTTTTCTTTTCCCTTGTAGGCTGTCTCATAGATGGTCTTGGACACACACGCACACACACACACTCACACTCACACACACACTTCTGGCCCCCGCTTTTCCTACAAGCCTTTCTTCCTCTTTCTGCATCAGGTCTGTGGCCACTGAGTCTCCACTCTGCTTTTAAAATGCACTTCCTCTTTCTCTACAGATTCGAGCTTTCTAAATTTTTTTTTTTTTTTTTAAAGAAAATATATAAATGGCAGTCCTAGAAAACCTTCCAGGCCAAGGGTGGGGGCGGGAGGAGGGCAGAGCAAAGCTGCTCCTTCCAGCCACTCAATTTCCTGCTCCAGTGGGCTTAAAGATTTAGGTGTTGGGGGTTTGGTCAAACATGCCTCCTTTATTTATTTATTTCCAGCCTTTTCTCTCCCCGCTTCCCGCCCACGTTTCCATCGCTGCTCTGCCCTCTCTCCCCCAGAGCCAGATCAGAGGCCCCAGCAGCCCTTGGCCTTGTGCGCGAGGCAGCATGTGTGCAACCGGGGGGCTCCTGGGCTTTTCCCTGCCGCCTGCTGCTGCTCCTCAATCTGTCGGGGGGCCCGGGAGGCTTCTCAGCGTCCTTCCCGCCAGGGACACCGGGAGCCGGGGAGACCCCCAGGCGGAGAGGATGGGCGGCGGGCAGTGCAGGTGCCTCCGGCCTGTTCCAAGCACTATTTATACCCAGATCTATGGGACCGGGCTCTGGGGCTCGGCTGCTCGGGGAAAGCTTTCTTGGTGCACGTGGGCGCAGAGCCAAAGCATGCAGTTTGGAGGAAACGTTTAATAAAGCCACGGGAGCCCCCAAACTGTTTGTTTATTCTTACAGAAAGGTGGAGATACGATGTCCCTGGAATCTGCCTCAAAAGTGGACCACAAGGTAGTCAGGCCAGGGGGTGAAACAACAGGGGAATCAAAGGGAATGAATGGCTTGCTTGGGCCAAGGGGCAGAAGGTGCACTCCCGCCCTTTCTCCCACCTCCCACCCCGGGTCTGTCATATCCTGGGGTCCCACACACCTTTTAGTTTGGGGTGGGGCTGCCAGGTGGAAGGACATATGGGAAGATCATGCAAGAATGAGGCCCTTAAGTAATCGTGACTTAGGTGTGAACTCAGAATCCCCAACGTGCGTTTAGGTGGGACTCTACCAGGACGGCATAAGCATTTCATATTTACCACTGAGTTACACAGAAAGTCAGAGATACGGCATCCTGTTGGAAGGCCTTAGAAAAATCTAGAGATGAGACCATCTACATTAAAATAGTGCTGCTCTTCAGTGTTCAGATGTTTTCCTATGTCTTGAGAAACGTTTCCAGCTCTGTGCCCGTTCAAATGGCCCTGGCAGCCAGTAAGGAAGAACTCAGATATGAGGTTACCTTCTGGAGACCTTTCCACAGATCAGTATACAAAGTTGGCAGGGGGGGGTCTGTCTGGTTGAGGAGGTCCAGTTATAGATATGTCTCTTCAGGCATGTGAGGATCGTAATCCTCTTCAGACATGCTGATTCCAGGACTTTCTACAAGCTTTTTAAATATTTTGTACAAGTTCTAATTTTAAACTTCCAAATGTCATAGGCCAAGGACTCACTCTTTTGAGTTGTCAATTAGGTAGATAGCTCTGCTGGTCAATTAAATGAGTTTTGTGGCTTTAGAACCCAAATAAAGTGGTGTTGAGAGTTTCAGCATCGCTCTTATCATCTCCATGAATATTTATGGGGCCCTGGCTGAATTAAAGTACAAACGAATGAGGTGGAATATAGATTCTGAACTTCCTGGCTGTGGGTTAGAGATGCCTCTGCTACGGATTCGACACTATCCAGTTATTATCAATGTTTATCAAACTAAATCCCAGGGTGCTGGAGGGAGGTGATAGAGGGTGTTGGGGCTTACGCAAAAAAACACAGCTGGGTTCTAGGTCTTTTAATATAGTGCCTTTCAACTTGGGAGGGATCTGCGAGAGGGTATTTGAGGAGCTCTTTTCCCATCCTTGAATCTAGCTCAGGCTCACCTCCTCCTGTGGACCCTGTCCCAGGCCCAGTGTTGGGGTTGACATCACCCTGCTTCTCAGATTCAGCTCTCCAGGCAGATTTCCTGGATTAGTTTATAACTATCCAGACACCAAAATAACATCAGTAAGATCCCTTAGTTTCACTACTCAGTGCCTGTGCTGATGTGGAAATGCGCACGCATTTATGAATAGATTTGTATTCATGTTACGAGTGACCCCACCTGCTTCTCCATCTTGCACCATATGGAGTACACACCGTGTACATCTCCCTGAATGCCCACAGTGCTAATTGGCACTCAGTGGTGTGCCTACGGTGAAGAGCAGGCTAATGATAATGTTGATGATTATGATGATGACAATGATGACGGCACTGGATTGCTAATAATGATTCCAGGATGAGAAGAGCTCTGGGCACAGAGACGTGCTTAACAAGGGACGGGCTGACGGACTGACGGACTGAATGAATGAATAAATAAAGTTTACGTCCTCTACTGAGTATTTTTCTGAGATCTGGTTCTTTACTTTTTTAAAAAATTACTTTTTCAAAGAAACTGTCTCCACAAGCTTGTGGGCTGGGCTGCAATGGCGTAGTAATAGTGCAAGGGGGATTGACAATCACTGTTCATCATCGCTGTATTTAAAAATACATGATTCAGTTTCCTAGCACTTCTCTCTCTCAAGGCAAATGAGAAGAGAAAGGCCTTTGTAGGTACCTAGAGCATAGAGCCTCCTTCCTAATCTGCTCGGGGCGGGGCATCAGAGAGGTGACGCTCGTAGCTCAGGACAAACATGCCTCACAGTCAAGGCATGAAGGCCTGCCAGCCAGAGATGGAAGCACCTCGCAGTGATACACAATATATAAATCAATAAAGAGACTAAAAACATATAGAAAAGTAAATAAGTATAAGAAAGAGCTCCTTAACTACCTGAAAGAATCAAGATCTTTTCTTAAAACTAAGAGAGTGAAAAAAAAAAAAAATCACCAAAGACTTGGGTAGTGGTCCCAGCTCTGCCACCAAGAGCCAAATGGCCTTCAGCAAGTCACTTAATCCTCGGAGTGTGTTTTCTCCTTGTAAAATGGAGATAACAGTACACCCCCCACAGGGTTGAGATGGTAGATTTAAAGTATCTAGCGCAGCCCTAGCTGGTTTTGCTCAGTGCTTAGAGCATCGGCCCACGGGCTGAAGGGTCTCAGGTTCGATTCTGGTCAAGGGCATGTACCTTACCTCAGGTGCAGGCTTGGTCCCCAGCCCCAGTCGGGGTGCGTGCGGGAGGCACCGATCCCTGTTGCTAGGCCTCACATCGATGTTTCTCTCTTCTCTCTCTCCCCCTCTCTCTCTCTTCCACTCTCTGAAAAGCATGGAAAAAATATCCTCAGGTGAGGATTAATAAACACATAAATACATAAATACATAAATAAATAAAGTGTCTAGCACAATGCCTGGCCCCAGGCAGGTGTTCAATACGTGGTAGGAATGAGTCATAGTATCCTGATACTATTTACCTGTCTGTACTTCTGGGCTGGAGTGTGAAGATCAAATAATTGTGGAAGTACTGCTTGAGCTAGAGAGCCTTAAACAAATCTAAGATATTCTCTTTTGGTATTATTGGGCTCTGGGTTAAATCTGTTAATATTGGGAAATGGGGCAATGAGATAAAGATATATTATCAAGGACAAACTTCCTCCATGTACAGATATCTGATATATCTAATTCCAGCCATAAAGTTACTGAAATATGAGGAATGCAAGCGCCCACCAGACTTCCTTGGGGGGGAGGGGTCCTGTGAAGATTAATAGTTAAAAATGACACAACAACTTATTAAGGTGGTTGGGTTCCCCGCAGCAGAGGGGATATGTAAATCCAGGGAATGAGCATCGTGTAATATCCTTACCATTTCTAGCAACAGACCTTCCTAGGCTGGAATAGAATTTCCAGAAATTATCTTTCCCTTTTGGAATTACAGAGTATGACAGATTTATTTCTGCACATCTCACTTGCTTTCAGAGTTATTGTTTCCTCTTACTTCCCCCCCCTCTCTTTGGTGATAGAGAAGCCTGAGAACTGATTCTGTCAGGAAGTTCTTGGGGAATTTTCAGAAGGATGTACAATCAGGGTATATGGATGACTGTGAGCAGCCAGCATTTATTTTATTTTATAAAACATATATTTATAACCAATCTTCTGAGGGTATCTAAATAATCAAAACCATGAATGACAAACACATTAAATACATTTTTCAGGACTCAGGGATCCTTCTGGAGTGAGTTACCATCATTTCTTCCTCTTAAAGCAGCTCAGGTAACTTTTCCCCTGTTGCTAGGCCTCTCGGAAAGGATGTGCCATTAAATTCAGACCCCGGGATAGGAGCTCCATTGCTCCCTGGACATCTAATGCCATTCCCCAAATTTTCTGAATTTATCGACTGAGATGTTGGATGGAGCAGGTTCAAGCATCTTGCTAAATGAAATATAGATTACATTTATCATTTCCCCTCAATCTACTAAAATCTTGTTACTCTTTCATGGAAGGAAATGAATCAGTTTGACAGGACTTGTTCTGACAAGTGATATAAGTTCCCAGCACTCTATTCACTGCAGATTATTCTAGAAATGGTTTGGAGATGATTTTTTTTCCAGGTAAAGTTCCAGATTAGGACATTACGAACTTCTCTTTTGCTTTACAAAAGTAGAGGCATTAATTCTGGCTCTTTTCAGTCTTTCCAAGTTCTTAAAACTGAAGTTACTCGCCCATAATTTTATCCAATAATAACAACACCCTTATAAAAATGTTCACCCTGCAAGAAATCTAGTTGTTTTTTTTTTAAATTAAACAAAAGGTGTTTCTACCAGTATTTGTGCAATATTTAAAAGTTGATCATGCAGAAACAACAAGGAAGCAAGCGGTCAAGGCTTAAGACCTCTATTTTCACAGGCCTGTCTCTAGGTCTCTCCCATGGACTTGGGGATTATCTGAAGAGATTTCTGCATTGAATGGGTTCAAGGGCAAAGACAGGCCTGCTCAATTTTCAGATTGTGTCAATCTTGTTAAGTCTCATGCAAGCCAAAGAGTCATTATTTTCCATAAATATATTGAAAATCCACTTGGATGTAAATGAGAAAAATGGGAGGAAAATGTATGAAGAACCTCAGAGCTTATACCTTTTAACATAAATGACACTGGCCATAGGGTCTACATATTCGCTAAAATCTCAGGGCTTATTAAAAACCCAGCATTTCCAGAACATGCACAGCACGGAGATACCCTCCAAGTCAGAACAGCCCCGAAGCTGTAAATACCCAGGTGGGAGTATGAAGGTGACTTCCTTGAAATGAAATCCAGGCATCGGGGGTACTTCTGGCTATCTCCAGGGTTCGAGGTTTCTAAGTTTAATGGAGATAGGTGCTTGTGTAAAGGCTCTGGTGCGGAAAACTCCCATTGCCTTTAACGGGTCAAAGCTTGGTATTTACCCACCTTTGCGAGCCTGAAATTGAAGTTCCTGTACCCTTTCTTTGGTCCACCAGGCTGCTTCCTAGCCTCGCTTGCTCCCGGCTACCTGCTCTTTGCACTGGGGCCTCTGGATTGCTCCGCACTGCTGGGGATGTGAAGAGCTCGAGGTGGCCGCACCCCAAGGCCCTGCGGTGCAACGGCTCCTCAACACACTCCCCAGGCCTGCCGCTGCACACGTTCCCCACCAACCCCACTCCTTCTTAACTCTGGGCAACAAAATTAACCCCTTCTTTCTTGAAACCGTGACTGGAATGAACTTCATCAACTTGCCCATCGCATTACCTTAAGGTAATTACCTAATACACCATAAAACACCCCATATCTGTAACCACTACCCCCATTCTCCTCTTCTGCCTTGCTCCCAACGCAAATATTTCCGGAGCCCTAGAGCCCAGCCCCGCCGGGCCCCTCCACTGCCCGACCCCCCACTGTTCCCTTCCCCCTGTTCCCGTACCCACAGTGCACCTGCCCCCATCGCCCTATCTTTCTGTAATCACCCCATTTCTTGGAAACCTGCACATTCCCTATTCTCTATTAAAAACCGAGCATTCCTGGATCCTGCCACCTATTCAACATGGCACCCTTCCATTCACTACCCACTTTCCTAAAAAAAAACCCCCAAAACAAAAGCACGTAAACGGGTCCTCCAGTGCATGGGCGAACACCTCCAGGTCTGGGGGTGGCTCTGACCGCTGGAAGAGAATGGTCATTATTTTGAGCCAAAGCGGGTCCCTTGGCAGCGCCTGCCCACGGGCTCTGGTGTCACCTCGTGAGACCACACGGAGCAAGTCTGATTCCCTGATGCAGACCACCCTTCTCCCGTCCTGCCTCCCTCTCTCTGAACTTTCTGAGTAAGCACTGCCAGTTCCTTCAACTGTTCTTTCCATGACCTAGTTCTGAGGTCCCCTGCCTCCCTGTGTACATTTGGACTGTCTCTTAAAGGGCTGTGGCCCAGAGAAAACATAAATGTACGTATCTGCTCTGCCTAGCGCAATACAGCAGGATTCTCACCTCCTCTGAGCTCCTCACTGCACTTTGCTCAGGGCAGTTGTTGAATCCCCCTGCTGTGAAGTTAAACCTCTGAGGCAGTGGTTTGCAAAGTGTGGTGCATGGAGCTCCCGTGTCAGGATGACCCGGGAAGCTTTAATAAATGCAGATTCTTGGGCCCACCTCAGATTGTTGAATCTGACAATGTTGGGGGGGGGGTTTGGCACCTGGGAACCTACGTTTTAAACAAGTATGCCAGATGATTCTTAATACATACAAAATCTGGGGGGAAAAAATGCTTTCTCGACATCTGTTGGCAAGCCCGGGCCCTCCCCCTGTGTTTGTGCAGATGGGTTTTTGGATCCAAGACAAGACCTTCCGTTCTCCTGCAGCATATTTCATCTGGTTAGATTTGCTGCGTTGCCTCGGTCTATCAAGATCTGTTGAGTTCTTTACTCCGCAACATATGACTTCATGACAACCACACATGGGATTAGGACCAAAAATCTTAATGTCCCAGCACCGGGAATCTTTTCCAAACTGTAGTCAACCAATTACTAACAAACTCATGCTTGACCTTGAGGTCAATGAACAAATTGTCATTTGTCGCGTTGCCAAGAGCCTCGGTAAAGCCCGGATGTTCTTTGTCTTCCATATTTCCCTGACCCACTGGTCCACACCAGTCCTATCAGGGGGAAACGAAGCATGCTGACGGGACATTTACACACGAATTGTAAAGTCTATGGCCAGGTGAAGGACTGGAGTGTGCAGAATCTACCTTCTTCCCCTGTGACCGTTTTCTGAACACCTATGGAACGCAGGTCATGGGAACCCTGACGTGTTCTGCAGGTGTTCCTGCCCACACTTAGACAAAGAGCCCTTGAACGCTGGAGCTGTGTCTTACGTGTCTCTAAATATCTCCAGGTGATGAGCACAGTGTCCTGCTCAGTGACTTTCCTTTGAATGAATGCATTCTATATTTTATTCCCACGAGTCTACTTTCTTTCTTTCTTTTTTTTTTAACAAGATGAAAGCAGACTCTGCAGTGAATATTGGGAGACTATGCTTCTCGGGCATGAAGAAAGTGGTGCGCCTGGACAGATCTGCACAGGCCCGACTGCTTCTCTTAGTCACTGTTCATTCAAATGAGCTCGTTAGAATAAAGGCCACCTTTGAAATGAAGTGTGACGCAAGCACTGAGAAATGATGACACAATTTCTGAAATATCACAGCCTTACTGGAATCTGTGGCAACGGCCAAATGAGACAGCAGGAGGAGTGTTTCCGAAAAACCTTGGCCTACTGGAGCCACCTAAGTCAGCATAACATGCAAACGAGTTTATTCTGGGTTTAAATCTAATGAGACCCCTTGAGATGGTCTAGACGAAGTGTGTCGATAGGTCATGAGGTGGCTGGACAAAGAGGTCCAGCTTCCTTCTACATCACAACTGCTAACATGCCTGAGCAGTTCTCTGAGGCACAGGATAGTCAGAGTGAACAACTGTAAGTGAAGACGTGAATGGGGGAAAGTCCTGTGGTTTCCTTGGGTCAAGTGACTTTCTTCATGGTTACATCTTGTCTTTCCTGTTTCTTATGGGCCTGAGGAGATTCAACAAATACTCCAGAACATTCACTCCCCTACTAGAAAAGCCACACAGCCTCAGCTCCACATACCTGTCCTGTGTGAGGTCAAGGGCAGTGGTTTGTAATTGAGGGGTGACTTTGCCTCTACTCCACCCAGGAACATTTGGCAATGTCTGGGGACATTTTTTGGTTGGCACAGAGGTGCCACTGGCATATAGTGGGTAGAGGCCAGGGATGCTTCTAAATATCTTACAACACACAGGCCAGCCTCCCTCCACCAACAAAGAATTGTCTGGCTCCAAATGCCAATAGTGATTATCAACATAAAATTTTTTCAGTTAAAAACATAACAAGAGCACCGCTCTTGGAAAACCCTGGTCTAGGGCTATGATTCTAGTCCCAAACCTGAAAAGACTGATCCACATCAAAGGGTCACATACCTGGCTGTGGGTCTGTGAGGTGACACACAGGGGACAGACACTGTAAGATGCTTAGCAGTTCTGTGGAGAGGTGAAGGTACCAAGGTGGGAAGCTCTACCCGCTGGACTGATTTGGACGGCAGCTTGACTGGAAGTAGACAGGTTCTGGGACACTCCTGATGGCTACAGCTTTGACCTCAGAGTCACTTACTGGAAAGGCCCTCGGTCACCCCCACTCGGAGGGAAGCCTCCTCTACAGACGGAGGAACTCGGGCTTAGTGGAATTCTGCAAGAAGCATCAATCAGACACATTCATGGTCACAAAAGGGCCCTGAAGCACAGGTTATGACGATGTAACCGGAGACTAAGGATTCAGGAACGTGCGGTGGACACTAAGCAGACGTCCCAGCTGGAAAGGGTGCTGGTGTGGTGCTGACTGCAGGGAAGTCTGAGTCCTGTAGGAACGAAAGGGGAACTCAGGCTACCTGAAGCCCCCAGACGGCACATACATTCCCCACCACGTGGCTATTACTTTTGATACCGCCAAGATTTTAAACATCACCAGCTTTATACATCACAGGGAAGCTGGTAGATTTAATGAAGCTTCCAGATGCCCCTTGAGAGATGATTACAACTCTAATTAAAAATGGGGGATGACAGAGAAGAATCCCAGGGGACTCTCTAAGCAGGTGGCATTCGTACATCTTCTGTCACGGACAAGATCACTTCGTTCATGTCAGTCTGCGCTCTTTCCATTCGTAAAGGTTAGTGTTGCCAAATTCTAACACATCAGGATATTTAATGTGGTTCAGAGATCAGGAAATATTTAAAATGATACGGGACAAGAAAGTGTATACGCCAAGCCAGACTTTGATTCCTTTGCTGTCATATCCCCGGACTCACCATCTCCATGATTACACGGAGCTTAGAATACAAGAGGAACCACCAGAGCAGAGCCTGCCTTGGTGTCCCCTCTGGGCGTGGAGGAGATCAGGGAGGAAGGAGTGGGGCAGAGGACCAGGGCTCCACACTCAGAGAGGGCCTTAGGGACCAAGTAGGTATGGGCCGCAAATCCAGGTAATCAAATGAGGTTTAAAACATTATCAAGTAGGTCTTGAAGGTCAAGGCAGTCCAACTACAGACTCAGGAGATCAAGAGACTAAGACGTCAGTTTCAGAAGACATCACAGCCACTTACTGCTGTTAGGTGCTTGTCTCATCACAAGAAGACAGCTCTTCCAACCTCTATAGTCAATCCCTACAGTGCTGGCCAATCACTGGAGAGTCTTGGCCCCCCATAGGGTCCGAAAGGGAGGTCATGGCACTGATTCTCCCTAGTGGGGGGGTAGGTGTGGGGTATAGCCAGAGACAACCAGCAGCAGACCCCAAGAGCTTGACTCCCAAGAGACTGATAATTTAATAATGATCATCAAGTCTTTTATTAATGACTGGCAATATTTGGAGAGTCCCCTCACCGAGGTCCAGACCTGGGGTTTGTCTAGGATTGAAGGGTGAAGAAATATTCCTGAACCCAGCTGTGTTTGCTTGGAGGCTGGTGGTGCCCAATGTCATCTGCAGCCCCGATTCCTCCCCGAATCCTATGCACGATCCACAGAATTCCTACCATGATTCCCACATAGGCCGTGTTTCCTCTCCTAGGAATATCTTGCTCCTTTCCGCCAACAGCTACCCGAAATGTCTCCTTGAGACCCCTGCTTCCTACTCTCTGCTCGCCAAGGTCAAGGCTCATAACTCTATTTAAACTATATTGGTAATTATCTTTCTACTGAATTATTTCTCTCATGGAGCAGAAGGTAGTTTGAGCTCAGGAACCGTTTGTTTGGGTATATGAGTAGTGTGGGCCTCGCACGGTGCCTGCCACATAGTATATGTTCAATAAATGCTTGTGGAGGAAAAGAAGGAAAGAGTAAGGGAGAGATTAAGGACCAGTAACCAGGCAGACAGCAGCGTCAGGCTCTTCCTCAAAGGACGTTGGCTAGCCAGCCTGGGAGAGCCCACCTCGGGGAGAGCTACGCAGCAGTTGGCAATGGCAGTTCAGTGGCTGCAGGGATGTGATTCCCACGGCACTTACTGGCAGGGCCCCTGGGAATCCCTCTCTCTTGGCCTAGCTGGTGACTTACCTTCCTGGAAGGCCAGCGCACAGTTCTGTGCTGGCGACACTTTCGCAGAGCCAGCCAGCACTAGCCCGAGGTTGGCTGCGCCAGAGGGTTCCTAGCATCCCAGAGGTCTGACCTTGCTAAGTCCTGTCACACTCCCACCACTTCTCTCAGAGGCTCTGAAATGTGATATTATCGCATTTGGCCATTACCAATAACGACCCAAACCTGTCCGCCTCAGTTTTAGTGAGTTGCTTTTATCTATTTGCCTTCCTCAGCAGATGAGAGAGTTTGCAGAGCTGGGTCCTCATTCAGAAATTCCCAATATGTCGCTTTTGAAAGTGCTTCTTAATTCTCAAACAACTACCTACTGCTGACAAAGATTATTGTGGCTCACAGACCGGAATACATCTCTAAGGGTTTTCAGGACCCTAGAACTTGATAACACATCTCGTCTACTTTCCACACACCTTTGCAAACCAATAAATTCGGTATTCAGGAGATTCAATAGAACATTCAGCACATATCCTCGGCTGCTGTTAGGAATCGGTTCTGTAGATGCAGCAGCTATTCAAAGAAAGTGCTTTTGAGCTGGCTGTAGAACATGGTAACGTAACATCTTGCAGCCACAGAGTTAAAGAATGTTTGAACCAGAAGGTATCTTACGGGCAGACTAGTCCGGACTGAGGATGCTGAGAGGCCCAGCCGGAGAAGGTAAGTAACTTGCCCAAGGACACACAGCTAGTGAGTGGTCAGCTGTAGCTAGAAACCAAGCACGATGACCTTAAGCCACCTTGCTGCCGCTTGGTGTTGATGGTCTGTTATATGTGGTAATACAGACACCCACGCCCACAAAAGGAGAGCGTCTTCCCTCACATAGACTGAATTGTCTGCAGAAACTGACAGCCCTACTAAAACAATAACCCATTTAAATTTAGGGCAGGAATAGGCCCAGAGCCTTCCCAGCCCCCCAGAAAACAGAACATTGTTTCCATCCAAACCTTGCACTGAAAGGAAGCCTGTCAGCTGGCAGTGACCTCGTGAGACAACTTTGGGGAGAGCAAAGGGCCGCGAAGAGAAAGGCCTCATTCTCACTGCAAACAGGAAAAGGAAAGAGAAAAAGCCGGCTCTGTCTCCACACAAGGTTTGCTGGGGCTGCTGTGAGCTGTTCCAGGATGTTCGGACGGACAGCCCCTTTCCTAGGCCCATGCCAGACGCGAGCAGCGGGCCTGGGGCGCCCGCTCCCGGGACGCACACGCCTCTCACAGCTCACACGCGCTCCTGCTCCCTCGCACCCTGGGAGAGCACTTATATGGGCTTCATGAGGCTAAGTAATAAACACTTTGTCTTCACCCTGCTATTTATGGGTTGCTTGGGGCATCCTGTTCTCTGCACTGCCCTTACCTGAACAGACGGCTCCCGCGAGCCCGGCGTTTAAGAGGGACAGCAGTAAATGGGAGGGGCCCCGTGTGCCCCACACGCTCCTGTTTCCCTGGCCACCCCTGCTAACCCCGAGGAAGGGCAGCCAGCGTCCAGGCACCTATGCTCCGCTTCCTTCCGCGAGGCTCACTCCCTCTCCTCTCCTTGTTTTCCTCCTTCCTGCCAGACGTCGCGCTCTCTCAGACATCTCCCCGAGATATCCCACTGCCAGGGACTCTCTCACTCCTCAGCGACGGACCAGCCGTCTCGGGAAGCAAGAGCAGCTGCGAACCCTGCGAACCACCGGCTGAGGCCCGGGACCCGCGGGCGACCACGCACACGCGGAGTTAAGGGCTGACCTGGTCCTACCTGTTGCCGACTTCCAGGTGCACTGAGACGCCTCGCGCGTCCCCAGCGCGTGTCGCGTGTGGGTTGCAAAGGGGAGAGGTGCACCTCCGGAACCAGGGGGCGTCCAGGCCGACAGGCGCCCGGGAGCTGCCGAGGGAGACGCTGCAGTGTCCACGGGATGCAGGGCCAGGGGCGGTCGCTTGGGTCAGTTTGGGGGCCCTTTTCACTCAGCTCCTTCGGGGGTTGCAGGGCTCCCGGAGCTGATGGGTGCTGCATGGAGAGCGCGCGCCACGGCTGCCTCCTGCCCGCCCGTGGGCCATCACGCGAGCCTGGGGCCCTGCCGCCTTGTCCTCATCTCGGGCTAACCGGTCGCACCCTGGAGGCAGACAAGACAGAGGACGGTGCGTTAACTCGGCTGCTCCCCGCAGAACGCAGTTCGCCATTGCAGCTCCGATTAAATACAGGACATTATCTCACCATAATGCCCTCCTGGCCGCGTTCCCAGGAAAATTCTAACTAATCATAAAAATAGAAAGAAAAACGCAACCTAAATTCCATTCCTCGTCTTAAATGAGTGATGTGTTCACTTTTATTTATTTTTCTGGAAGCAAGGCGGGAAAAGAAAATGAATTTTAGGGCTTAGAAAAACAAGCTACTAATAGTACTAAGTAGAGCTGGGCGGTGGTGCAGACGGCGGGATGCAGCCGGCGTGGCCTGGGCGAGGCCCGGCCCTGCTCCCCGCTGTAAACTGGGAGTTTTAAGCGGGAGCACCCAGGGTGGGGGCGGGGGAGAAGGGGAGTGGCTGTGGGGCCAGGTGTGGACACGCACACACGCGCACACACGCACGCAAGCACGCTCCCACGTACCTGCTCCCACACAAGCTAGGTGCTCAGCGGCACTCTTCCGGCCCTGGCAGGCAAATGCTCCTCCAGTCCTCTTTTTGAGCAGTGAAAGGAAGCCTGTCAGCTGGCAATGACCTCGTGAAACAAGATCTTCCTCTGACACCACTGCTTCTGGAGACCCGGGGAATGGTTTTGGATCTTCCCTGCCTGGAGGAGTTTTTCCTGGAGGTTCACCTGGCCACCTCCTACTCCCCCTTTAGAGAGCAGAGCAAATGGCACTTCCTTCAGGAAGCCTTCTCCAAGAAAGAGCCCCTTTCCCGGCCCCAGCCCGGGTGCTGGTTCTAAACCCGCCCCTCACAGCAGTTATGTGCCTGTAATTAATGCACTAATTGGCTGCTGAAGGACCACTCCCCCCCTCCCTTAGATCTAAAAACCCTGTTTGTCTTGTTACTTTGTATGTACCTGGCACATAGTAGCTGCTCAATAAATGGCTGTGTCGGGTGAGTGCTGATGGGTTGGCCTGGATGTGAATGGCACCTTATGTCGCTTTGGCAGGTCCCAAGCAAATGTGGAAGCAGATCATGGTGGGTCCACCACAGAAAGCATCATGCCCCCCCCAAATAACTTCCGCTATTTCTTCCTGGGGAGAAACCACGGGAGAGCTCAAAATCCAGAAAACCAGCTCCTGAGATGCTCTCGTAATGTTACACTCGATGAAAAGAAAGTCAAGGCCACACCCCGCACCGCTCCTGCCTTGACCTGCCCCTGCGCCGGCCTTCGGATCCCAGCGCTGCCACCCCCATCATCGCTGGGGCCGCCGTAATGGGCCCTGCTACTTGACGGCAAGGTTCTAGCCGGGCTAATTAAGCATACTGAGCTAATAACCTTCCATTTTGGGCCCAGTATTATTCATAATTTAATGTATTGCTGCTGAAACATTAACCTTTCGACAACTGGCATGTTGCCCACAGCAGCCCAAGTGCTGACCATCTTTCAGTAAAATGAGTATTATTGTTAAAACAGGTATAAATCATTCATGGCTGCAGCTTTTGTGTCAGACCCTCCGTGAAAATAAGCAGTAAGCTGGGTAATTTATTTACCTTTTGGTGATTATTTTTTATGATTTTATGATCATGTTCAATGATTCATAAACATTGGCCTGGTGCCATTTTCTAATCATTTCACATTTTAAATATGGTGTGGCTGTTCTCCTTTTCATCTTCTAAAACTTCAGGATTGATACCGGACAACCTGATCCAGACACAACTGCAGTTTCGTTTGAAAGAAAGGGGTTGGGGTGTGGGGTGCGGGGGGGGGGAATCCCAACCCCATTCATTTTAACAAAACCATTTTCAACAGAGCTATTTGGAGCTTCCACTTGTTACAGCTTTGCACTCACGGCAGCAAACTTTCTTTGAAGTTTAACACACAGAGGGTGCCTTGAAATCTGAATAAAAGCACAGGAGAACAGTTAACAAGCTTCTGGTTGGAAAGATGATGGGAGGGAGCCGAAGGGTGGAGGGAGGCCTGGAAACGCTGGCCTTGAGCCAACAAGGTTGGGAGCCGCAAGTCTTACACCCGGCACCTGGTTGGAGAAGGTGATTATATCCCCTGGGGTTCTGGAAACTTTACGGCCGGCCTGCCTGCTCCTGCTGCCGGCGCTGGGTTTGGGCTCCCATAACGGTTCCAGAAAGTAGCTTTTGCTCCTGATGACAGCAAGTAGGAGCCGGAGGCTGAGAGGTGGGCAGGTCCCTCGTGGCCCACGGGCTCAGGAGACTGCCCTACCTACCAGATTCTCTTACGGTTCCCTTCACGCTCCTTACACTGGTAAAAACACAGAATTCCTAGCACATAGTAGGCCAGACGTTGTGATGGTGAAAAGGAAGCAGGCCGGGGGTGGGGAGGCAGGGAATGTGACCTCAGGCTAAAACCCCTCTTCCCCGAGTTCTGGGGCCTCTTCTCATGTCAGGTGCGTTGGCACAGAGCGGGACTTGGCCAAAGCCAGGGCGCCATCACGCCGAGCGTGGCGATGAGGTCTCCAAGTGCAGCCACAAGTATGCTCTGGAAACCAACACCCGCATCTACAGGAGAAGCCCAGGCAGGCGAGGGGAAGGGAATAGTTGTATTACTGCCCGAGACAGTTTGAGCTGAGCTCTGAGATGGTCACTTACTGGTTTTTAAAGTCCCGCGTATAGCTTTCGTGTTTTTCTTTTATTTTGATTGTCTGGTTTTAGGATTTACCTAGATACACACACACACACGCACGCACGCACACACACACACATACACACGCATATATGTATATATTATCATTATATATAAAAATTTTAAATTTTTCATTATACAAGGATATGACATTAATCACATTGACAATGTTACATAACTCTCACTCCATTTCCAAAATTTTTCATCACCGAGCAGAAACTCTGTACCCATTAAGTATTAACTTCCCCCTGCTCCTAGCCCCTGGAAACCTCTAATCTAATTTCTGTCTCTATGGATTTGACTATTCTGGATATTTTATGTAAGTAGAGTCATACTGCATTTGTCTTTTTCAACCTGGCTTATTTCGCTTAGCAGAATGTTTCCAAGGTTCATCCATGTTTTGGCATGTCTCAGAACTCCATTCCTTTTCATAGCTGAATAATATTCCACTGTATGGATATACCGAAGTTGGTTCACCCATTCTTCTCTTGATGGGTAATTGGGTTGTTTACACCTTCTGGCTGTTGGGAATAATGCTGCTATGAACAGTGGTGTAAGAGACTCTGAGTCTCTAATATAGAAGGACTAATATTTTTTGACCACTATATTTTTTTCCATTAAAAAGATCATCTGCACATTATATACATGGATCTAACTTGATCTTGCATGGTCCGCTCGCTAGCTTGGCAGTGCTGGCCTGGGCACAAGTGGCAAAGCCACTCATGCCTGGGAATGACTCTCGGGCCCTCCTAGCAACACTGCTGGCTCGGAGGACTTCCTCCAGTCACCTTCGGGCACCGTGGAGGCTGGTGCAGGCTGTGGATTCTGCACCAGCAACTTCCATTCTCCATGTCGGACTTGATAAAACAGGCTGCCTCTCAGGTATGATAAATTAAGAAACAGAATAACCTGGCCTGAGTGAAATTCCCTTTCAATCATGTCAGCCAGAGCAGATGTTGTCATGAAATTTGATGTTATGGATTTATTTCCTAATATAAAGTCTAAAGGGGAAAACAGCCTAAGAGCTGATATGTGAATTGGACATGTCTATAGAGTGTGAATTGGATTCCAGACAAAATATTGTGAATGGTTAATAGGGTCAGTCTAAGTATATTTGCTGAAATAATCTCTTGGATATGCAAATATTCTGAGAACTACACTGTCAAATATCTATTGTATCCTCTTATCTATGTGTTCACAGAACTGCTACAAGTTGTAACAAATGAAAAATGTGAATTTAAAAAAAATAATGTCACCCTAAAATAATACTTTACTTTGAATAGCAATTTTTGTTGTCAGGATTTTAACATTTTTGTCACACACCGGACAGCCAGGTTCTTAGAAACAGAATTAGTTGGAAATATTATGAGGTGAGCTTTGAGTGTCCTGTTCTGAGTGGAAACAGAAATGGGGTGGGGCTAGGCAGGGAGTGGGAGCAGATCACATGTTCATCTTGATCTGGGTCCCTTCGCCTGCCATCAGCACCTGCCAGGCCTTGGTGTTATCCCTGGGGAACTTCTGCTTCTGGCTATCTGGGGCCCTCTCAGTGTGATTCCCCTCCCTGGGAACACTGTCTTGAGGAGTTGAGATGATACTTTTACGTTCACCATCTCACCATGGTAATCAGCCCCTTACACATGAGGACGGGGGCCGAGGAGAACTCAGGTGAAAAGCTCTTGGAGAGAGGCCTTAGGTGACTGCTGTGCTGCTGACCAATTTCACGGCCTTTTCGGTGCTCTCGGGCCTGGTCAAATCCACGCGCCAAGCTGATATGACGTTTGCGGCTAATTTTATGCAAAACGCAAAACCTTGTGCAACAACGAGACAAGTTGCTGCAATTCCGTGCAAGTGGAAAAAAAACTGGGGGCCAATTTGGCTTTTGCAGATGTGACTTTGTCTCCTTGTCTCCATCATTCATCAGAGGCCCTGCTTTGGAAACTTTAAGTAATCAAAATATTTATCCATCGGCAGTGATGACGACGTGCCTGTGTACAGTTAGTCGGTCTAGTTCCAAGGGTGTTTTCACGTGATAATTATGTAACAATGCGCTTGGATGCCATGTGGGTAATGAGAAGTAAGTCATGACACTGTTATCGGCCATTATTGAGTTTTGCTAATGGATGGGACTAACTTTCCATCAAACTGGTAAGTGAGTAACTTGCAACATCAAAAGGGGGGCGGGCAGGATTAGATACAAGAAGGTGAAGATATTAGCCCAAGAACACGTATGCATGACCCATAGACACAGGCAGTGGTGGGATGGTGGCCAGAGGAAGGGTGGGGCTGGGGCTGGGTGGAGGTGGAGGTGGGCAAGGGCGGGGGGGAAATGGGGCATCGGCAATAGTGTCAACAATAAAAATAAAGTTAAAAAGCACAAGTATTTAAGTATGCAGTTAAAAATTTATGACTATTTCATTTTATTTCTTTATATCCAAACTTATTAAGAAAGAAAATCGATTTAAGGCAGCTTCCAGACAAAAGGAAAACCATGTGAGAAATCTGGTGTCTTGCCCGGCGGGCGTGGCTCAGCGGTTGAGCATCAACTTAGGACCCAGGAGATTGCGGTTCGTAAGGGCCGGGTTGCGGGCTCGGTCCCCAGTCGGGGGCGTGCAGGAGGCGGCCGATCAATGGCTCTCTCATCGTTGATGTTTCCCTCTCTCTCCCTCTCCCTTCCTCTCTCTGAAATCCATAAAGACATATTAAAAACACACACACCCCCCCCCAAAAAAAAAAAAAGAAGTGGGTGCCTAAATTGTAAGCCCTTTATGCCCAGCCAAGAGATGCCGTCCCGTCTACGTGGCACAAGGTGGTGGTGCCTCCGTCTTCCCCGCCCCACCCAACAAGGCTGGCAGCTCTCTCCTCTGCACCACCGTGTCCTGAGCGAACCTGTTCTTCAGTGTGGCTCCTACTGTGTTCAAGCCCTCACTCCCACGTCTGTGAGCGTCTTGGGGGCAGGACCCCGGCTTATTTATTTTTGTACTTCATAAACCTAGCACAGCTCTTCAACTAGGCGTGACGGTGGTGATGATGAAAATAATGCATATTATTGAGTAGACGCCATTCTGGATGTCTGCCCCCCCACAGCCTTCTGAGCCCACCCCCGAGCACACCCACCCACACCCACCCGTCCCTTCTGGCTCTCCCCTCCCCTTCCCGCCCCTTCCCCTCCGCCAGGCCCTGTACCGTGGGAGGCCCGGTGCTGCAGCGAGTCTGGCTCTCTCTGCTGTGGCTACAACAGGGTTAAAGTTGAGGTTTCTAATCGCTCCCATGAGGTCTTATTACCTGTTGATTAGGTCCTTTTGGGATCAGCATCAAACCGACAACAATAATAAACACTCTCTTCATTGGAACTCAGTAATGACCCTGCCTGCCTGCGGGGCGATGGGGAGGGCGTCGCGTGGCCCTGGAAATCGCGGGCCAGGCCGCGGAGGGGGCACTTCCAGGAGTTGGGTGGGGCGGCTAACGAGCTGATGGGCACCAGCTTGCGACTCCGCTGGCCCGGGGAACCTCCTGTTACAGCGCAAGGCCTCTCAGCCAGGACCCTCCACAGCCAGCCCGAGGACTCGAGAGGGGGAGCTGGGTGGTCTTTCCGCAGGACCCGGGGATTTCTGCAGAATGGTCTGGTAACCGGTTCACGTGCATGTCTCCAAACTTTTTCCTACGTGTATATAAATGTGAGTGAATGTGTGCAAGCGCACGCATGCATGTGTGTGCGTGTGCAGTGTCAGTGTGTTTATTACAAAAATGCAATCATACTAAACATTCTGTTTGGCAAATTGCTTTTTTTTTTTTTTTTACCCAACAATCTATCTTAGACACCTTTTTATGTCATTGCGTAAAGATTGGCTTCAGTCTGGTGAGGAGCATTACGGTAATTCAGAAAGAACAAAACAAAATATATTTAACCATTCTCCGGTTGTTGAACATTTTCCCCCATCTCCGGTTTCTTGGTGTTACAAATAAAGCTGCAATGAACACCCTTATCCATTTTCTCATGTACTTCGGCATGTGTTTCTGCAGGATATATTCAAAAGGGTTGTGCCTATTTGCACCCCCAAGGGTAATGTCTGAGCGTGTCCTTTCTGTGGCCCCTGGCAAGTATGATTTCATTTATTTGTGACAATTCAATTGTAATAAAATATATTTCAGTAATATTTTAATTTGAATTTCTCTGACACGACATTGCATTTATTATGCCATTAAACTACTGTACATAATTCAAACCTAAAGAAAAATTACAAGAATAATCTAAAGGATTTCTGCACACCCTTTATACCGATTCATAAGTTTATTTACATTGTATCCCAATTTTTTTATTATTCTTTCCCTCTCTTTGTATTTATACCTGTGCTCTCCAATGTGGTAGCCACTAGCAGCGTGTGGCTATTTCAATTTACATCGAATAAAATCAATAATTCAGTTCCTCAGTTGCATTAGCTATATTTCAAGTGCTTGGTAAATCACGCGTAGCCCTTGGCCCCCATATTGTCGGAGCAGCTATAGGACGTTTCCATCGTTGTGGAAAGTTCCACTGGGAAGCTCTGAGTATACAAATGCGTGTTTTTCTGAACCATTTAAGAGCCACTTGGAGAAATCATGTGTATTTACCCTTAAACGCTTCAATGTGTACTTCCTAAGAACAAGGACATTCTCTTACACAACCACAGCTCAGTGAGCTAAATCGGGAAATTTAATATCAATAGGAAACTATCTAATAATCCACTGACGACATTTGAATTTCATCAAATGTCCCAATATTTTCCTCTATGGCTATTGTTTTCTCGGGTCCAGGATCAAACCCAGGATTGGACCTTTCATTTAGTTGCCATGTCTCGTTATCCCATTGCATTTTAAGGACGGGGGGGATACATGGTGATGGAAGGAGACTTGACTTGGGGTGCTGAGCACACAATACAATATACAGATGACATATTATAGAATGGCACACCTGAAACCTATATAATTTTATTAACTAATGTCACTCCAATAAATTCAATAAAAACGAACTAAGTATTTAAGTATGAAATCTTCCAGGGTTAGTCGCAGGTCTCATTTACCTTTAGGTGCCCAGCACTTAAAGCAAAACCTGGAATGGAATCAACAACTGGAAAAATGGATGGATGGATAGATGGATGGATGAAGGAAGGAAGGAAGGAGGGAAGGAAGGAAGAAATACATTTCTGTACATCCCCTTATTTCTTTCTCATTAACACCTTTCCTCCTCCTTCCCCAAAAACAAAAGAGAAAAGGGCTACATATGATTCCTTTGGAATGTATTATTTTGGAACATATTATTTTGGAAGCATACGCCTAAGAAAAAGTATTGTTAGTAGGATTACAGACTGATGCCACAGTCTTTGGGAGATATTTTGGCAATATTGATCAATATTTGGAAAAACAACTCCCCTTCGCCCCAGCAGTTCCAGTTCCTGGGACATATGCTAGAGAATCCACGCATCTGTGCGCAATAAGGCCGGCGGAGGGTGTTCGCTGCCGTGTTCATCCTAACAGGAATTTTGGAAAAAGAAATCACCTGGATGTCCAGCGGTAGGGGAGTGGTTAAAAAGGTCATGGTACAGCCATATGAATTCACTGAATCATTTAAGGAATGTTCGTAAATGTCTGCCCAGCAGTAAAACACCTACGATGTGACAGGTAGTATTAGAGGTTTAGGGGATGAAGCAATGAAGAAACTCTATTTATTGGGCTTCCATGCTGGTGGGAGGGCTGCGAAGGCACAGCAGCAGGTAGAAGACAGGGCTGGGCTCTATAGAGACAAGGGGAGGCCTGCAGAGCACCGTAAACTCAGAGAAACCAACAGCTGAGCTGCAAAATAACACATGGGAGGATACGTTTTTATGTTTAAAATCACAAAATAAATCTATGCATTTCTGTATGTACGCAGATACAGGTGAACGAGTTTTCCCTTTTGGTCGGAATGGACGCTCTAGGAGGGGGTTAGGGTTTCTGCCGACGGCCAAGGGGCGCTCTCATTTTCCCCTACCTAGTTTGATTTTGCCTTTTGCCCATGAGGACGCCTTCGTGCATTGCTGGTGAAATTAAAAATAAATAAATAAACACGCTAATGGGAGGTGGAACCATCATGCCAGCTAAGGGAAAGCAGGCACTATTTAAACATTAAAGAACTGAATGCAGTTACTGAAATGTACCCAGAATAAAAATTGACCTGTAGGCTTTTGCCACCCACAGGAAACAGCACCAACCCCAATACACAAAATGCTGTGCTCTTAGTAGCCTCACCTGCCAAGCTTTATTATTTATCCTGTCTTTATTGATTCAAATATTCTCTGGGATGAAGGAAGGAAATTAATATCCGCTGCATGCTTAACACATTCCAAGTGTTATATTTGCTGCTGTCATATTTGCTGTCTCATCCTGGGCTTGAAAACCCTAAAAGTATCACTATCCCTCCATTTTACAGATGGGAAAACCGAGGCTCAGAAGGTTTATCACATTTCTGCAAGGTGGTGGAGCCTGGGTTCAGACTCGGTCCTTCCCGACGCCAGACCCAAGGGCTCCCGTCTCTCAGGCATCACTTAGGAGTGGCTGGAGAGTGGGTTTGCCACTGGGCACCTTGGACTCCCGGGTCTGGGCGTCTCCTTGCCCTTTTCCTTCATTTTTGGGGGCGCTCTAGAAAGGCTTTAGATACTGCCCTGGGCGCCTTTGTCAAACTCTCCTCCACGGCTCCCTACTTTTCTCTGCTTCTGTCTGCCCACAGTCCCCCATCTACAGGGAAGTGAGAGAGTGAAATGAGGAAGAGTGTCAGTGACGAAGACGGGTCCCTGGGGAAAGAGCAGCACAGCACAGGTGAGTGGGCAGGGCAGGCGGGCAGAGGAAATGGGTAGGATGGAAGTGGAGGCACCTGTGACAGTGAACGACGGGAGCCTTGGGCTCACAAATGGAAAGGATGCCATCAAAGCCACACAGGAAAGATTTTTAAAAAAATAAACAAACACTTTTCCTAATAGAGTGGGAAGGGGAAGGAGAGTGAGGGTGGAGAGGGCAGAAGCACCCAGCCACCAGCACTTTCCTTCTGCATCAAGGAAAGCTGGTGGAGGGCCCCGGGGCCTGGCTGAGCGGGTGGGGGGCCTGCACCCCCCTGGCTACAGGCGCTCCGTGCCCTGGCAGCCCCGGCAGCGCTCTACGCGGTGCAGGCCCCGGTGCCCACGGAGCCCTGCACCTTGGACGGTGCCGCCTTAGGGATTTTCACAGCTTAGGACCGAAGGAAGGAGGCCGAGGGGAGGGAAGGGGAAAGAAAGAAGCAAGAGGGCCAGAAGCCAGGAGGGGAGGGAGAGAGAAGGGGAGGGGAGGCAGAAGGAAGGCATTTTATATTCCTAGGAAGGAATGATACCCGGCGGGCAATAAGCCGGCCTGGGAAACAGAGAACAAGTTCGAGCTGGGGCTTAGCAAAGGCCCCGAGGACGTGCAAAAAGCTCCCGCAAAGCTGCCGCCCAGAACTTAAAACTCCCAGGTCTGCCCACGCCCGTGTCACATTAGTCTGGAGAATTATAATTAAGCAAGAACCCCCCGCAGGCTATCACCCCCCCCCCCCCCCCCCGCTATGAGAGCCACAGGGGCGAGGCAGCGAGGTGAGTGCCACAAATACACTGGAAGGAACGTTCTAGAAGAGATAACAGGAGGTGGAATCAAACACGGATGAGACGTCTCGATTCCAACAGGTGGGGCAGGATGGCGTCAGTTTCTATATCCCAAGGTAGAGGGTTTGAATCAGGTGGCTGTTCCCAGGACCAGGACTTTCTAAAAAGGAACTTTAAGGGGGTGGCTTTTGCGTATGTTACTCATTTCCTGAGGCTGTTTGGTGAACGGTCTAACGCTGGGTGAAGGTAAGCTGGAATTTTATTAACTGAAGTTGCATTTTTAATATTCTTTATTAATCCTCCCTTAAGTTGTTATAAAATTTTGGGCGGACTCATTTTCAGGATCTAAGCTTTACCACCTCACCGGGTGGCCTGTCTTTGATCACAGGGACAGCTCACAGGCAAAGGGTGGCCTTGATTTTCACTCTGCGGTTTAGGCCCTGCTGTAACTTTTTTTTTTAATATGTTTTTATTGATTTTTAGAGAGGGAGAACGGAGAGAGAGAAAGAAAAACATCGATGAGAGAGGACATCGATTGGCTGCCTCCTGCACGCCCCCTACTGGGGATTGAGCCCGCAACCTGCACGTGTGCCCTGACCGGGGATCGAACCAGCGACCTCTTGGTGCGTGGGCCGATGCCCAACCACTGAGCCGCCCCAGCCGGGCCCTGCTGTAACTATTCCAGAGGAGTCACCAACCAATGTAGCAGTCTTCAGCTTCCCTCTCCAGGCCTCTTTGCTGGCCACCAAGTCTGAGCATGGTTTTCCCTTGGGGGAGTCCACACCTGGAGGGTCAGGACCAACCGCTGAAGAAAGCAAACTCTGACCCTGGCTGTCCCTCACCTCCAAGTCTTAGCAGACACTGTTGAGTTGGTGTCTTGAAGGGCATCGTGGAGTCTGATCCTAGGGACCCAAGCGCCACCCTGGCCTCGAGATTCCAGGGCCCCGGAGCCTGTCGTCTGTACCTGGCTTCCCGCAGCAGCTGCTGCTGCATCTCCAGGCTTCTAGAAGGAGACACCAACGTTTTGGCAACTGCTCTACGGCCATCACAGAGCTGGAGCTTTATCTTCTCTTTAGCCTTCACAGCGCCAAGAGGCACTGCTACTCACTCTTTCACAGAAGAGGAAACTGAGGCTTAGGGAGGGTCAAATTCACATAGTTCATGATGAAGCCCATGTGCAAATCCAGTGTCACGTGGTGCAAAAGGCTTGTGCTCTCCACTCCAACGCTCCTGCCTTCAGCCCTGTGCCTGAAATTCTACCCCTGGATGGTAGCTGCTTGGAGGTTGAAAATGATTTCTTCCTTCAAGAGTCTTTCCACATAAAATTAGACACTCCAGAGACAGTGAGGGGGAGGAGAGGGGTTAGGGGAGGCTCCTTTAAAAAGTTTTAGCACATTAACCGTTACTGAAACTTACTTTAAGGCTGTTTCCTTAGGACAAGAGGGCTGGAGAACTGAGGCTAACTTTCAAGAGGAGTAATGAGAGTTGGGATCAAGAAATGTTGCAAGAAATACCCCCTACATCATGGAATTGCAAGTGGAGGAAGCCAGGCGTGGCCGGCGAGGGTGCCAGACCCCACGCTGGGAAGTTGGGGGTCATCATGATGCAGTGGGTGAAACTGTCAGTTATTGTATCTCGGGAGGCAGACTGAGTCCCTATCAAAGCTTAATTTGGTAGGAAACGAATGCCTTCCTCACTCAGGCTCCAGGGACAAATGGACAAGATGATCCTCCCGGGTCTATATTGGACACCAAGAATTCTTTCCACGGCACGAGCCTTATTTCTATTTTTCATTTTACCAAACAGAGTTTTTACTGTATACACTCTGTTCTTCACCTACTGTACTGGGTGCCTTGAGGGTAAATAAGTCATCACTTAACCACAGGTCACTGGACCACAAGGAGTTACCTCTGGATCCAGGGAGAGGGACTTCACAGAATGTAGTAATTCTACGAGCCTCTGGGTCCCCTCAATTTGAGTTGCATACATTTTTATGTGGTTATGCATTTGTGAAAGTGTTTCTGTGGAAGGTGGGCATGAACAGACGTAAAGTGACCAAAGGGGTGGACTGTAGATGACAGTTATCGTTTGCTGCCCAGCATTCACGGCCCTGTCCCCCGGCTTAGCCGTATGCAGATTCTCGTGCAGGTGACCACAGCCCCTGCAGCCCGTGGACTTGGGGGGCTATTCCAGCAGTGAGCCCTGAATCACTTCGGTCAGTCAGCACATTTTATTCCCTGGTTGCCGTTCATCTCTCAGGGACGGGCCTGTGTCCTGAGATGGTCCCGTCGGGTACATTTCAGGAATCTAGGAGCACTCTCTATCCCTGAACATAAATGAGGAACCGCACACGGGCTCTAACCTCAGCTGGCAGCTGCCCTGTGACTGCAAGAGGAGCAAACCGTAGGGTGAGGTCAACAGTGTGGCTGGCAGGTGGAGACAAAGAAGGGCTCTGAGCACCCGAACCAAGCAGATGCGGGGCCTGCCTGACCTGGGCCTGCCCCCGGGAGCCAGCAAGCCCACTTACTGATGCCTACTTGAGTTGATTTCTGTTAGTTACATCACAGAAAATACACATTTCATCCATACTTTGCTTTGCCAAACTGCATCTCCAGTGTGGATTTGCTGAGCGTCCGTCCCAGGCCGCCAGGAGAGTGGATGCTTTTCACATTAAGGTTTAGTGGCCCCAGGCAGAGACTTCCCTCTGTGCTCAATTTCCCCTGGCTTAAGTACATACTTATGAAATATATGATTCTCAATTCTTTTGGATCACGCAAGGCCCATTATCACCGTCTCTTGCCTGTTCCCCCACCGTTGGCTCAGTTCCCACCACTAGTCCTGCCCAATATTAAACTGCATAGTTCCAAACCCCATACTATTTTATGTGCCTTTGCTCACCCTATACATTTTTCTTTTTCTGAACAAGAATGACCTATCTTCACTACTTTCGTTGCTTCACGTTTATTTATCATTTTTTACCTGTGCTCTCCGATACGGTAGCTACTAGTCACACAGAGCTATGGAGAACTTGACACGTGGCGAGTGGACATGAGGAATTGAATTTTTAACTTTATTTCATTTAAGTTAATTTAAATTTAAAAATCTTAACTGAAGCAATATAAAATACCATTTCCATTAAATGCAACTTTATTGCTTCGATAGGACTACATTTTTCTTTAACTTGAAAAGTTGATGTCCAAATTGAGACGCGCTATAAGTATAAAATACGCACTGGATTTCAAAGACTTAGTACAATAAAAAATGTAAAATATCTTACTAATAATTTTTATGTTTTTGTGCGGTAAAATGGTAGTGTCTTGAATATATTGGGTTGAATGAAATATATTAGGATTATTTTCTGTTTTTGTTTTTTAATGTGGCTACGGGAAAATTTAAAATTACACATGTGGCTCACAGTATATTTCTACTGGACGGCAGTGGATAAGACCTTATCCGATATCACTCTCTGAGAAGGCCTTCCCTAATCACCCAGGCTAGACACAGTGACTTCCTGTCTTCTCATGACACCCTCTTACACAGGGCTTACCTCATTAATTGTCATTATCTCTTCATGTGTCTGTCTCCCTGCTGGCCCCAGACTGTAAGTTCCCCAAGGGCAGGAACTATGTTTTATATTTCCAGGGACTGCAGAGAGCCTGGCACATAGTAGATACTCAATAAAGACACATGAAATCAATTAATGAGTGGCCAGCCATGTCAAGCTCATAATCTCACAGGTGTTTTAAAGTATAATTGCATGTGCAACTACTTTTTATTTTTAATAATTTTTTAAATTAAATTTATTGGGGCCGCGATGGTTAATAAGGACATATAGGTTTGGGGCGAGGGTTTCTATGTTACAAGATCTGTACACGGCTCTGTGTGCCCACCAGCAATTATTTTTTTCGATGACTATTCTGTTTCAGGGCTTCCTGGAGGTCCAGTCTTCCAGGGAAGTCTCTAGGCCACTAGGCTAAGTCACTGCACACCTGGGGGGCTGTACAGGGCAGTCCTCCAGGTAAACCTCCCGGCTCTTTCCAGAATCCTGCTGCTAGGAGGGTACCGAATGGGCCCGGGGCAGCAGTGAGCAGGCAAGGATGAGCTCCAGGAGGGGCAGGGAAAAGAAAGCCCTCTCCCTCTGCCCCCGCGGCGCGAGCTGAGCCCTGCTGCCAGCACGCGGCGGTGGGGAAGGGGGCAGAAGCCAGGCTGGCTGCGGTGTGCCGCGGGGTGGAGTTAAAATTTATAACAAGGGAGAGGCCACTGAAGAAAAGAAAGATTCTTTTAAAAATTCTGCTGAAGCCTAATTAAAAAAAATTCCACTCCCTCATGCTCAGTTTTAAGAGACTTCCCTTTCAGAATTATTTTCAGTCCGGTGGCAGCAGGCAGGAAGGGTGTCAGATGTTCACCAGGCTGGAAAGCGGATATTCCCCGCCCCCTGCACACAGGACCTGCCCACACTGCTTTTCTGACTTGGGTTATGAGGATACAGGATATGAAGTTGTCAGGACACGGTTCTTTCCAGAAAGGAGTGTCCCATGTGGTAGGCTGGCTGAGCGTTTTGCAGCTCCTCCCACCAGGAGATGGAGTGGCTTTTGCCAGCCCTTGACTCTGGGTTATGCTCATGGGACAGCAGACAGCCCGATGCAAGCGGGGCTGGACAAGGGCTTGCACGCTGGGGGCTGCTTTCTTCTGCTCTTTTTGGAACCCAGCCACCATCTGAAGAAGTCTAGCTTAGCTTGCTAGAGACTAGGGACGCGTGGCCTGGTGAGCCCTGTGGCTCCCCACCCGCTGTCAGATATGTATGTGACACCATCCGAGCCACCAGGCCTCAGGGAAGGATCCGTCAGCAGCCACAGACGCAAGTCAGGTGGATTCAGCAGAAGAGCTTCCCAGCTGAGCCCAGCCCAAACTGCCGAAGCCCCAGGACGGTGGGCTGATGAACGAGTCCTCTTTTAAGCCTCTCCGATTTGAGGTGTATGTGGCAAAAGCATGGCAGAGAAGGGGAAAGAGCGGATCTGGGGAAATGCAAGGCATCCATCCCCAAGTTTAAAAGCAATAGTGCATCAGAAGCACTGGGCTTGTACCTCACACCCGCTAATTATTCTTATAGCATCCGTGTAAACCAAAACTACGGGTGGCGGACAAGGAAATGAGTATTTTTTCTTGCGAGGGTGACCTGGGGAGTGTTCCCGGAGCAGGCACACGTTGGGCTGTGGCTTGGAGGAGAGGAGAGGGGAAAGAAAATAGCGATGATAAGAGGAAACATTTACACGGAATTTACTATGTGCAGGTGCTATTCGGATGCCTTTCATCCCCTGACTTACTTAACTCTCATCACCATCTTACGGGGTAGTTATTATCAGACCCATTTCACAGAGGAGAAATTGAGGCGGAGAGGTTAGATGACTCCACTGAGGTCCCAAAGGTAATGAGTAGCGAAGCCAGGATTTGAACAAAGGTGGTGTGTGGCATGCCATTCTTTCTTCAGGCACAGAGCTAGAAAACCCTTGGAGAGGAAAGCAGGGAGTCATGCAGAAGGACTAGAGGATGGGGTTTCTGCGGGAGGACAGTGAGAGATAGGCTGGAGAGAGAGCTAAGGATCAGATCTCTGAAAGCCAGAGCAGCAGGCTGAGGAATCTGGCTCCCGCTGTGGGAGGTGGTGGGAAGCCATTGAGGATTTTCGAGAAGAGCAAGGCAACCACAGCAGGGCGCCAGGAAAATTAATCTGGGCGCAGGGTGAAACTAACAAAGAAGGGAACACCTGAAACCCAGGCAGGGAGCCAAAGGATACTGCAGTGGTCCAGGCATCAGGAGATGCAGGCCAGAATGCGGATGGCGACAACTGAGATGGCGGCGGGCACAGCAAGGGAAGGAGCAACAGGACTTGGGGACTGATGAGGTGGGTGTGTCACGGGCGTTGGAGAAAGAGAAACAGGACAGAGGCTTTGCGACACAGGTTGCGGGGTCATGTGGTATCAGATGTACCATTCAGCCACACTTAGTGTGCCTATTGAAAAAAAGAGTACAGCCTGGCTGACAAGGCTCAGTGGTTGAGCGTCAACCTATGAACCGAGAGGTCAGGGTTCGATTCCCGGTCAGGGCACATGCCCAGCTGTGGGCTTGATCTCCAGTAGGGGGCATGCAGGAGGCAGCCGATCAATGACTCTCATCATTGATGTTTCTATCTCTCTCTCTCTCCCTTCCTCTCTCTGAAATCAATAAAAATATATTTGTGTGTTTTCTGGTTATAACACAAATGCCACAAAGTTGTACCAACCCCCAAACCAATTGCAAAGTAGCAACTAGTTTTGTGCTATCAGCTCCTGGCAAATTCACCTGTGAGCCAGGAACAAGGATGGGGGTGGCGGATTCAGGGGCTGCCCCCTGAGGTGGCAAGAGAACCAGGGTTGCGGGAAACTGTGAGACTCGTTCTGGGGAGGCTGGGAGGACGCTTGGTTGCCCAGCGACAGCGCTCCCTCCACAGCAGCCCTTGGTTTCCTGCGGTCCCCGATGCATCTCGGTAAAAGGAAAGAGGGGCGACTGGCTGACACATTTTCTGAAGTGGCATTTTTCAATGCCCCGAGCCTTGGTATCTTGTTTAGAAGTGGCACTTACAACATACAAGGGAAGGGGAAAAACGGGGAGAGGAAGAAAAGTTTCCTTGGATCTCGAGTGCGGGAGGAGCTGATCTTGACTCTGTGATTTCAGCTTGTCTAACGGAGACGGGGTGCGGGGCCTCCTTGAAACCCACCTGAAATGAATTAGCCTGAAGTCAAAGTAGGTGTTTATCTCAAGTCATTGCCTCAAAGAGCTGACTACCTGTTGGAAGAGGGTCTGATCGATGCAAACCAGAGCAGCCGTGCGTGAGCTGTTACACAGTGGTTAGTATTGATCAGAGCTAAAGGCTGCCGATAGGAATGTGGAGTGAACTGACAGGCAGAGAAGAGGGAAGGAGGAAACAGCCTTCGCTGGTGGCAGCCGTACAGTGGAAAGCCGATAAAAAGTCAATTCCACTTAACTGAATGGCTGCTAACTAAATATTTTTGGGGCCTGAGCCTTCCCAGGTAGCAGCTGGAGCATCTCTGCTTGGGAACTGAGACATCAAGTGAGAGCTGGCATTGACGGGCGAGATCGCAGGGCCCTGGTGATGGATGGGGGAAGAGGAGAGCCCCCCACCCCGATGGAAGAATGGGTGGCCTTGGTCTTGGCTGGGCTGACTGGGGGCACTGGAGGATAGCCACTGAGCATGGAGTGCTGCTGATGGGCAGGAAAGGGACAAGAGCTAGGCTGGGATTTGTGAAACAGTCGCTGGTTAATTAGCTCGTTTAAAGCACTGATGCTTTTCTCTGAATTTAAGGAAGGGGTGTTGAAACTAATTGCTGCAATAAGGAAAAGTTGAACAATGGCCGGTCTATTGCAGAGAGAGGCAGAACAGTGCAACACGGAGTAAAGAGACTGGCTTTGAGGGGGTATGGTGTTCACGGATAACTTGTCTTCCTGAACTTCTACATACCCAGAAGGGCTGCACTTTTCTTTCTTGAATTAGGTGTAACTCTGTAACTTGCTTTGGCCAATGAAATGTGAGTAGAAGAGACATGTGTCCCTTCTGGGTAGAAGCATTTCATTGCTAGTGCCCAACCTTCCGGCTCTTGGCTTGCCACTGTGATCACAGGCATTTGTGTTGATTATGGACAAGAGCAAAACCACCTGGACTGTTAAGCTAACAGATGGATAGTTGTCCAGAACTGCAATGCATTTTGTGTGAGAGAGGAATAAACTTCTACTGTGTCACAATACGGAATTGGGGGGCTTGTTCGTTACCCAGCATAACCTAATGTTTTCTGACTAATACATGGAGATCAGGTTTTAGAATCCTGTGTCTACCAGTTGTTACTAGCTGGGTGATTTGGCCTGTTATTTAATCCATCCAAATCTTGGATTATGTCGATAAACCACATAAAAAACAGCAACAACAATAAAAAATTAGGATGTGCTGAATGCTTACAAAGTATAGGTGTGGCATAGGCTCTGCATGTATTAACTTGTCTAACTCTCGAGGCAGCCCACCAGAGGATGTAATACTCTCCTCATTTTACGAACATAGAACTCAAGATCAGAGCGTCTAAAAGACTTTCCCGCGGCCTCACAGCTTATAAATGACAGGCAGGAATTCAAACCCAGGCAGACCGCGCCAGAGCACTTTTTCTTAACCGTGTTCTATCCTACTTCTCAGCTTAGGTGCTTAATAAATAACATGTTTCCTAGTATAGGCTTGGGAATAAATTCACTAACTTGCACTCAAGCACTCTATGGAAAGAGGGGAAAAAAAGAACATGGTTAGTATTTCTTTTGATCTTTTACTAGCCCCATCGCCAAGCCTCTGTAGGACCTGAGCCTGTCTGGAATGTCCGTCTCCACTGGTTCACCCAACCTGGGGTACTCCTGAAGCTCCAGGTCAATTTCCTACTCATCTGTGATACAATCGAGGGAGCTCCTCATCCGTGGGAGCCTCAGAGGATGTTGCTCTGAAGAGCTTCTCATCTATAAAATGGGGACAACACCCCCCCACTGCCTGGGTGGTTATAATATACTGCATTTTCATTTGTGTGTGTGTTTTTTTTTTAAACATCACATTCTAGGTTTTAGACACTAGACACTGCACTTTGTGATTATATACACATATAGATACAAACACCTACACAGATATATAAAAGATTGATCTATTTCTCTATCTATCAATACCTTTTAATCCAAATAGAAATCCTAGGCAGTAGATCTATTATGTCCATTTTACAGTGGAGGAAACTGAGGCTCAGAGGATTTAAACACTTTCCAGAGGTCACCCAGCTGGAATGATAGATGAGGGCTCGTTCAAATGACAACTCCAAAGCCGGTTTTCTTTTCTGTTAAACTCTGGTGCCTCTCTCCGACTTGCAGAGTTAAAATGGAATAACACAGTTACGGTTTTCTTGGAGTGCGGGCCTGGCGCATAGCGGCCACTCCATAGTTGGTAGCACTTACGATTCAGTCATAAACATTTATTGAGCAGCTGCTATGCTCTATCTAGGTAGGGTGCTCTAAGAAATTCCTAAAGGAATTCTTCAAGGAACTTTGAAAGCACACATACAAGGAAATCACATCTTGTAAACTGCTTTTCGAGATATCCCTGGACTGCCTGAGAGCCAGATCCCTAGAAAGCACTGAGCAGAAGGGATCCCAGGCCAAGCCAGTGGCAGGATGTGGGGAGCAGCTCTCATGGAGCCGGTGGGCTTTCTCGGGGGGTCTAGGTCTTGCTGAAAGGTGACTTCAGCCTCACATGCAGCCTGCAGGGGATCTGGGAGGTGTGAGAGGAGCCCCTGGAGAGTGGAGCAGCCCAGAGCAGTCGAGGACCCGTGGCATGCTGAGCACCTGCGGTCCCGGATCTCATTCATTCTCCGCAACGACCCTCAGAATGGCCACGCGAGCTGTCCCCTGTCCAAAACTGGCATTTGAATCCGGGACTGAGCTTTTAGCCACTCTACCATGCTTCCCTTTCCTTATCGCCTTAGATGTGGAAGAAAAGGGTGGTGACTGAAGACTCTTTGACCGGAGTTGGAATTTACCTGGACTGACGTGTAGGTTCCACCTGGCCCTGCAGGGCGGAGGGGAGGTGCTCATCTCTCATCAGTCGAACCACCATGGGATCCCCTAGGAACAGGGGACCTTACACTAAGCACCTCCTTACTTTGTGCTGGGCACCGTGCTAGTCATCTCCTTACACCTTCCCTGAATCCTCCCAAAGGGGATATCACTGACCCCATGTGCCTGATGAGGAAACCGCCTCTGAGATGTTAAGTGGCACTTAGTATTGGTCCCTATTTTCTCGACATCTTTATGAGATCATGGCATAATTTTGCTGAGTAACCGGCCCTTCTAATTACCTTAATGAGGGGGTCATCTTTCCTCTCTGCTTGTCAAAAATGCTAGTTACTTGGGAAATGCATTCCATTTATTGATCTATCAACATATCGATGTGTGTGTGTGTGTGTGTGTGTGTGTGTGTGCATCTCTCGCCATCTCTATGCTTGGGCTCCTCTCAACCAATATTTTGGATGTACACCGAGGGGAGTGTGCTCAGGCTCTTTTGAGTTTCTGTACTTAACGCTTAGCAACTTTAATAAACTTCATTCCTTTAGGTAGGAGACTTAATATTTTAAGTATGGTTTTAATTACCATCCTCCTCATGTCGAAGGCAAAAACCAAGAAAAGGGGGGGAAAACATCTAACCTATGAGTGTTGCCAGTAATTCCACTCCCAGTGAGAACGAAGGCGAAAGTTCCAGAATGCAGAGGCTAGAGTGTTTCCTCGGGGCCACAACGCCTGAATCATTCCGAGTTGCTCGGGCCCCGTTCTCCCCGCACAGGTGGTAAACATTTATCTCTGGGCTTTCCCAGAAATGCGTCTTATGGAAGGGATTAGCTGTTTGCGCATTTATACTTCTGAAGGTGAACTCCTCTAACCTAACCCACATAATTAAAGTGGAAAATTTCTGGTGGAGGAAAAAAACACACACAAACTTCAGGGAAAATACCATGTTTGGGAAGAGAGCTGCACTCCTACGGTCTCAAGAGATGGCTCTGTGTTCCTGGCACTTAATTATAACCGGTTTTTCGGGGCGCTCCAATTCTCCCGTCTGTTCTGTCTTGTCTCCACGTGGAGAATATAAGCAGTCTGAGGGCATGATAATGGAGTGGCGAATGGGGTGGTTTTTATAGTATAATTCCAACAATTACATTCATTAATTTAAAAATATGAAGCAGTTAAGGAAGAAAATAAAATAAAACAATGCTTCTCTTGTTCAGATAAATCCTGTTGGTATAGGACAAAACCATCCAAAGTCAAATAGTACAGAAAAGTACAGAAATAAAAAAATTAACCCTGCTGTCCTCACCTGAGCTGAGCCCTTGCTCCACAGAAACGACCACTGCTAATATTTTCTTGTGATGTCCTTCAATTTTAAAAAATATATTCATGGTACAGCTTTAGCGGCCCTCATTCCTGCTCGTGGTCTGTCCTCTTTGCTGTAACGGCTGATATTTCGCCACCGCGGATGCACCCCTTTCTGTGTCGGTGTGATGTGCTCAAGCGCTTTCTTTTATTCACGGATGTTCTTATTTAAAAATGCAAATGACAAGCAGCAATGCTGAGCGTGTGACCTGCGCTCGCCCCCCTCCAACTGGAGCTCGTACTTGAACTAAGATTCGGTTCTGGAGTTCCGCCACGTAGGCCAGGTGCAGGGTCCCTCCCTTGCTGGCTCGGTTTAACCTCTCGGTGTCTCCGTTTCGTCATCTGTAAGGCGGGGTGGCGACAGGACCCGCTTCACGGGGCTGCCATGAGAGATCGATGAAGGAGTAGATGTATCGAGAACAATGAAATGCGCAGCATCACAGAGTAGGTCTTGACAAATAACTAAATATGAATGAGTTCCGCCCTAGCCGGTTTGGCTCAGTGGCTAGACTGTTGGCCTGCTGACTGAAGGGTCCCAGGTTCGATTCCGGCCAAAGGCACGTACTTCCGTTGCAGGCTGGATCCCTGGCCCCGGCTGGGGCCCGTGCGGGAGGCAACCGATCGATGTCTCTCTCTCTCTCTCTCTCTCTCTCCCCTACTCTTTCTGAAAAGCAATGGAAAAAATATCCTCAGGGGAGGATTAAATAAATAAATAAATGATTTTTTGAAACAACTGCCCGTTTTGAGTGCTTAATAAATGACAGACATGGTTGAGTGTGATCAGTGCAAGAACAGGTAGGCAGACTGGGGCCTGTGGGTGAGCACCACCGTTAACCTGGGCACGGCGACAGCAGGTGTGAGGAACACACCGCCGTCGGAGCTCTTCTCTAACTCCCATGCCTCGGTATCCGGGGCAAGGCGGGGCGGGTGATTCCTCTCTGACGTGTTAGAATCTGTCCTGATTTACGGTCTGGCCAGCTGCAGGTCCACGTGTCACATGGAGACGCAAAGCAATCGACAGCATCCAGCCGTGTCTTTCGGATGCAACATCTTGTGTCTAGGTTGTATTTCAGGCCAACTTCAGTTAGGCGGATCAATGCTTGAAGCACATAATTTAACATGATTCTTCAAGAGTTTGATTAATTGTGTCACAGTCACAGCCTCAGTTCGGGTTCAACCTTTTAAAAGTTTCATTATTGTATAAAGCGATCAGTCAGGAGGAGAGGGGAGACAAATGCTCGACTTCGGCCGCGTCTCTCTCGCCCTTCCTCGTCAGCAAGCATCCGTCTGCCAGTCAGTCCGTCCAGCTGGTGCGGGGGAGCCTTGGGGTGAGGCAGGTCCGTGGCGGGCCAAGGTCTGGCCTAAGAGGGAAGCAGTCAGGGGGTCCCCGTGGACGGCGACTCTCCAGCGCTGAACTAAGGTGTTCAGACGCCTGCATCCCACAGAGGTCCTGATGTCATCGGTCTAGGGTTCGATCTGAGCATCCCCAGGGGATTCTAACGTGTAGCCGAGGACGATCTAGTCAGAGTAGCTCTTAGTAAAACCATCAGGTGTGGCAAGTTTATTTGGGGGGGGGGTGTCTTAATTCCCCAACTTCTGTTTTCTCTATCTCGCTGTCTCTAGGACCCTCTTCTATCCATCCCATCCTGTCGGAACCTGCTCTCAGAGTAATCCCCGACAAGGTATTAGTTGGTAAAGACTTAACATTTTAGCCCTCCCAGAAGTACATGCATTTTAATATGGGGTTCTTAAAATCCAAAGACCTGGAGTAATCTAGCTGTAGCAGAGGGGTTTGGCCCTGCTGAGAAGGTGGCTGGGCTGCACTGGGAGCTGATGGCTTTCCAGTCATTGTCACTGCAGCAGTAGTCAATGCATATTCTATGCCACTGTTCTAATTTTCCTCTCTCTCTCTGTAAATACAGGGTGTGGCAAAAGTAGGTTTATGGCTGTTCATATGGAAAATAATACAATAATTAAGAAATAATAATACAAGAATAAACTCTGTGTTTCACATTCTCACAACTACCTACCTACTTTTGCTCCACCCTGTATACTGTCTTCATTCATCAGATCCCCCGACAGCTCTATGTTGGTAGCTATGCTTACATGAGGAAACTGAGGACACAGAAAGGGTCATTAAGGTATCCAAGGTCTGACGGAATGAAATGCTAGAAGCCGGGATTTGAACCCAGAGAGTTGAATCCAGACACCATGATTTTAACCCCTCATCACTCAAATGACCTCCCTGGTTCCTACCAGGATCGGGAGGCAGCCTGAGAGCTGGCATTGCTTCTCCAATAGGAGCCCTTGGGGAAAAGCCACCATTGTTTCCCCCCCCAAAGAGCCCGAGGCAGTGCCCTCTGTGGGGGATTGTTTTATTTTTCCTAAATATCGCCCCTCCCAGTGGGAGGGTAATACTTCTCCAGCCTCTTCAGCATCAGGCTTGGCCATGGGCCTTGCTTTAGCTACCAGTAAAATGTGAGGGGGAGTAATTGATGTATGCCACTTCTCAGCAGAAGCTTTAAAAGCCGTCATGTGGCTTCCCTTCTCCTTTCTAGCACGATATTGTTCTGAAGCCAGGGAGGAACTGCTCCTTCAGCCCAGGGCTCAGAGAAAAGATGAAACGGAGCAAAGATATAGCCATGCAATTTTGTGTATGGGAAATGCACCTTGGTTGTAAGTCACTAAGGCTTGAAGGTTGCTTGTTACTGCAGCATTACTTAGTCAAAACTGACTGATAAACCCTCTGAATATCAATATTTTTTAAAGCTGAAATGCAAAGAAGGCTATTAAGAAAATATCCTTAAGTACCCAATAAACTGTACTATAATTTATCCAAGAAATCTTGCAAACAGGCTCAAAACAGCTTCCCATCTTCTACGAATACTTTCCATGCAGAAACCCATCCCTATCTCCGGAGGCTAAGAAGCAGAAGAATTTGCCTAGCTCAGTATGCCCTGAGTTTATTTACCAGCCCAATATTATAATACTTATAAAGAAAAGATGAAGTGAGTTAAAGGTGATTTTAGGTTTGAAAGCATTGGGTAGAACGGGAGAGAAGAAAGTATGTATTTTCCTTTATAGATGGGAATAAGTACCAAAACTTGATAAGGCTCTCCCCTTACCCGAGACACAGAATGAAAGAACTCTTTGACATATATGATCCATTCCAGGCATCAGGGCCTGTTGTTGTTTTTAGTTCCCAACTATCTACTGCTGTCTTATGCAATTTACAAATGTATTGCTGAATGTGGCATGTAGAATCTTATATTTGGTTGTATGGATTTTTGTATTAAATTAAAATCAACATTTAAAATTTGAGATATTTCAAGTAAAAAATACCTATATTTCTAGCTGCTTTTGAAAAATGGAAAACTCTGGTTACACTGGGCCTGGGAAGTGACAGCTGGAGTTGAGCAGCAGCTGCTCTTTAATCTGGGCATATTTTCCACAGTCCCCACCTTTCCCTATTGCCTTACACTATGCCCACTTCACTTATTTATGGACTTTGCTTAGTTTATGCAGCCATTCGAGTTTGTCACTCTTTGAGTTTGTTCAACTTCTTTTCTTTTTGTTCTTATTTCTTCCACAGTAACGAAGGAGATCTCTGGGGGCTTGTTCTTTTCCTCTGAGGACACCACTCTCTGCCTTTTTTTAAAAAAATTAATTTCTCTTTGTTGAAAGAATTACACATGTCCCCTTTTTTTTCCACACTGACCCCTTCTACCCCACCCCCACCCCAAGCCTTCACCACTCTATCGTCTGTGTCCATGGGTTATGCCTTTTTCTCAGAACTTTGAGTCACCCAAATTTGACAGTCTGGCTCATTGGTTCCCAGAAGGAGTCACCCTATCCCATCTAAAACCATTCTGGGGGGTGGAGGGAATAGATGCTTTCCTCTGGAAATCCTGACCATGCTTGTTGAATGGATTCTATGATATTTACTGGTTTGCACACTCGTGCAGCTAGAAGGTCTTAGAGCAGAGTAAACCTCCTGCCCACCCGATAATTCTGTTGCTTAACAAACCATAACAGCTCTGATTACATGGAGAATACCAGCAGTAAATGGTTTGAAAATGATTTTACTGTTTTCTGTTATGGAAATTCACATGTAGGAACATTATGGAACTGTTTTGAAATTTCTTTAGCCTTCCAAATGTAAAATCACTAGACTTTAATATATCACCAATTCTACTTTTAAAATATCAGAGCTAAGGAGACCATCCAAAGCCACCTAGATGTAGTCAGTCGGTAGTCATTTCTAAGGTTCTAGCATGCCCTTCTCTTTTTCTGTTCAAAATTTGTTCCTAGACTGAGCTCTCATTGACTAAAGTTTCACTAAAGGCTTGAGGGTTGCAAGCCTAGGAAGGGGACTATGCAGCTTGCAGTATGGAGCATGGGAATCAAGGCACACACTGGCATTCCCGAAACTCAGCAATAAAATCATTCTGAGAGTTCTCACGCCAGCATCCAGCTAGCTGCAACCGTCTCCCGTTTGCCTTCTAAGGAGATTAAGACCAGACATTTTATTTTGTTTCCGTTTTAGTTTATTTGAAGGTTTTATGATGTCTTAGTTGAGTAGCTCATGGGACTTCCAAATAAACATGCTGCTTTTAAAAATGGCAAGTTGTTTTTATTTATTTCTTTTAGGTGCCTGGTGACCTCTGGGTATATTAGGCAGCTTTAGATTATAATTAAAATAATAACTGTGATCCTAAAGCAATAATAGATGTTGAATTATACAAATGCCAAATTAGGATGCCCAGAAAATCCGTTTGAAGGAAAGCAGAGTAAGCGTGGAATTAAAAAAGTGATTTTTGTGGCAATGTGACCAAAGGAAACTCTTCTCTAATGGCAGCCTTGTTATTATTATTTTTTGCTTTCTTTTGCCTTCCTACAGGGCTACTTAAATTTGTGTGTGTGTGTGTGTTTGTATGTGTGTTTGCTGGACTTGGGGTGTGTATGTTGGGGGGGTGGTGAGTATCCAGTTCTTTAGTTGACCTTGTTATGATTTTAGAGGCAAGAGAAATGAAATAAAACCTGCTTGACATCTGAGAAAATCCCGGTATTTTAATGGTTTCAGGAACATTTCTCAAGTCCATGGACACAGGTAGTAGAAGCCGACATGGTGCCCCACTGGATGCCAAATCCTGAGTGCGCTGAGCCCCCTAAGACACACACATCTGCATTCCTCCATCTGTCACCTTAGCTGATCTTCCTCTCCCAATTGTTCTTAAATTAAATGACGACATCCAATGGGAGATTTTCTCGGGAAAGCTTATGAGAATTTGTCTGAAGGCAAACTAAAATATTGCAATGTAATCACCCAACTCAACTCGCTGCTTGGCTGGTCTCAGTGCCCACTCTTACCCAAAGGAGTTCATCAACCTTAGGGCACCATATGGGCAAAAGCAACCAGGAAGAAAAGCCAGTCGAGAGGAGATGGGACCCACCGGCTGGTGATAGTCAGAGTGTCAAGGGGTGAAGGTGCTGCAGAGTGGTCTGCATGCTGTATCCACAGGCCAGGGCAAGGTGGAGGAGTAAAATAAAACAAGCATTTAGTTCTAGAACCTCATGGCATGATGCTTTATCTTAGGGACAAGAAAGTACACCCCCCCTCCTTCATTTCCCCATAGATGAATGGATAGGGTCACTGGGATTGAAGGGACTCTTTACCTTGGCCAGTCATTGCCCCTTTATTCCCTCACTGCTCTGTGGAAGCCCTTCTTAATATTTAGTTGAAGGGGACAGCTATTCCAGCAATTCCAACTTGTGAGAATTATCCCAAGGAGACAACTGGACAGATTCACCAAGCACGAGGATGTTCACCACAGAATTGTTTATAATAATGTTGCTGGCCATCCACAGGGGATTCGTTAGATAACTGCTGGTACATCCAGCACTGGGATGCAATGCAGCCATTGGAAGGACCATGCAAATCTGTAATTCACTGACATGGTCTATTGTTTTGGACAGTATGTGTAAAATGATACCACTGACACAAAATAAGACACAGCTATGCACACGTATGCAGAAAAGACATCTGTTAGGGTGAGTTCCAGGTGAACAGTGTTCGCCTCTGGGTGGTGGAATTTTGGGTGATTAAAATGTTCTTTATACTTTGATAAATTGCTTGCATTTTAAAAAGAGATCAAATATTATCTTTATCATCATAAATAAAATTTAAAAAGCTTAAAGCTACATCCACCTTTGAAAGAAAAAAGAGAGCAGCCCTGGTTATTGGCATAGGGTTATTTGTGCTGCTCTGCTGGAGTCTCAAACCCAGAGAAGTCCTGAGGAACCGAATCCTGAGAAGGAGGTTTGGCTGGGTCATGACGGGAAGAGGGGTTGGTGGTCCTGGTGATGCTCCCCCTCTTTATTCCCAGGCTGCTACGGTCTAATTTGATAATCATTTCCCTCGGAACTTTATGCTCCCCAGTAAACCCTCCAAGTGCTTCCTCAGATCAATGCTTCCAGTTGGTCCTCATATCATCTCTATAAGGCTTGGGGACCTGAGACAGCGGTGGCCATGGGACTTGAGGGAAATCGTGAACTGCTGAGACCAGCATGCTGGTCTTCTGTCTCTCCGTTCAGTGCTTCTTCCTGCCTTAGTGCTTCCCTTTTGTTTATTTTTATTTTTTTTTAATTATTTTTTATATTTCAATTACAGCTGACCTTCAATAGTACTTCCCTTTCAGAAATGAGAGGAAAAGGTGTTGAAAGGAAATTTTTAATAACTCAGGAAATGGAACTGAAACCTTCTGCATGTTTGTGCATTGGGACGTTCAGGAGTTGGGTTATAATCTGGCCCTGATGACACTAATGGTTAGGAGAAATGTTTTTAGACCTCGGTGGCCATCAGTGGTCACAATTCACCCTGACGCTGCTGCGAAGGCTCCCTCCTGGAAGTCTGGAGACTGGAGAACAGCCTTAGACCTACTATGACCTGCAAACAAACTGCCTTCTTACTCCACAACACACAACCTATTATCCATTCTTTCAACCCCCCACACCTTCCCTTGAAGATTGTTAGAGCCTGTGGAGTAACAAGAGTAAGTGCTGACATTTGAGTGGTTACTTTGTGCCAAGCACCACGCTAAGCCCTTCCCATGAATTTTCTCATCTGAAGTCCACCAACCTCCCCGTGAGGTGGGTACCGTCTGGGCAGTCTGCCCAGAGCCCAGAGAGGACTGGTCTGGGAGCCATCTCCGTGCCCATGCTCTTGACCGGTTTTTCTTACTGTGTGCCTAGCGTGGATTTGAACCAAAGAGCAGGCTGGTTTAGCACCTGCTGATTTTCAGTCTAACTTGGGATTTACATAGAGTTAGAGTCTTCCAAATGCTCTCTCAGCCGGCCTGCGTTCAGCAGGTAAAACTGAAGACGGGCTGTGTTCGGTTACCCGGCCTCCTGACAGCACCAGTTCACCTTCGGAGGGTTCGCTCAAATGTGCTCCTTGTCTTTGTTTCTCAAATGTTCTCTTTTCTCTTACTTCCCTCTCAGTTTCCTCTTAACCAGCTGAGTGACAGAAACTCAATGCTGACCACTTCATTAGCCAATGACCTTGTCCCTCTGGCCTTCTGCCCCGCTTGCTCTCCTGGGCAGGTTGCCTGACGTCATAAGTCCTTGTTAAAGGTCAGGACCTTGGAGCCATCAGCACCGGGCATGTTGTTTTAATATATACCTAGAGAAATCAGGCCTGTCGGATCGCATTAGGCCCTATTTGTAGACTGTGCGCCAGTCCCCGCGGTGGAGATGAACTGTTACCTTTGAAATACAATCACGGCTCGTTACCCGTGAGCACCGAGGAGGGACTGCGGTCCATCACCGAGGCCTCCTAATCTGTCCCTCCCCTCGTCGCGGGGCTGCCCTCTTCCTGCACAGAGAGAATCCTCATCAACAGTCGCCTTGGAGAGGAGCGAGGCTAAGACACAGTGTGTTTCTGAAACCAGATGTGTTAACGAGCACGAGGGTCGGTGTGGTTTGTGACAAGTCAGTGCCGGGGGAGCCCGCGGTAAACTGGCACACTGCTCCTGTTAGTTGTTGGTGTGGTAATAAGATGAAAACGTTGCCAGCCACTGTCTGTTGAGTGCTTATCCTGTGGCAGGCATACGACTAAGCATTAGCCTGCTTGATCTGCATAATATCCCTGTGAGGTCAACACCACCATGAAACTCATTTTATAGATGGGGAAATTGAGGTTCATAGAAGCGCAGGGGTTTGCTCAAATTCGCAAAGCAACTGAGCGATGGGGGTGGGACTGATTCCAAAGCTGCTTGTAACCGCGAGGCAGGCCACAGTTCTGCTTCGATGTTGTTTGGTCTCTTCTTTGGGGTGGGATTTTAGGTGGTGTTTCAAGAGAACCGTATTATCATTCCTCCTGAAGGGTGAGGCCCCAAAGATCTCACTTGACCCAAGAGAAGATTTGTTTAAAAGAGGGACCTGGGACTAAGCCAAGCCCTTTTCCCCCTTTCTTCTTCAGGATTGGTTTTAAACTCATTCCTGCATCCCGTGGGAGTCTGGCTGGACCGATCCCTTGACAGTGGATAGAAATAGCTCTCAGAGCCTATTTTTAAGGGCAATGTGATGTCAGGAAATGAGGCAGGCATGGACACCAGGAAGAGCAAAGGGCACACCAGGCCGGAGAACAGCACTTGCACGGCGCTTAACCAGGAAACGCTCAGAGAGGGCGTGGGGGTGCCCACAAGGGGACTGAAGTTGGCAAAGATGGACCAGGGTGGGTGGAACTGGTTTTGTTTGTTTTTAAACCTGGACAGCACAATCCTGCCACATTCCTTGTGTTTTGCCCACGGCAGCGGCTCAGCCAGGGAAGGTGAGAGCTGCTGTCCCGCAGCAAAGCCACTTTTCTGGCTGGAGAAACAGCCTGACAAACACGCACAGAAGTGCCCGCTCGCCTCTTTCCTGGCACCTCCAGGCACAATGCAGGGGTGTCTGGTAACACTGCAATTTCCTTTGAGCTGTTCGGTTTCGTTTGGCGCTCTTGTCTGGCAGGGTCGTCTTTTTGGCTGCCCGAACTCACCTGGTCTAACATTTTCTTTCATTGAGAAACAAGAAGGCTGGGACTCACCTCTCTGATTCCGGCAAAGCTGGACATGGTCCAATTGCGCTCGGCTGGACTTCTGGGGGCTGTAAATTATATCTTCCGAGCTAAGGAAGAGAAGAGACGAGAACATTGTTGGGGAGACGGCGAGTGAACCTTTGCAGGCCGCGTGGTTAATAAGCGATGAAGCCCCCATTCCTCTTATTTCTCCTGGGTAAAGATTGGTGTCCAGGGTGAGGGCTTATTATAGTCGATGCCACTTCGGCCAGTATCACAAGCTAACGACACAGCTACCTGGACTCGTCCCTGTTGATAATGCCGCGGACGGGCACTTTAGCTGCAGAAGCAGTCTCTAAAAACCCACCCCGGGGCGGCCAACCTCAACACAGCATCTGATACTAATTAGAAGTCACACAGCGCGCTCAGCTCAACTGGGGGAACACTGGCCGAGGGATCAGGGCGAGAGGGAGGAAAATTGAAAGTGAAATCCGGCGCTGATTGGAAGTGACCGGAGCCCCCACATTCCTCCCCAGCCACCGCGTGTCCGCCTGTCCATCCCAGGGAAAGCCTTCCAAGGGTGTTAACTACTGAACACTCGCCTCGCTCCATTCCCCGTTCCCTGGGCAGCTGCGGTGAGCTGGCTGCCGAGAGGGAGCCCTGAACCTATCCATCAAGTCCAGGGAAGAGAGAGTTAGAAAGGCAAACATTATCTGGGATCAATATCTTTACAAATCCGAAGGAAACCCCAGCTCCCGAAGGGTTAAGCTAGGGAAGGAAAAGCCATCAGGCTGTTTAGTGAGCTAATGTTTTTATTGATGGGGGAGGCCTTTAAGTCCCTAACAGGAAAAGTGGGGAAAGTGGCAGATTGTTTGGCTGGGGAGACAGGAGAAGGGAAGGATCATTCTATATCCTTCGCACTCTCACTCCCCTTGCATCCCAAGCCCTGAAATCCAGGTAATGCAGGAGACGGGTCACCTTGAACAGCATTCAACACAAGGTGTCTTCCTCGCCCTCACCCCCCCCACCCAAAGTGGAACCCACCTTTTCCCCCTAACAATTTTGCTGTAATGCACATCTCAGGCTAATGCCTGCACTGAAGAGCACATCTTAATTTAACAACTGTGTTATAAAGCACATCTCAGGCTAACATTCCTAGGATAATCCATATTTCAACCTAACTACCCTGGCACAACACTTCAATCTAATTCCCCCTACTGTAAAGTACATTGCAATCTAACACCCTCATATAATGTACATCTCAGTCCATTATTTTGTATTTTGTAAGCCATATTTCGATATGTCTTTTCCATTAAGGAGCAGAACTGTCTGGAAGACAACGGCGACCCCCGTGCTGAAAGCTTCTGTCGTTGTTACATGTCCTTTGGTGACAGGCTGCTGATGGATATGCCTCTGAACTTTCACCTTTGCCATCTTGGGTTCAACTCCAGCTTGTTTCTGTACTTCAAGCCTTGAGCCCCCTGTTGGGAGCAGGGGTGACCAGGGAGCCCTGGTTGGTCTTGATGGGCCCTCTCTCATGCTAACCAGCAGGGCGAGCCACCTCAAAAGATCAGAGTCTACCTCGGGAGAGGGCTGCCTGAGGTCAATGTCAGGGTCATGGGTCAGGGTGTAGCTGCTGGCTAATAGAGTGTAAGCTAACACTGTTGTCAAATTGCTGGGCTAAACGACAATGCCTGCCTCCTGCTGATGACCTTACCCTGAGGGAGGGGGCTATTGGCTTTATTGGAAACCTGCCAGTCTCGGGGGTGATGGAAGTGGCTGATCACAGCTAAAGACTGTTTGATTGTTGACGGAGAGCCAGTTCTGGGGTCGGTCCTCAACCGAAAGGCCTGCAAAGCTGTGTATTGATGGCCGGGTTTTCCACAGGTGATGGATTTCTCTTCTGTTACACACGCAGCTGGTTACAGTTCAGCTGTGGAGGTGGCCTGCGGTGGCCCGCGGACATGGCTTTCTCTGGGACCGAGAGACACTGGAGGCAATGAACGCACTGACTTCAGGGGTGACACCAACCTCCTATTTCCAGTTGGATGGGACTGACTGGTTCTTGAAACGAAACCAATCCCAAATGAATTGAAAATAGATGTAAGAGGTCCTTCAATTCCAAGGCATTTTGTCGGCAAACATGAAAGAAGGCAATGAGTGTGTGTTCTGGAGATTAGTGTTCTGGCCATCATAATCTCAGCCTCAAATTTCCAACCTATCCCATGAAGGAGGAAGAAATTAGATTTCTTTCTTTACTGGTAGCACATGACCAAGCTGGGAGTGCCATTAAATATTTGAAGTGAAGGACGTTACTGAGGACTGTGAATTCCAAAAATTTCTCAGCATAGTATGAATTCAGGAGAGACAAGGAAAGGAGGCAGGGAACAGAGTATAGAGATTAAAAAATGGTCTTTATGAAAAATAACGTATGGATCATGGTGGATCACCAGCTACTTAAACCCCTAACGGCCTGCTAAGATAGACGGTAAGCGACTAGAAGGCATAAATGGGAGAGCAGCTTATCGAAACCGCAAGGCTATTCCCCTCGCGTGTCACGCCTTGGGAAAACGCGCATCGGGCCGGTACCGCTGGTCTTCAGTCTCTAACCTAATAGAGATGGTGAAGCATCTGGGGGACACGGAGTGAGGCTCTGAAGTGAACTTGGATGTTTTTTCCCAGGGAAGACTCGGCCGAGGGTGACTTACCCATGGCCTTCCAGCCTATTAGATGACGGGATAAGTGATACAGCTTTACGCCCTGAGAATATGCTGTGATGGCATTTAGTGAGATTTTGACTTGATTCCTGGCACTATTTTCACCTCTTTAAGCCTGTTTCCATCTTTGGTAAAGAGGATCCTGCCATACAACTGACATAGTCACAGTGCGGATTCATTCAGGCGTCGAACTCTGAGGAGAGCACTTGACGCAAAGTTCACATGCAACACACATTCGTTTCCTCCCCCTTGACCTTGGCATGAGCTTCCGCTGGTGGCCGTTAATAAATATGGGGGTTTTGGACAATATACCTCCTCTCTGTGAGCCAGTAAGACAACCACATATACAAAGTGTAGGCAAACTCCACTTGACCACAGGGGAATGACCTAAAGCAGTTAGCAAACAATAGCCCACCGCCTACTTTTATAGATAAAGCTTTATTGGAACACAGCCATGCTCACTCGTTACATATCGTCCATGGCTGTCTCTGAGCTACCACAGCAGAGCTGAGCTGTCACAGAGACAGTGAGGCCCACCAGGCCTAAGATATTTTACTGTCTGGCCCTTTACAGAAAACACTTGTTGGCCCATAACTATTCCAATGGAACACTCCTTCTTTTGTTTAAAAACAAAGTGTTATGTGGAAATCCAATATGCAAAGCAGGTTCAAGCAGCAAATATTTTCCCAGGGAGCTGAACTCACCCCTGTTTAGCACAAATACTTTATTGTTAGTAGAACTCTGAAGCGACTCTCATGGTTCCACAGAGCAGCCTAAAAACTACAGACTGAATAATTTCTGGATATTTCTTTAAGGTCCTGGAGACTCAATGATCTCTTAAGAGATGAGAGAACTACATAGGGAATATGTTCATGCCTGGCATATCCTGGGCTTTTTTTTTTGTACTACTAACTGTGTGATGTTGGGCAGGTTACTTAACTTCTCTGTGCCCCCATGTTCTCATTTTAAAAATGAGGATAATATTTGCCTTGTAATTTGTTGAGTGGGTTAAATAAAATAATGTTTAAAGCACCTGAAATAGGGCCTGGCTCATAGTCAGTGCTTAGTAAATGTTAATTACTGTAGTAATTGTTATTATTAATATTTTAAGCCTTCATTTCTGCTGTGCAGATCATCTGCATAATCATGTCTTCTGTTTGTTAGCTAATTCAGTCAGTCGGTCACTCAGTCAACACATAGTTTGTGTGACAGAGTGATAGTAAATGAACTGAAGAAGTCGCTTCTTCCCTAGTCACTTTCAGCGGTTCCTGGGGGTTCGTGTTTATTGCTCTGCATCTTACACTGAGTTTCAGACTGACACCACTGCTCAAAACAACGTCCTACTGCTCCATCCCCGACGGCTCCACAAGTAATTTTTCAATGAGCAGTTTGGTTTGGATGCCTACAAAGCAATCAGACCTTAAGCCTCTTTATCGGGATTTCATCTTGTCAGCGAATGTGAAAGAAACCATAATTATTATTTAATATTTATTGAGTGTCTTCGTTGTGACATGTAGACTCACGGAAGTCACCTACCTACCTGCCTTCTTGCGGAAGACGACAGCATAGCACAGACAAGTGTGGCTCAGGAGAGCAGCCAGGCAGTTCTAGAAGCCCCAACCGGGAGGCCCAGCTTCTCAGGTCCTGCCATTTGTCAGCTGCTCTATCAGATGGCGCATTTGGGGGGTTGAGAGCGTCCTAATTTGTTACCCCTAAGTATATCTTCTAAAGTTTGATTCCAAACTGGCAAGTTCTGACAGTGCCATCCAATGATTTCTTGTACCAAGCACAGGGAGCTCTTTGGGGGTTTATGTTTTCCATCATTATCAAGAGGACAGTGGAATGGACACAAACACAAATGCCATGGGATGAAGGCTTGAGGCTTTGTCACGTAATCTTTTACCCCAGAAGCTAGTTCAGGTTGCTCAGACCAAGAAGCAGCGCTGCTCACCAGAGTGGCAGGTGGACAATATTATCTACTGGCTGCTAAGTGTGTCCGCCACACAGGTGGGGGCTAGTGTGGCACAGTGACCACCCTCACCAGACTAGTGACCTTCAGCAAGTTGCTTTATCACCCTGAGCCTCAGTTTCCCCAACCACCAATGAAAAAAACAATAGCTGCCCCAGAGGATTGTTTTGCAGATCAAATAAAATAAATACACAGTATGTGGTAACTGCGGCAATTATCGTTAATATCATTACACCGGAAAAGAAACAATGCATAGTTACTGTTTGGGGTGGTGTAACTTACAGAATAGCATGGTATAAACATATGAAGTAAACTTGGAAAACATTTACACATCTACATCCAAATAATGTAAAATAAAGATTACTTAAAAGCTAAAGGAATCAGAGTGACTCATGGACATGATTTGCTTTTATAAGCTGATGTAAATAGATTGTAAACTCCTGGATGACAGAGGCTGTGTCCATTCATCTTTTCCCCCCAACATTTCCTAGCAAAAGAATCTTGCGCACTTCAACACTCAGTATGTGTCTCTTGAATTGAACTGAATTTCTTCAAAAATACAGTAGAATCCTACAAAAAGTAATCACTGGAATAATTAGAGGGTGCACAGATGGGAGGTGTGAAAGCCACTCAGTTAACTATAGACAATCAACATCACAAAACAAAAGTACTGACATCAATATCACAAAACAAAAACAAAGCAGAAACTCTTAAAAAGAATGGAATATTATTTAGCAATAAGAAGGAATGAAAGAATGCTAAAACACATGGATGAATCTTGAAAACATGCTAAGTGAAAAAAGCCAGCCACGGAAGACTGCATATTGAATGATTCCATTTATAGGAAATGTCAACAATATGAAAATTCATAGAGACAGGAAGTAGATGGGTGGTTGACGACGGCTGAAGGGGTTTGGAGGGAAATAGAAGTGGTAGTGAGGCCAGTGGATACGGGGTTTCTTTTTGGGGTGGTGAAAGTATTTTTAAAATTAAATGTGATAAACGGTTGAATATACCCCAAATTATTAAGTTGTACACTTTGGGTAAATTGTTTGGTATGCAAGTTATATCTCAATGAATTTTTTAAAAATTTTTAAAAAGAGTGTGCAAACAGCCCTGGCCGGCGTGGCTCAGTGGTTAGAGTGTCGGCCCTCGGACCTAAGGGTCGCAGGTTCAGTTCCTGGTCAATGGCACATAGCTGGGATGCAGGTTCGGTCCCCAGCCCGTCGGGGTGCATGTGGGAGGCAACCAGTCGATGTGTCTCTCTCACACTAATATTTCTCTCTCTCTTTCTCTCCCTCCCTTCCACTCTCTCTAAAAATTCAATGGAAAAAATATCCTTGGGTGAAGATTAATGAAAAGGGTAAACATATTGAAATATCTTTGGAATAGTGAAAATGTAGGTAAATACTCCAAGATTGTATAAACTTAGGTATGCATAATATATACATGTAATCTATGTATATACATGTAATCTATGTATACTATAGATATGTGATCAGCTTTTTGAGGTATAATTCATATACAAAAAATTATAAAATTCACCCACTTCAAGTGTATGTACATTTAAAAAAATTAAAATCCTGAAATATTTCATAAGAAGAGTTAGAAGCATAGACGTGATATGTATATCCTAATGGAATTATACATTTTAGTTTTCCACTTTTTTGTATATCTCTATTTTCTAAAATTTCTACAATTAACTTATATTACTTTGGAAAGAGATAAGTTTTATTAAAATATAACGTGCAATAGAGACAAAAAGTAGTAAAGGACATAGAAGGACGCTGAGAGTCAGTTAACTGGGGCCGATGTCTCAGAGGGCAAAGGAGGGTGCGTGGCCGTGGGAAAGGCGTCCTGGGTGGGAAAGAAACATCACGTGTGGAGCGCGGCAAGTGGCCGGCCTACAGGGGCGTGAGGAGCAAGGAGCCTGGTGACGTGGGCTGGGCACGTAGGAGGGAGGCCTTGAAGAACAGCGAGAAGGCTCTGAGTCCGAGTTAGCTGGTTCTGAGAGGTAAAGGGATAAAAGAGTGTCCTAGCCACACGACATCCTGGCCCAGTGACTGAGGGACAGTGGGCGGAAATCCGCAGGAGACAGGCCTTCTGGGGCTCGGGAAGAGGCACGGGGTGGCTCCTTCTGAGCAAACGTTTCCAATCTGCTTGGTTAGTACTGGCGATTCTGGAAGCGACAGCAGTCAGAGGGCCGTGTCCTCGGTCTTTATAGTCTTTCTGAGTGTTCCCAACACTGTGACCCCCTATCATCAAGAGCAAGAGCAGGAGCCAGGAGCAGCGCCGGGAATAGGCTGACGGGAACCGCTCAGCACCAGGGGTCCAGCCCAAGGGTCTCCAGGGGCAGTGCAGGGCCCGGCAGGAATGACAGCCAGCGTTCAGTGCGTGTCCCCAGTGGAATCCACTGCAGGTGGCTCACAGGGCACTGTGCTGAGAAGGATACAAAGCTGCCCCTGGCTCAGGTGAGAGGCTGCTGCGGTCGCTTAGCGATGTCTGCGTGGGCACAGGCGTGGGCAGTGATGGCACCCACGCCCCGCTGCGTTACTTCCCGACCCTGGAAAAGGGGCGCTTCTTGGAGTCAGCCCAGCCTCATTCTGCAAGTCCCCAAGAAATCAGAAGGCTTACGGGTCTGCCTCAAGGGCCGAGGTCTCACAAAGTAGGTCTAAATCGGAATGCCTTTCAATTCCCATGAAAATAGTCCAATCCCCTTGAGCTTCTTGCGTCAAATCCAGGAAGAATTCCCTTGATAAGACTGGCCTTGCCGGGGGCGACCCAAAGAAATGTAAACTTTCTATTTCCAGCACCGTGCAAATTAAGGGACTGAGGAATGTAAAATGGGAAGGACGGGTGGGAAGGGGGCTGGAGCCCGCCAGTCCCCGAGAAGCCCCTTTGTGAGTGGCACGGGCGGGCCGGTGCCTCGGAGGGAAAGCCTCCTCTCGCTCCAGTGCGAGGTATTTTTAGTGTATCCTGGGCACCAAACAGCTGTTCATATGTCCAGAGTGATGATGAATTCATTCAAACAACGAGTCAAGCCCCCTGGATGTCACTCGACTCCAGTCAGTCGGAACAGCTGACAAATATAAAATATAACCTGCACTCTGTTAGCCTAGCCCCGCCTTCTCTTCAACATGCATATTCAAGAAGCTCGGCCCGTTCCTGGCTCGCAGAGAAGGTGACAGTTGGGGGGGGGGGGTTCTAGTTTTATCAAGGGAGATTATTTTTTTTTCCACCCAAATTATTTTCCATTGTAAATGTTTAAATCCCTATTAAGTCCAGATTAATACAAGAAGCAGCTTCAAAGGATATCGACTGGGGGGTGGCGTGTGGGGTAACAATAAATGAAATTGCTAAGGATGAGACCCGTCTCTAGGAATATTTTCAGACTAGAAAAGAAAGTTGTTTGGATTTAAAAGCTATCCAAAGGAAATATGTTTCTCAGTGATTGCCGGCCCCTTTCACAAACACCCGAACTTTGTATACAAACCAGGGCCTGAAGCACTATTTTTTTCCCTTCATGATTGGAATTAATAATGCAGATAAACCTTAAATAAGTCAGGATTAGTGTTAACGGCATCTTAAGGTTTAGGATGCTATAGGGTAATGAAAAGAGAGACAGAAAAAAACTGGTTGCTTTAAAAGAAAAAAACTGCCTGGGCTACTGGGTGAGGTGAAGGGGCTGGGGGAGGGGAGAAGAGAAGAGAAATACAGAGAAGGGAGGACCAGCTGAGCTGAGTAATCAAAGACCTTCTAATCGCCGCAGCTCTGGAGATGTGTTCAAAGGCTCTTTCCTGACCACAGGCTGTGCAAGGTCACAAGTGAAATGCGGTTGCCTGGGAGGGGGAGGGGTGTCTGGGATTTTTGGATGGCTCTGCTCTCAGGCTTTGTTAGGGGGAGGTCAGCTGGATTGTCAGATCTTAGCATCTCTTCAGGAAGCAGGTTCAACGTCCTGGTTGTTAGGGAGAAATCACTCCCCGGACCCCCGTCGCCAGCCCTCGCCAAACCAGCAAAGAAAAGGGAAAGTCAAGCCTGGATGTTCTGTCCAACCCTGAAAAAAACCACCACCAAGATGCTTTCTCCCTGAGCTCTGAACTCAAGGGTAGGAATCACTTCTAGACAAATAATTGCACCTTGGGACGAATTTTAATGAAGCCATTTAGATTCTTTGATGTTTCTGCATTGGGGTCACGGGAAATGACCCCAACTCATTTATTCCAGGCTCGGCTCTCTTCTCTCCCTCACATGAGCCCCCGAAGGCTGCAGATGTGGAAAACTGAGTCCTTTTACCTCCGGCCACTCTTCTGGGCTTAAACTTAGCAAACGCCTCTTGATTCTTAGTAAAGAAAGAAGTATTCCTCACCCCAAAGTCACATGGTTGCAGAGATTTTAGCTGTCGATGTGAAACCAGGGTCGAGGCTGTTATTACAAGAGTGGGGGCCTTCCCCCCACCTCTTGGCCTAGATTAACTCAGTAATGGTCTGGCTTTCTCACTTCCCTTTGGCACATGCCAGTTGGACGTGTGTCCCACATGACACGGCTCCTTGCTATGCCCGCTTCGGATCTCACTTTTGTCCTAATCTTCGAGCGACCGGGCTGGTTTGAGGTTTTGCAGAATCTGGGGAGTTTTGAGAGATCACAGCTCCCATCTGTTTCCTGTTCTGTTTCCCAACACTTCCTCTTCTCTCCGCGCCACCCCGGCCGGGCACACACAGCACCGGACGGGCTCTCCCTGCCCGCGAGATAACAAGAAGAGCCTGTCCTGACAATTTTATTAGCCTCGTAGGCTTGCCATTCAATCTTCCCCCGAGATGGACTAAAATGGAAAGAAATTAATGACGGTGGCTCTTTTCTCAGCCCTGGATGGAATTCTTATGTAATCTCTGTGGCCACTTTTGGTGACTCTGCGTAGGTTAAGTACAGAAAAAGCAACATCTTGGGGCCTGTTGATAGTTGCTATGGTAATCTGAAATTTTGTGAATAGAAATATGTTCCAGGGGAAGAAGTGTAGGTCAGATACAAAATGCTCAACCTTCAGAAAACTTCCGTCATACTGAAGACGGGTAAAGAACGGGGGAGATGTGTGTACTGAAGGCCATTTAAAAACTAAACACCACGATCGTGGAAATGAAGGAGCATGAATAGAATTCCACCCTAAAAATAAAGAAGGATTTTTTTTTTTTCCAGTCAGCATATAAAGCCTTAAAAACAGTTCCATTTGCTCTAAAGCGGCGCACAGTTAAGGGTCGATATTCCTTATGGCTTCAGGTTTTAGTTGTCAATGGAAAGGATGAGGTTCCTCCATGAAACTGGGAGCATCTCCCAGACACAAGGACTCGTTTCCCAGAAGGAAGCTGAGTGAAAATAAAGTCCTTACCCCAGTCCCTCAACCTGCTCTGTAAACAGAACGGCCAGTGGTGACGACATGCAGCCTGTTTCAAAAGGATGCCGATGATACAATGGCATTCGTACACACATGCTTTAGATCCAGGTCAATATATAAAAATATATATATACCATACAGACACGGTGGGCCAAAGTAGGTCTACAGTTGTGAGTACACAAAAAAGTTTATTCTTATATTCTTATTTATTCATTATTGTATTTATTATTATTATTAACCTACTTTTGACCACCCTTATATATATACCACACCACACGTACATATATATATAAAACTTTTTTTTTTGGTAATGCGAAAGTCAGGCTTGTTATGAGAACTACTTGATAGGTAGGCGAGTTCCCATCTAAAGAAGCGATTTTAAGTACTAAAAGAAAAGTGTGTCTTTTGTTCTTTTGAAAAGATAACCATTAGAGCCAATGGACTAGATTGCAAAGCAAACTGAAATGGATTTTCAGACAACCACTGCCACGAATCCACCCATGCTTCCAGGAGACATCTCATGGGCAGGCAAGGCTCTCTGTTTCTCAAAAGAAGACTTTGCTCCTAGCCCGGCCTTCTCAGAAGCCACGTTCCTAAAGCACGGCCAGGTGTGCCCGACTCTAAAGTCTAGCCTTTCCCAGGAAGGAGGACAAGTCATGAGTGGGGTCATTTGCAAGTCCCAAAGGTGCTGGCAGTCCCCAACTTCAATTCCCTTTCCTCGCCCAGCAGATGGTGCAGAGTAGCTCCAAGTCTATTTGAGCTGATGGGGACTGCTAAGTCTTGGGCTTTCTGTGGCAGTTCTTACTTAGAATGCCCTCTGCCATTCTTGCACCAGTTAGGCCTCAACATGGACTTTTGGGCTGGAAACTATGGTCTCTATGGTCAAATCACACGTCAGGGCCCAACATAGCTTAACTTCATTTTTGGTTGATGATAAATGTGGAGAAATTGACCTGAGCATTTTAGGGATGTTAATAAAGAAATGGCCCGTCAACAATATATATTTTATCAGAAAGAGACAACAATCATGTCACTTTCCTGCTCCCCCTTAAAAAAAGTAGTCAATTGGCTATCCCTTAGCAGTAGTTCATTATTTCCAACTTTACATAATTGAAAATGAGAAAGTTCTTTAAGTTTGAAGAGTGGTAATTAAATGTGAATTGGATGGGATATTCGTAATTTTAAATGCTTGAATTCTGAGGGGAAAAAACTGTGTAATGTTGTTGGCTAAATGACCCTAGTCATTAAGATTCCTATGGCATTATTTAGCTATTGGCTTTTTATAACACCATGAGGTTTGCTGTGGGACACAGAGGAAGCCACTGGCCTCACAAGGAGGAGAAGTGTTTTAGAGAAGGGCTCTGAGGGGAGAGAAGAGCCCCTGAAATTTCTACTCATAGTTTGCTTTAGCATTTCTGGACTCCTTGAGATCACGGCGCTGAGACAAGTCGAGGAAAATGAACAGAAATAACTGTTTTCATGAGGCCAATGGAAACCACATTCAGATCCAGGAAAAGAAAAATGAGACAGGAAAGGGAGGGTCACATTTTTGGAGGAAATCATGTGGTATTTTGGTAATCCTTTGTTGATGAAAAAAAAATTAACAGCACATTAATTATGTCCTAAGAATGGGGCGTTGCTGGTCTGCATCTTCGGCCTTTCCAAGGCTGGGCCAGCAGTCCAAGCATTGACCACTTTGTGGAATGGAAACCAGGGCTTCTGCTCTCTGAAAGGGTCCTGGACGTACACCCCCCACCCCCAACACCTTTTCTCGGGCTGAAATCTGATCATGCAAGAGTTCAGGAAATCAGAGGCTCTTTTACAAGACAACTAATGACAACCAAAAAGTGTAGGACCGTTATAAGATTGGTAGTGTTCTGTCAGCACAAAGTAATGTAACTGAATATGCTAAGAAAGATATGTTTTCCTCCCTCCCTCCCTTCCTTCCTTCCCTCCTTCTGTCCTTCTTTCTCTTTCTCTCTACCTCTCCCACCCCTCTCCTCCTTTAAAAAAACTATATTTTATCAGTAATATATATTTATTAATTTCTTTCACAATAGTTCGAATATTCCCATTTAGACCAATACAGCGTAAGCCCAATACTGACCCCCGTTCTTCCCGCATCTTTAAGAATTAAGTAGACACCCGTCACCTCCTTAGAGCTCGTGGATACAGTTGACATATATTGCTGGGTAGGAAAGAGGTCCCACGTGCCCCCTCCCCTTTCAGTCTATGCTCTTGAGCGGTGCCTTCCGAGACTCCGGTCTGGCTGTGTCACTTTCTTTGGCCAACAGGACCACAGCAAATGTGACGCAAGCACGGGCCTGAAAATAGCTTATGCACTGAGTCGGGCTGTCCTGCTGCCCTTTGAAGCCGGAGGCCCCCGTGGGGAGAGGAGCAGGCTGACCTACTAAGGGCGAGGAGCGCGCCGGTGACGCTGAGCCTGCTGCGGGCCACGAGGGAGGCCCCGCGCGCCGTTTTGCGCGAGCCACGCAGAGCAGGCGCGGGCGGCCCACCCACGGACCTGGGCCTAATGACTCAGAGTCTGGGCCTTTTTGCTTTGGGGCTGGTTTGTGACCTGGCAAAAGCTGTGCAGCAAACAGTAACCGAGCTTGTTATTTTGCTCCTTGAAGCTCTATTAGTAGGGGCATTGTCCCTGAAGTAGAAGGCATTGTCTGGACATACGATTATTCACCATTGCACAGCGACAACTCTTTCTGCTTGGCTGAGAAGAGTCTTATCAGGTTTTCCATAGTGGTCACTGTGGCCCTTCGTAAAGGTCTGCTTCTCGGGTGTTTGTAGGCCCGTTTCCGTGGAAGCAATCAATGGTTCTCCTTCCAGCTATTCCGAGCGAGGTCCTAAGGATGAGCGCTCCAAGCCGGGTCTGGCAGATGTGGTTTTCCATCGCCTTCCCTTCTTCACCCCACGGCCCTTTTTTTCTGATCTCTGAAGCTGGTTAAATCTTTTTTTCTATCCTGACGTCCCTTATTGCAGCCATCACAGTCTCACCCTTCATTGCATTTCTTCACGTTGACATCTCTCTCATCATGAGAATAGTACTAGTATTGCTTTTCTCTTTTAAGTAAAATAGGGTTTCGGTCACGGCATGCTAATTCTTTTTTGGGGAGGAAGGCTGTTGTGGGGGGACTATTCCCAGAGCCTCCAAAGGGTTCTCTTATCTCTCCTCTCCTCCTGTTTTAATCCACCCTGGACCCTCCTTCTATCATGCTATCCCTCCATTATGTATGCATCATTTCATCCCAGAAACACTCACACTGACTTATTATTGGGTGAATCCTTTACAGCAATGACCTCAGCTCGCCAGTCTCCATTTCAAAACTTCTCAGTGGGTCCCCACACTCTGTGGGTAAAGTCCCAGCCCCTTGGCCAGGCATTTAGGGCCTTTTGGAATTAGGCTTCACTCTGCTTTACCAACTGGGCCTCTCTATTTCTTGTGTAAACACGCTATAGCCAGTTACTGTGGGATAAGCCTCCCTCATTGTCTAGTTTCTTCTTTACAGTCACAGTTACATTTTAAAGTCAGGCCTAAGTGACCCTGCCCCTCCATAAAGTTCCCCAACCACCTGGGCCCAAGGCGCGGTTTTGTTCTGCTGAATTCTCACAGCCCTGAGAGACCTCATCGCTCATTTGTTATTAATCACGTCTAGCGCATGTAGTCAGTTGTCCTGCTGTGTCTTCCCAGTCTTCCAGACTTGAGTACGTGCCCCTTGCAGGAGCGACTAGATGCCCTAGCTCACCCAAAGCGCCCGGACAGTGCAGGTTTACGGTTGGTGCTCAATAAACACCTGGCATTGCGCTGGTTTCCAGCATTTGAGAGTTAGCGCAGTATTTCTCAAAGTGTGGTTCATGCATTCTTGCGTCAGACTTGGGGTGCTTGTTAACTACTCTGTCTCTTGGGCTCCTTCTCGGACTGGCTGAACTTGCCTTTCTGCTGCCAAGACCTAGGAATCTGCATCGGTAACGAGCTTTCCGGAGGATTCTCCTGTTCATGAAACATTGAGAGTGCCCCTTTTCCTGCAGGTCCTCAATCAAGAAAAGGCAATCCCCTTATGGCCTGGCGGAGCCCTTCCCTGTAGGTAAAACTTAGGAGTCCTGAACTTACTAAGACTTCTAGAATCTGGAGCTCTGGTTTTTAACTGGGGACAGGGGTGGTGTGCCCCTGGGAAGAAGGGTTTGAAAAGGCAGATTTAAGATGATAGTATGATTTGTACTTGGGGGAAAATGCCATTGTTCTTATGATAGAAACTACTGAAACGTGGAGCGTGACCAAGCCATGTTGGTTGGTGTGATGTGTGAAGAACAGCTGAGCCATAAGCTCATGACTCTAGGAACTTGTTCTCTCCTGTGTCCCTACGTCCAATATAATGTATAGCACATAGTAGGCCCTCAACACACAGTTCTTTTAAAAAAAAAATTTTTTTTTATCTTCACCTGAGGACATTTTTCCATGGATTTTTTTAGAGAGAGTGGAAGGGAGGGAGGATGGGGGAGAGAGAGAGAGAAAGAGAGAAACATCGATGTGAGGGATACACATCCATTGGTTGCCTCCCATTTGCGCCCCTACCGAGGCCAGGGATTGAACCTGCAACTGAGGTTCATGCCCTTGACCGGGAATCAAACCTGTGACCCTTCGGTACCCAGGCCAACACTAACCACTGAGCCAAATGGGCCAGGGCTAAACACACAGTTCTTGACTCTGAGTAATTCTAACAACTAACTGCGTTTATAAATGACGGTGATCTATACACACCCTCGGTAAGTACATTTCAACACCACAGATGTATGAACTTAACCAATCACTGTCTGCTTTAAAAATATCTCTGTACATAACACTTTTTTTTTGGGTGTGTGTGTAGAATTCCTAAACTATAAACATCTAGCTCATTTGAAGAGAAGAAGGTATATATTACAGATTAATTTTTGATGAGAACAGCTAAGTTAATTTACTTTTTTTAAAAAAGGAAATGCCTTAAAAAAACAGCTTTATTGAGATATAATTTACGTACCATAAAACTGACCCTTTACAAGCCGTTTTAGTGTTACACAGAGTTGTGCAACAATGATCTATATTTAGAACATTTTCACCACTCCCTCCCCAAAAACTCCATTCCTGTGAACAGCCACTCCTGACTCTTCCTGATTCTTCTCTAGCCTACACCCCTCCCCCAGCTCCTGGCAACACCGATCTGCTTTCTGTCTCTGCTTAAGTGCCTATTCTAGACACTTCATAGAAATGGACACATACAATATATGGTTATTTGTGACTCACTTAGCATGTTTTCAAGGCTTATCCATGTTGTATGTACCCTGTATCAGACCTTTGTTGCTTTTAATGGCCAAATAATACTCCAATGTATGGATATACCACATTTTCTTTACGCATTTGTCAGTTGATGGATATTTGGGTTTTTTCCCCTCTGGCTATTGTGAATAGTGCTGCAATGAACATTTGTGTGCAAGTTTCTGTGTGGACAGAGGTTTTCATTTCTCTTAGGTATAAAAAGAGGGGTGGAATTCCTGGTCAGTTGGTAGTTCTGTGTTTAAAGAAATATATTTTACTTCTGTGCTTTACTGCGACTACTGTTGCTACTGCTGGATGCTACTAATTATTGAGTATTGACTCGGTCCTGAGCCCTATACTAAGTTATTCATATACTTGGTCTCATTTAACCCTCACAAAATTCCCATTACACAGAAGGGAACATTGTAGCTTGAGGAGGTCTGACTTACTTAAAGGCTCAGAGATGTGAATTAGGTGCAGTGCCAGGCCCTGCTGCTCTTAATCACACTTCTACCTGCCCCTGAAGTACCATATTTCCACAAATGAAAATGTTTATTTTCAGATGAATCTAAATGGGAACCAATAGTGAAATTATTCTAAATTCAAGGATAATGATGAAAGAGTTGCCTCTGAAGAACGATAGCTGTCTGTGAATTTAGAGTTATAACCATGTCCTTAGGAAGGAGCCTGGCTACTCGTGTTCCCAGCCTCGTATGGCATTATTCCTACCCGGAGCTCAGATTCCAGACACATGTGGTCTTCAGGTGTTTTCCATAGCCTTTTCCCCAGGATCTGACAGTGATTGGTGGGCAACGTTTCTCCTGCACTCACGTGTTTGACGCGCAGATGGCCGTCTCATTCCACAGAGACAGCAGGTCTCTTTTCTCTGATTTAACTCTTCAGGGCATTCAGCATGGATTGGTTGCTTAAATTCATCTATTTACAATAAACGTACAATTTTCCCATGAGATAGTTCAATTTGACAAGTATGCACTGAACCAGGTTCTTGGCTCAGGAGAAGTGGGGACTCTGCGGCGACATCTGTCCTAGCCTGACTTTTGCTCTTTTCTGGAGTTGTTATGGCGGAATCAGACATTGACGGAATAATATGGCAGACGTGGGTCTGTGGAAAATGCAGTCAGATGCTGACAGAAGGAGGGATGTACCCACCTCCCTCAGAGTGGCCTGAGTCAGTCCCACTAATGTCAAGTCACTGGACTAGGCTCAAAGAGTAGCAATCTACTAGGGTCTTTTCTTCCCACCCCTCATGACCTAATCAGGAGTCCAGCTCTGAGGCAGGGGCATGCCTTTCATTATCTGTCTTGGACAAATCTTATAAACTGGCCCCTCTAGAGAGTAAGGTTTGGGAATAAAAAGAACTACCTAAGATATAAAAAAGGGGGGCACTTAAGAGAACAAGACAATTCCCAACAATGACATGGATAGTAGAGTCGAAGGTAATTATATTTTGCACCAAATTGGGGTATAATACAGAAGAGTACAGTACAGTTCAGAATGCCTGGAATACATTAAGGCTGTGGGCCTAGTAACAGGCTTATGTAATTTAATGAGCAGAAATAGAAGTTACAGAACTAGAAAGATAAACTAAGAAACAAGATTATTCCTGGCAGGCTTGGGATGGGCTTTGAAACCATGTGGCAGATAGTCCCCCCAAATTACGGAGGATACAGAGGGTTGTATTGAGCCTAAATAAATTATTCTCACTGCTGTGTAGCAAATGTCAAGGCTTTATCTCAACACCGCGCTCAGTTTGGGCCGCCTATGATAACATAAAAATGGGCATGCTAAAATGGTCGGACGCCCGCTGCAGCAGTCAGCGGGACACAGATCTGTGGGGCTTCCAAGGCCAATGTTAAGAGCAGCCTGGACTGTGGGCCTCCAGCAGGCAAAGATTCAGAGTCGAGTTCAGAGACATGGAGGCCCACCAGAAGGTGGCTGGGCATGACCGCCGTGCAAGTTTTTCAGGATCATGCTAACATACAAAAGAGCAGGAGCTGGCAGTGATCTGGATACTGTTTCTTGCTGCTTTACGGAAGGTATGGCAGGACAGAGCCACCGAGGAGGCGGCCAACTCAGTCACACCACGTAAGAGAAGAGCAACAAAGACCTGGGACTGGGGAGCGGATTCGCCAGGAGGGAAGGCGGGAGGTGGCCTGCTGCCTGGCGTCCTTCGGAGGGCTCGTCTCCTGTGTGCTCCCTCCGGTTTGGGATCTGGGGGAAACTCAAGGAGGATGTTTTCCTTTTCAAACATTTGAAAAAGCTATTTTCAGCTGTTTTTAGGAAGGGAGGGAAAAAGAGCATTCCTCTCTCAAACCACAAGAAACCTTCATGAATGTAGCCAGGAATGGAAAGTAAATTTGTTATTACGCTGCTTCAATGATCCGGGCCTTTTCAGAGTCACCTGAGGACCAACCCTTCAGAAAGGGGGAAATCGGGACGTGATAGAAGTCCCCAAGGAACGAAGCACCTCCGCACGTCGCATCCCTCGACCCTAACTGAAAAGGCAACGTGACGCACAGTACCCTCACCCCGGGTTCAGCGCTTCAGATGCATCCCTGGATTAGGCCCGTTGGAGAAATTAGTGCCAAACCATAGCCACAGCCGCTCGCCCGTGGGAAGAGTTTCTAGTGGCTGTTCTGTTCTCTGCCTTATAAAGACGGCACTATGAGGGCCCAGGGCTGTTGTACGGGGAAAGTTCTCTTGTTGATCTTATTGCAAAATTGGGGTTAAAGAATAACTGGTTTTGTAACTGTACTGGCCTTAAGACTTACCTGATAAACAACACTGAGTAATAAGATTGGAAATTCTCTTAAAAATTTTTGCACGTTATTTGGTTACAGTCTCCATATGGCAAGAAGGCGAGGGGAGAAAACCTTCCATTCCTTGTCTCCCCCACCCCAACCCCCCGACCACATATTTAATCCATGCGCTTATGTCAAACTTAATTACAGGACTTTTGGCATAAAATAACAGTCCACATCCTCAGAGAAAAGAACTTAAGCAGTTAATATGTGCGATTGAGTGAAATTGCTTTGCTGAATGTTTATGAGTAACCCAAGACCAGTGAAATGTGCTGATATTTTAACCATTTCAGGGCTGAACCTTTGCCAAGATGCCGCCAAATAGGAAAAATAAAATAAAATAAAATAATTTCTCCCGATCTGCCGTGTATCCTATTTCCTGAAACTGAGAGCATTGGGTAAGACAATTTTACGACACTTTCACAAATAGGTTTGGGGGGGGGGAGAACAATAAAGCCAGGACAATTACGGGCTTGTCACCATCTCAAGGAGCTGCCAGGATTCAGCCGCAGAGCACCACGTTCAGACCCGCGCCCCGTTCTGCAGGAAGCCTCCGGAACGTCAGCGCTCCCTACGAGGGGCAATTATTTTTGCCTTTGGGCTTTCCCCTACCTCCCCTCGGACCTTTTCAGATAGTTTCCTTTTCCATTCATCCCCAGCTTAATATGGATAGTTTTAAAAGGCAGAGATTTCGGACCCTAACGCGAGTCTATGCCTCTTTGATGAGATAAACTCCTACCTCTGTTTAAGTTGCCTTTTGTCTAAGTTGTTTGCAGTGAGATTTGCCTCCTTTAGACTAGAGGAACCTCTTCAAATACAAAATCGCCTCCCTTGGTTTCTGTCCTTACCCAGCGTCCTTTCTTAAACCAGTGAGGTTCAGAGCTACCTCTGAGTTCACACTTCCTTTCATTACCTTTGTTTCAGAAAGCGGCTCGGTTACCACCTGCCCCATAAATGCCAGCCTTTTAACGTGACCGTTTCTGAAGGTCGCCTGCGCTTAAATGGTCCTCTGCGCTCAAATTCTCTTCTCTCCGTGCTCTCCAAACCTGGTCCCCTCCCAAGAATTAGGAGGGTGTATCCAACACTGTCCCAGAGAGGACAGCACCCAGTCGCACCATCTCCGCCTACACAACCTTTCGTGGACTGTTTCAGGGGCTCGGACTGCTCCCCGGGTTTTGGCGACGCTGACCCTCCCTCTTACCCTCACTTTAAAGCCTCTATTTCTTTGTCCTATTTCTGCTTCAGAGTGTTTGCATCCCTCCTGAAAATGCCTTTTCTCCCTTATCTGCCTCTCCAAACTTCACGAGGGTTACATTTTATAATTACTTTCAGAGCTATTGTTTAGCTCAGCCCATTAGACTCCCGGCCTTGAGAAAGGTGCGATAACGTGGCGGCGATGAAAGCAGAGGGCGCTTGTGAAAGTACCTGGCACAGTGCCTGCGCCGCGGGAAACGTCCTGTGACAGCTCCTTCATTCGTTCGCGGGCTCCCTCATTCATTCAGGGCATGGCGAACGCTCCGGACACAGAACTGCTCCGCGGCAGCCGCCCTCTGAACTGCGTCAGGTGTTGGGGGTTCAGGCGTGAGAGGCCCTAACGTTTGCTAAAACAGTTCCAGAGGGACGAAGGCCATGCTCTGAGCACCTTCTGCATTCAAAGGGCGGCACTAGGAGCTTCACACACAATTAACCACCTGGGAGTGAGGTATTATTATTACCTCCTTGTATTCTTCTTCTTTTATTATTATTATTATTTTTAATCCTTACCTGAGGATATGGTTTTTACTGATTTGAGGGAGAGGGAGAGGGAGAGGGAGAGGGAGAGAGAGGCCCCCTTGTATTATTTTTGATGCTGGTTATAAATTGACAGGCCCGAAAGTCATTCCTCCAAGACGCTCCTCGTCGTGAAGTAAAATATTTCTTAGGGACTCCTGACGGGAGTGGATTTCTTTGCCCAGTTCCTGCCCGCCGTGCAGGTCCTCGATTAAAGCTGCTTTATTAGAGGGCTTTCCCCGGCCCGGCCGAATGCACGTTACGCCCCCGCTGTACTTTCTCTTAGGCTCTGCACTTTTCCCCTGCAGGCCTTACTACCACCTGTAGTCGGGTATTTATTGCGGGATCAGCCCTTTAACGTCTGTGTCCCTGAGGACACCGTAAGCTCCAGGGCAGCAGGGACCATGCCCATTTTGCTCGGTCCTCTGCCTCTGGTCTCTCGCGCAGTGCCTGGGACCGAGGAGGTGCTCGAGAACATTCGCCGAGTGGTTATTAACACCGCGCTATTGATCGCGAAAGTGTAGACGGTCCATGAGTTGCTTATTTTTTTTACTTTGGATTCCACTGCATAACTTCCGAAGCATCGTGGCCTCGCTAGGGACTTCCATAGGGCCCGCGACTGGATGATTTTGGGGGTTCCGTGGGCTGGCTGGAAAGAAGGGGACAGGGGCAGTCGGTTGCCTTCGCCCCCAAGGGCGGCTTTGCCGATGGGGATGAGAGAAAACGGGCTGAGCTCAAAAAGTTCACACAGCAGACGAGCCTGGGAGGCGGGGAAAGGCTCCGCGTGGGAAGAGGGCGACCCCCGCGTCTTCCTGTCCTTCCTTCCTGTCTCCCCAGGAAGTGTCAGTCAGGGATGCTCAGGAAAGTGTCGCCATGGTAACCTGCACTGGCTCTTCCCCTCGTGGGGACACGCGCCCTCATGTGCCCCAGCTGTCCCCGTGCCTGGTGGAAGCGGGCAGCCACTCGGAGGTTCCAGACGCATCATGGAAAATCCGGGACCGACAGTGTCTGCGAGGACAGACTCAGCGACAGCGTGTGGCGGGGAGTCAAGCCCAGAATGCAGCGGAGCCTGTTCTTGAACTAATTAAAACTTAATCCACTAAAGACATTTCCTTGATAATTTGGGAACTCTGTCTTGACTTTTGCAAGTTTCAAAGAGCCTCGGAAATAGAGGATGCTGCTGCTATGTTTTTGTACTTTTCCCTGTGTATTAGATTTCATACGCCCCAAAAAAAGCATTTTTTAAAAAGGGACTCTGGATAGAGTAACCCTATAATTTATCATCCAAACTGGGACACTCTGGAGGGTGAAAAGAAGCGCTATTAATAATTACCCAGGCACAATAGATATACGCTGGGTGGTCCCGGGCAGACTGGGATGTGCGGTCAAGACAACTGGAGGGCCCAGGGACAGATCAAATGCATTCACGGGGCGGAAAGACTCAGGGGTCAGGGCTGCACCTGTGGCACCCCGTCTCCCACAGTGCTCGGCATACAGTAGGAGCTCAAACTTACTGAGTAAATGCAAAGTTGTCCTGAGTGTGCTTTCTGAGCAGAAACTGATGGGGGGCCACGAGGACAGGGGAGGCCGCGCAGGCCCCGCAGCGACACTGCCCCAAGTGGGCGGGCCCCCGATGCAGAAGTGTATGTGCACCGTCCGCGTACCCGTTCCCCGCTGCCAGCAGTCCCCTGCTAACTGTGGACACACCCTTAGGGGGAACGCAAAGCAGCTCGCAACACTGCATGCACATCCTCTGCTTCCACAGTTTGCTAACATATTTATGGGCCCTAATTTCCTAAAATGCACCCTAATTTCATAATATCTGTGTATAGAATGTCACACTTTGGGGTCTGACCGGTAAAAACGACCTCCTCAGGGTTCCCTTCTGGGTCAGCCAACGTGCCGGTGCGGCCTGGGGCCTGGGCACCCGGGCTGGCCCGCCCTTGTTCCCGCCCTTCCTCCAGGGCCTGCTGCTCCTTCTGGGAGAGCGAACCGGTCCGCTGACCCCTGGGGAGCAAGAGGGCATGTCCAGCTCTTTCAGGGGTTATGGACACGCCGAGCGCCACCAGAGCCCATGCCTCTAACGTGGAGGCGGGCGGGCCTGGGGCCTGGCCGCGTCTCCTCCGCCCACGGTGAACCTCGCCGGGAGCTGCCCGGCCCGTGCCCTCCTTCCTCCTGCCCGCCGGGCGCTTCGTCTTCCTCCCGTGTCTTGGGAGAGATCCGTCTCTTCTGACAAAGTCAAGATTCCAGGCCGAACTTTCCCATGCCACCGTCCCTCAAAATAGCCCGAGCCGGGCTGTATTTATAGCCGTGTGAGACTCTAATGGGCCAATTTGTTTGAATTTCCACTGCTTTTGTGTCGCACGTCCCCCTCACCTGTGGGCAGTCGCCTCGGGCCTTTATTGATGGGGTGTGTTAGGGGAGAGGGGCCGTGTTCAAGATGGTAGCTGCATAGAGACGGGGGCTGTTTTGCATATTTACTGTTCTTTAAAGCTGGTTGTTTTTTTTTTTTTGAGAGAGAGAGAGAGAGAGACAGAGAAAGAGGTTTCTGTAAGTAGCCCGGACAATGAGAACAAGACCGGCTGTATGCCAAGCACGGGATCCCGGCCAAAACACATATCATTAGCTTGGACCAGCTATAAGCAAGGAAATGAGAAACATATGTTGGAGAGCAAGGTTAGGAGTGAGAGACTATGGGTCAGTGACAGTCACCCTAAAACTTTTCCCTTGTTCTTCAGCTGTGGCCTGGCGGTGTCAAATGTCATTTCCACGGCCTTGATTTCTCATGGTGGGGCTGCTTGTGTGTTTTTTGCCTTTTTTTTTTTTTTTTCTTTTTCTTCCCTCCCCCTGCTGTTTCCTGATGGGAGCTTTTTTGGGGAGGGGAAAGGACAGCAGGGAGGGACGGGTTCGCCTGGTAGGTTTTTTGGGTGTGTTTTTTTTTATCAGATCTGGGAAAAGCACAACCTGGTTTCCCGTGATGCCCTCGGAAATGCCTCACTTTCTCCGAGTGGACGGCGCCCCTCCGTTTGCGATCTGGACTGGTTGAGGCAGGAAGGAGGGGAAGGCTGTGAGAAAGCATGTCTTGCTGCTTCTTTCTGGAATATAATTAGACGCGCCTCATTACCTCACGCCCAAGGACTTTTGTACTTTTTCTGGGCTGGGTTTCCTGAGATCTTCGGTGGGCTGCTGCTCGTGGTATCCCCCCGCATTTGATCATATTAGCAGTTATTTTTTCCCTGGCACATTTGTCCTCTCCTGTCCATCCCCCCGAGATATCTGGAGTTGATTTGCTTGTCCGGAGGCCCCACCCAGGGAGTCGGCCGGGCCTCTGGCTCCGCCAAGGGCCTGTGTTCCTTCAGCTCTGCCAGGTTCCCCTCTCCTCCGCCACATTCGTTTGCCTTAAAGTTTTCCCCGGACGGTCTGCTAACAAGGCCGTGCTCTCTTCCATTCCAGGGTCGAGGCCTCTGTTCTCTATAAAAGCCAGATGAAGGACTGCATCGCAGGAAACCCAGAGGCAGTCCCCGGAGAACCAACTGTGGCTACTGTTCTGCAGCCGAGGACAGTTCCAGGCGGCCGCCGGGAAAACTCGCCAGGCTCAGCTTCGGCCAAAGTCACAACACAGCCACCGGTATACCCGCTGCTCCCCTTAAGGAAACGCCGCGGGAGTGGGAGCATCGGGCTGTGGCAGGCCCGGGGGGCAGAGAGCTGAAGGGACATGTTTCCCCATGAGTCCTCCCTGACCTTCGTTCTTTTAAGATTTAGGGAATGGTGTTGGGGGGTGGGAACCATTTCAAATAATTAAAACATTCGGTCCCTGTTTATCCTTTGCTTCCTTCTTTGGGCCTTGTTCAGAAAGTAAACTTTGCTCCGAGTTTCCGGGCTCCGAAAATTCCCGAGTGTGTGAGTGTCCTGAAGGCCTTGGGCAGAGTGAATGATTGGCTTGAGGTTAGCGGGACCTGTTCTCCCCAGGTGAGCCATCTTCACAGTTTAGTCTTCATTTTTTTTTTTTTTTTGTAACTGCATTTTCTGGTAGCAGGTTCTGTCTCTCTTCTTTGCACAGTGAAATTCTCTGGTTCCAGAAGGAAGCCTTACTTATTGACTATTCCTAAGTGCTCAGTGAATAGGAGGTGCGTTGTGTGAGTGACACGTGTGTGTCCATTGAACAGAAAAACATAAGCGGAATTAGGGCAGCCAACCCACAACACATTGGCAATGGGTATTTGATTCTTATATTGACAGAGAGGCAGGATCCTGGTTAGGTGCCTGGAAATCTTCCAGTTACAAGATCTCTTTCTCAACTCTCTCTCCCTTCTATTTCGCAGCAGGCCGCTGGTATCGGGTTTGAGCCCACGCGTTTTCTTTCTGTGTCCTCACTGTTTGGCTCTGTCACTCACCTTTCAAATCTCAAGGCGGCCAAAACATGCCTTGAATCCACCATTTCCAGCCATCCTCTCTACCACCTTCCTGGCCCAGCCACATCTACTCTTGCCTGGAACCCGAAATGCCTTCTAAATGGTCCCTCTAACTCCCTCTCTTGCCCTATTTTAGTCCAATCATCAATGAGCAGCCAGAGGGATCATTAAAAAACCCCAAATCAGGTGAATCCCATTTCCCTGCTGAAACCCTTCTGGTCCCTACCTACTTCTCCAACTTGGTACTGAGCTGTCTCTCCTTGGGCATTTTCCTCATCAGATGAGTGGGGGTGACAACGATGCCCACGCATAGGGTTGGGAGGGGCAAGTGCCTTAACACCCATAAAGCGCCTATGCCAGGGTCTGACCATGACAGTTGCTCAAGAAATGGAAGAGCCATTCACAGTTTACTTCTTGGCGTTTGTCAAGGACTCCCCTGCTTCAGGGCCTTCACGAAAGCCTCTGTCACTCACCTCTTTCTCTTTGTGTGGCTGGTTCTTTTTTACCCTTCAACTTCCAGTTACTGTTAACCCCTTAGAGATCTTCTCTGACCAGCCTATCCAAATTGATTCCCATCGCTCTAACCCCTAGTCCCATTAGTTCCTCCTGTAACACCCTATATGTTTCCTTCATAGCACTTTTTCCAACTTGTAATGACATATTATTTGTTTACCTAAGCGGCAGGGTTCTGTCTGTGTCGCCTCATCTAGCTCAAGAAACATTTGTGGAATGAATGTGTAAATGAATGAATCTAACTCCTTACCTTTCCTTTTCTAATACCAGAGCCACCCCCAACCCACTCTCTCTCCCATTCTTGTGATCCGAGCCAGGCTCCTCTCTCCAAATCCTGTATTTATTTTTTCTCTCACCCTCTTGCCAATATTGACCATGGTCTCTTGGCAATCGAAATTCTCTGAATTATCTAGGGACTGTCCCATCCCTCTCCTACTACTCCCATCTTCTCTTGCTTGTGGGCCAGTTTCTCCTGTGAGAGACTCACACTTTCGTTTATATGTAAATGATAAATAATAGAATATGTAATGCCCAGAGTGAGCCTGATGACTAATACCCCCACATATGCCAAGTTAGAAGGGTTTGGGAATGGACTAACCCATCATCTACCATCAAGAGATCGATGTCTATGCAATTACTTTGTGAATATCCAAGATCAGGTGTCTCACTGCCCTACCGGAAAGCCTGAAGGGACAGTAGGAAACCAGGTAGAGGTGAAATCACAGTTACTATTTCTGATTCTTTTCACCAATCACTGTGTGTATATATTGTGTTATATAGAAGCTCCGTAACGAGAGCTACGAAGGGGTAACCTGACCTGTCCTCACGAATAGCTCTCTCGTAGCCAAGAACACTAAGATGGAAAATGCCTCGACTGAATTTTTTATTATTTATTGATAGCTTGTCTTTTTTTTTTTTTTCCTTAAGCCTCCCCGTGCACTTTGCTAATTACTTCTCTGGAAATCATTTTCCTTTACCACTCACCAGAATGCTGCCACCTTTGGGAAAGAATGTGGTAGTGTGATGGAATGTAGGCTTGGTAAGAGCTAGGCTTCCAGAAAGGTGCTGGTCCAGCCCCGCCCTACAGTCTCATGCAATATGAAGGCAATGATGCAATCACAAGAAATAGCACAAGACTTGCATCACAGCCATTCTTTTTGTCCAACAGAATAAGCACAAGGATAGCTGCCGTCATTATTTCATCCCTGGCCCCCCTGGATTTGCACCGTCAGCGTGACCAAGTCACGGAAGCAAGTCTATCAGCATGTGTGAGGCTCCCTCTTCCATTACTGGGCTCTGCAGGTGAGATCTGTATATCCCCTGGACGAAACTGTTCAGTGATTGGAGTTATTAGGAGAAGCCCAATTAGTAATTCCTTTAAGGAGAAAGTAAAGATCTCTTCCACTATATGCAAAGGAGACTCCACTGGTTCATACATGTTTGGATGGGTAGCTGATAAATGGGCTTTATTACAAATGAATTTCCTAGAGGGAACCTGGGGGACGAAAGGGAATGCTGAGGGAAAAGGGCAGGGAGAAATGTTTCTTTAATACAATATATATCATCTTACCTGCACCTTAAGTTTAGAGATTACCTTTATTTGAGAGAATATGAGACATCACGTATACAGTGCTGCAAACCTCAAGAATACAGGTACTCTTACTTTGAAGAAGGAAAGAATGGGTTCACAGATGACATCTTCCCCCCCAAGTACAGAAACTCGAAGGAGAGCGAGCGCTGCCATATCGCCATTCCAGAGCTGCTGTGTTTCCCCACGTCTCAGGCCAGGCCAAACGGATGTTTCTGGTATTAGCCTTGAATCACAGAGGCAGCCAAGTTCTATTTAACTTGACAAAATGAATGTGGACTGAGTGTCTACTATGTATAAAAAATGCGAAAGGCACGGGCCTTGTGCTCGAGGAATAAACAGCTATAACTAAATTTAATGGAGGCACTATTGAAGAGAGCCCCGAGAAAGGAAGGCTGACCATCAGCGGTGACGGCGTCGCTGCGGAGGAGCTGCTCTGGAGGGGGGCCGCCTGCCCAGAAGACAGAGAAAGGCCCAGCAGGAGAACCGGGCCGCTTCCCGCGGGCAGCAGGGAGCCCTTCTCGCTGGCAGAGGCTTCGTCTATCTGTAGCCCCCACCACGGGGTCCGAGCTTTACCCTCTGGAGCAATCTAAATTTTTTTGATCCCTCTGGCACACACCTCCCTTCACAATTCGGAATCTGAATGACATTTTCCTCCCTTTTCCCAGTACCCCTTCCCCCAGGGATTCCTTTCCCTTCCCCTACTTTAGAGTAAATACCCCAATTTCTTCAACTCTTTCACCCAGGGCACGATTCCCCAGCCCTTCACTATCTGGGCATTTATCTCTCGACACGTTCCACTTCAGTCCATCCTCACACACACGGCATCGAAAACAGGACAATGTCGGCGGCTCCTTCCCTTGTGATCCATCCATTTACCTCGCCATCCCTCCCTCCATCCCCCCCACTCCACAGGTGACACTGAAATAAGCTTCTGTGATAATGAGGAGCTGTTCTAGTTATTTAGGGGGTAAGAAGACTGAAAACTTCAATGAGAGTCAAGTCTAGTGAGATGACTGGGGGGAACCACGCTCATACCAACACAACCTAAGATTTCATTAGTATTTTTGGCAGCCATGAGTCACACGGTTAGCACCTACTGAGCTTGTGGACACCTAAGCTTCCAAGATAGTCTCACAAAACGCATTTAAATAGATTTCCCTTGTTTGGTGCCTTGGCAATGAATTGATTTTTGGAACCAAAGTTCAGAGCTTCACATTGATCTTATCCTTTTAATTTTCAGCCCAGCATTTCAGTTCATTGAGATCTTTTGGGAATCCAGACCCCTGTCCTCAACATCGAGCCTTTCCTTTCAGTTCCCACCTGCAAACACAAGTGGCTTAGCCCAGAACCTGAGAGCACATCAAGACACCTTTGCTTCCACCTGGCTCTGGCTCATTTCTTTATCTTGGCCATCAAGGAAATCATCTTCAGTCAGATGTGATACTGAAATCAGGATACTGTGTGCCCACAGAATTTTTTAAAACCAATTTACTGGTATGAATACTAAATAAATAAATGCATTAATAAAAAGTAGAACCGAGTACCAGGCCTTATTCAACCCCATGTTTACAGAAGGATCAATCTGCTAATGTGGAAATTGGCAGCTCCAGAAGGTTTGAGAAGGAAGATCTCCCTGCTCAACTGGGAGATACTAAATCAGTGGATTAAGTCTCCAAACTGTCTCTGGGGCTAGAGAGAATAGCAGTGTTCTTTATAAGCATCTTGGATTTCTACTTTTAAAATGAAATCCACTGGGTCCTATCAGTCTGTGGTTTGTCTGCTCTGGTTTTTAGCAAACTCTAGATGGGGCTGCACTGTGATTGGTTAGAACACTCTGCTCTTCGGAAGGGGGAGCCCACTGACCCCTGACCACAGCTGGTCATAGACGGAGTGTCAGAGGCGGACCAATTACCTAAGAGGACTGAGAGAAAAAAATCAAACAGAGGCCGGGCACAATGAGGGGGAAAAACACACAGCAGGCCCAGCTTTAGTTCCACTGCTTGAATTACCACTATGTCAATAGAAGGTGATAAATCAAGGGAGATATTTACTGATTAAAATTACAGACTCCTACGGGAAAAACTGTATAAACAGATTGGAGAACAAAGCCTTCGGGGACTGAGCCCAGCTGAATCCATCCAGGCTTTGGCCGGTCATTTTTGTTTCTAGCCAACTCTTGGACCCAGGGGTCACCGAGAGAGCAAGTTGCTCCATGAAATCAGACTTGCTGTGCACAGATCCAAATAGTTGCAGGGGAAATTTAAAGCCATGTTGGGAAGAGACTCGGGACTCAGATCCATTCATGAGGGATCTTGCTCTTTCTTATTTATTTATTTAGCTTTTACTCTCATGTCTGGTCTAGACTTACTAGAAGGATCCAGAACACCTGGTCGGCATGCACTGCCTGCCAGTGGCGGTCCTGAGGTCGCAGGTGCTGAAGGCAGGACAAGAGGAGACGTGAGTGGGCACGATCACTCTCCAAGAGGTTGGAGGCTGGTAACGGGTGCCAGTAAGCCTTCTGTGCCAACCCACTTTGTCGGTCATGTCTGGCCTGCCTGTGTTGATGCTCCCGGGGGGCGCCAAAGCTCGGCTCTGCCATCCTGGTCTCTCCGGGTGTGTCTCAGGGTCAATGTCATTCTGCTTCTTTACGGGGGCTGCTTCTGGAGTAAGAGAGGTGCCTTTGGGAGCTTGGGAGTGACTTGTACAAGGAGGTCTTTGAAGCAACGCTGCAGTCTACTTTCCAGAGCCCTCCTTTGTGCTAGGTCTGCCTGTGGGAGTGAGGCCACCACCTCGAGCCACTGTTCCGATGAGGGGTTACACCTGATGATGGGTTACACCTGATGGCCGGGGGGGGGGGGGGGAGCCTACATGGGGCTGTCGAACATCACCACTGGCTCCATTATTTACAAAGCGGTCTCAGGCTTACATTTTGCCCTCGGAACCCAAGTTCCATTCCTTTCCTTTTGTGCCCTCGGCGATGAACATTCGTTCATTCAGAGGGAATTGGGCAAAAGTATTCCGGGGTAAATCGGCTTTGATGATCCGGAGGAGGGAGACGATCATGGCCGGGCGTTTTTGGGGAATTCGTGCAGGTGCCCAGCCGGAACGAGCTCATGTGCTGCCTGCCAAAGTGCGCGGACGCGGGGTGGAGTCCACCTGGAGGGACAAGTCACTTTTTCTTTCTTTGCAGGAGAAGCCAGTCATTCAAGCATGCGGCCCACAGGCTTTTTTGTCTGTCTGCCCACTGGGGGAGCTTTTTCTAACTACCTCCCCCTCCCCAGAGGGAGAGCCTTTTTCCTAAATGGCACAAAGCTGCAGAACAGGTTGGACAAGGCCCCGATGCTTCCGGCCTTTTCCTCGGAGCCGGGAGGAAGCGGAGGTGAAGATTCCGGCTAGAAGTTTATGCTGTACCTTTGAAAGGGAGCAGTGAGTAACGAAAAGCCTGTATAATTAATTATCCTGGCTCGCTCTCCCGCTCTTTCGCAACTAGGTTGCTGTAAAAGCCAGGTGAGTGCTCCTTTGTTTGTTTTTTCCTCTCTGAAGGGAGCTGTCGAGTATTCTCTGCCTGGGTGAACTCCTTGTCCGGGGGTGTCCCCTGAGCCCCTCTCTCCACGAGGGGCCTTGGAGACGGTGGAGGTCGTGGCTCCGACGTCACACACTGTCTTGAGTTCTGGGAAACTCTGAGACATCCTTTTTTTTAATACATATATATTTATTTTTTCTTAAAGCAAGTTATGTTCACAGCTGCTGCGCGTGACTGCTCTGCCCCTTGGAGCCTCCCCTGGTTTCCGGCGTGTGCGCCTGTCCCCGAAGGGGCGCACGGGCCTGGGGTGAGACGGGGAGGCATTAACCACGATTTCGCGAGCCGAGAAGGCGAACGCGAGGCTGCAAACCGTGGGGGCGCCCTGATCCCGTTCCTGCGCTCTGCTCGCTGGGAAAAAAAAAAAAAAAATCTCCCTCTGCCCTGGAATAGCGTGGCCTGGAGGCCTTTAAATTAAAACCAGTTGTGAAACTGGCAGCAATTTAGAACCTATGCCAGCGCATGAATGTGTAAGGAGCAGGGCCTCGGGGAGGCAGGTCATGTGTCTGTAATTCAGAGGCCTGCTTTGTCTCCTCGCTTTTTACGAAGGCCAGCCTGTGGCCTAGCGCTTTTTCTCTCCAGAGGGGAATGTCGCCTCTTGGGGGTTTGTTTCCCGCTCTCCCTTCTGCCCTAGCCGTCTCCCCCAAGTCCCCCTCCCGGGGTCCTGATGTTTGTGCCCCCTCGTGCGCACTGGTGCCACCACAGGGTCCCAGGTCGCGCCCCGGCGGGCAGCTGGTGGCCGACACCCTCCCGTTTCAGTTACGAGGACACAGGGCTTCCAAGGGCAGAACCGCAGGGCGAGAGGAGACAACGCGGCTACGTGGGCAGCCTCTGCGCACAGCGTGGATCCAAGCCCAGAAAACCGTACGTGCGTTTTTATAGGAGATATTTCTGTCCGTTTCAAGACAAGGTAGCGGAAATGCCAGACAATAAAATAGCGAGTTGAGGATGGGCCAGTAAAATTCCTCCTTGGTGTTTATGGCCTGGCTACTTCTAAGCCTGGAGGTGAGGCGCTAACGCCCCAAGTGGGCATTTATGGCCGGGGGGCTTGGTCAGAAGGCGAGGCCCGTGGTGAGCCTGGAGGGTCAAAACCCAGATTCTTTCCCGGGGAAAGGTCGTCCTACTGACACTTTCTCTAGCATTCGGGCCACTCCAGGGTGGAGTCCTTGCTTGGAGGGGTCCTAGAGCTCCACGTTATCCGGCATCTTTGGTTAAAAACTGAAATCTACCTATAAGGGGGAGGCGGAGGCCCAAAGATTCAGTACCAGCGGAATCCTATCAGGCAGGAAAATAATTCACACTTACTGAAAATGTCATTGTTCCCCTCATCAAATCCACAGATTCACCAAGCGATCCTGGCAAACACTGATGGACCATCTCCTACGTGTGGAAATAGGAAACACGGCTGGCAAGTCTGGCGGGGCCGGTACGTATAAGACACCCAAAGCTAAGGAATCTGCGCTGTCACTGGGAAGCAGTGGATGTTTTAAAGCAAGGGGATGACCCGAGCAGAGCTATGCCTCGGAAGGGCCACAGAATGATTTTGAAGACACAGGAAATAACTAATGTTTCCCAAACACCTACTCTGTGCCAGGAACTGCGCTAATTATTTTATTACATGCGTTCACTTTTTAAGTCTCCCTCCACACAACCTCCGCACGAAGTAGGCACTACTACTCTTGACCCCATTTTACAGACAGGCAACTTGGGGCTCAGGGAGGCTGAGAAACTTGGCCAAGGTCACACAGCTTGCCAGTGGTAGAGCAAGGATTTGAACCCCAGTCTAGACGACTCAGGAGTCTACACTCTTCGCTGCTATGGATTGAACTTAGTGTATACATTGCTTGTTTCATCCAATGCCCAGAAAAACCCATTCCTTTTGTGTGTGTGTGTGGGGGGAAACCTCTGGATTTGGGATCATGAGACCCAGATGGGAGAGTTGCCAGATTTAGCAAATAAAAATACAGAATGCCTAGTTAAATTTAAAAAATGGCTCTAATGAACTTTCATAACTTATTAAAAATAGCTGAGTACAGGAAACTTAAGGTGCCCGGACAAAATGAATAAAGATTCAGGACAAAAGTCATTAAGTACAGGACATGTTCTTTATACACAGGATGCTTAGTGACCCCGCCAGGTGTGCACCTTGGGCTTGTTCCATCATTTCTGTGTGACCTTGGGAAGACCTACCCTCTCTTAGTCTCATTCTGCTCAACAAACAAGTGTAAATAATAATATCTACCTCATGGAGTTATTACAGAATTAACTGAGATGATACAACATGCCCACGAGCGTGCCAGGCATGGAGTAGGTGCTCAGCAAATGCTTTGTTGGTGAACTAGGCAATTCCCTAGTTTCTGGGAAAAGGTTGTGTTTGTTTTGGTTTTTTTTTTTTTTTTTTTTCATTCAGAGGAATACTTAACTCCTGCGGAGTGTTTTATTTGTCAAAGACTCGGCCTTTTCTTCATGAAAAATATATCTTTTAATGGGGGTCACTTCTTGATGTTTTGTTGTAGCCTGTATTTAAAAACACCAGCCATATCCTTTTTAATAATAAAGTTGCTACATTAGTTTAAAAAAATAGGGCAGCAGAAACAATGCCCATTCTATTATCTTCAAGCCTTTATTATGTAGGTATTAAATGTGAACTCAGAGGTCGTCACACTTGGAAAGTGTTTCCATCTGTAGCAGTCCACTCTCCCTTCTGTCGGTTCAATTAAGCCTGAGAATTTAAATTATCTCTCTAACTCTAAAAATATGTATGGATACTTCTGAAAGTGGAAACTATTCCAGGGCTTAGAAGAAATTCTGTGGGAGTGAATGCGCTCACAGCTTTCAGGCCAGAAAGGTTGACCCTTGCAGATCTTTGAAAGGTTGTGGAAAGACCGTAAAAATCAAATCAAATCTAGTCAAAATAGACAGCCTTTTTCTCTCTCAAGAGAAGCGCTTGGAAGAGAGGTGGAGGGATGGAAGGGTTGTGTGTGAAGAACACACACACACACACACGCAGCGGGAAGCATATTTGTCTAAAAACATTAAATTAAGAACTTCTTAGAGTGACAGCATTTCTTCCTTTCTTTTCTCTCATTTCCAGTTCGTTCTTATCAGAATTCTGTCAGCTCTCAAACTGACATTTTCCTGTTCTGATCTTTTCTCAGATAGTAAAGAGGGATTTTTATTTTTATTTTTTTTATTGGGCTGATGCAAACAGCCGATCAGTCTGCAGAGAGACGTCAAGGACGGTCTGGAGTCCTAAGCTCTGACCCTCCTGCCCTCTCCTAACTAGCTATTGACATTGAACTTAGGAAAAGCTGCAATGCTGAGATGAGATAATGTTTTAGAGGGAAAGAGAAAAGGGCTGTGGGGAGAAGGGCGGCGGGGGTGGGGGACGTGAGAAGTGTATGTTCTGCCGGCCCGTGGGTTAAATTTAGGGCTTTTTACAAGTTCAGTTTTGCTTAAAGCATCTGGTAGAGAAAATGGGCCTCATCTTTTAGAGCAGCTATGGAGTAAGGCAGCCTCTTTGGATGATCCTGTTCCAGGAAACCTGAAGCGGTAACGTTTTTTCACGGTCTTCGGTGTAGGAAAATGGTCGTCGTAGTAGTTTTTGCACGGGGCCCATGAATGAATGACTCACTTTTCGGTTCGCCCGTGTCGTATGGCAGGGCCTGCACGCACGGGTTTGGAATTTTAAATATGAGTGTCTAAAGGGACTGTCTCCGTCATTTCAAAAACGGAGAAGTCGAAAGAACATTGCCTGCGCTAGGTCTGGATCCCTTTGTTCTCTGGATCCTATTAGCTCTGGCTTTGTTTACCCTCCTTCACAGAGCTTCCACCTGAAATTGTGAGTGCGACTGGCTTCCTCTCCAGCTGGGAACAGAGATAAAAGGAAAAATGGTTTTCTCAGAAAAGCCCCTGACTGTCCTATTGTGAAGTCATCTGCCCTTCTGTTCATATTACTGGGTCCTGAATGTTCTAGAATAAAGCCCTGCCATCGCCGAAATGTTTCCTCCGTTTCGCCACCCGTTGGAAACGCGGTTTAGCTGACTGCTGATCAACCCAGAATAAAACCGAGAGGAGGCTGGACTCCTTGGGGAGAGGGTTTGTTTTTGGTTTTTTAACATATATATATATATTTTATTGATTTCGGAGAGAGGAAGGGCGAGGGAGAGAGAGAGAGACATCGACGATGAGAGAGAATCATGGATCGGCCGCCTCCTGCACGCCTCCTCCTGGGGATCGAGCCCGCTCGCAACCTGGGCATGTGCCCTGACGGCGACCTCCAGGTTCGCAGGCCGACTCTCAACCGCTGAGCCACACCGGCTGGGTGGGTCTGCTTTGTTTTAAAATGAGTCTTGGTGCACCTGGACTCTCTTTTCTTTCTCGATGGCAATCTATTTACAGTGGGGCAGGTATCTGGATGCTTCTGGAAGGCAGCGTGTTGCTCTGCATAAACAGAGAGGTGAAGTCCTCTAAATGGCTCTACTTTCCAGAAGCTGCTGGTTCTTCCGGGCCCAGCCCTGGGGGGTCCAAACCCTTTCCATGCATGCCAGAGGCCAGCTCAGAGAACTCTCCTCCCACGATCACTGCTCAGTGGGCTGGGCACACACCTCTTCCTCTGCCTCCCTTATGTTCACTGCTCGAGACACTTGAAATGAGGCCTGACATTGTGCTTACAAAAGTGCTCCAGGGAACGAGCCCGCACGGGGCCCTGGGGAATGATCTAGAGGACTTCATAGGTCTTTTCCATCTTTAATTTCCACGGTTCTAAATATGCCGGCTGCTTATAAAGTGGCAGATTGATTTTCAGGCAGGCTGGTTAATTTTGAAAGCACGTATGGGAGAGGGTTTGGCTTCATGTAGCCGTATCCTCTGGACCCTCACCTGAGTCGGTGCCTGGTTTCTGAGAGCAGTCCTCACGTAGCTCCTTTAACTTCCCTTTGGCGGAGAACAAATGGACAAGGAGTGGCCTTAGGCTCCCCACTGAGCTCACTAACCAGACACTACTGTCTCCACATATTGGGGACCCTTTCTGTCTGCCAGGTTCTGATGTATAAGAACGAGGGGTCGGGGCATGGAAGCGATGTTAGTTTACTCAGCACTGTCTTACATCCTCTCTGGAAGAATTTGGATTTGGAGGCAAGCCTTCCCAGGCAGGAATCTTCTCATTTCTTCTGAGGATGTGGTGAGTGCCATGATCATTCCTTTTCGGAGAGCAAGGGAATTGGCCTCACCTTAAGCACTGCACCTTTGAAAGTGGGGAGTTGCTGACATGTGCCGTGGTGCGATTTCATATTAGCAGCTGGTGAATTCATTTTGGAAATGGCTGGTGGGGGAAAACTAGCTTTTTTTTCTTTCTTTTTTTTCTTTTTTTGGTAATTGTTCCCATTGGTTTACCCTACCCCCATCCTCAACATGACGCAAGGAAGCAATTATAGGCAATAAAATAGACACAGCTAAGTTTAGGGAGAGGGAAGGGCTCTAGGAGTTTCCAAGTTTTCTTTAGCGCACACCTAAGATTGCCTTTTTCTGGACGTGGGGAATATGAACAATCTCGGTTTTTCCATCCATAAAACAGGGATATTAATTGTTGCCCGCATCACAGAAAATGTCTTAAGGACTAACTAGCTAACATTTTCACACTGGTCTGGAGATAAACTCTACGTGAAGCGCATGGGCCCTTTCACGGTGGTTAAAAGCACTCTTAAGAAGGGGACCCAGGCATGTGCTCACTTTGCGTTCCCTGTTTCCAGGGTGAAACCCACAGCCGGGGAAACCACCGCGGTTGCTGAGATGCCAGGATTGAAATCATACTTTGCACTATTTTACCTGGATTGGAGGAGCTGGTTCCCAATTATTCCAACTTCAAGGTCAGTCCTTGAACCAGCACTTCAGGTGGAGGACGGTTAATGGATGGGGGGGGAGGCAGTGGGGGGTCACGCGGCACAGGGAGGGAAGGGAGACAGAGGACCCGAGGAGCGAAGAGGGCTTGGATTCTTTTTCCTGTAAATTGTCTGAATTTGAAATAACTGTCAGTCGGCCTTGGTCCATGAAGAAACGTGCCGACTCCTAGAGTCTCCCTTTCCCAGTCTGTCATCCCCTGAGAGGGGACATATCCGTGCCTGGGAAGGACGCCGCCTTCCTTGTGCCTGCCTGGTGGCTCCGCCCGGCCCGAGCGCCCGGCCCAGTGGCGTGGCCGGGGCAGCATCTCCTCTGCGCGCTGTTTCATCAGGATTCTCGAAGCTTCCTACACAGCCCCCCTTAAAAATCTGAAAATGAAACAAGACATATTTCTGAGGTTGTCAGCAGGTAGATCCACTGGTTGGTGGTAAGTAATCTCTCTGGGAGGGAATCTTGACTCTGATGTCTGCCTTGAACGTTCCATGGCTCCCCCCGGCCGCCCGGGCGCAGGTCTGTTCGCCGGGCCAGGAGCTGGTGATGATATTGCTTCTAACAACCAGACTGAAGCGTAGCCTCAGGCTGTGTTGCAAAGCCCCCTCCAAACAGCCTCTAATTAATTTTTATCCTGCCATCCCAATGAGTCCTGGGAGTGCAGCAACCCAACAACAAAAAACCCTCCATCAAGTCATTTGGAGAAAGCTTTGACGTAAAACTTGTGGATTTTAGATCTCTAAAAGAGAAGCCGCCTCAGAAACAAAAAACAAAACAAAACAAAACAAAGCCCCTCCCCTTCACTCTCCCCACCCCACTCGGGGTTTTTTTTTTCTCTCTCCAGTTCTCTCTCGCCTTTTCTTTTACTGTGGCCGTTAAGTCAGACCTTTCTCTGGCTCCCTCCTACTCATACCTCTTTCGGCAGGAACCCTCAAGATAAATATATTTTTTGCTGCTGGAGGAGAAGCCCAAGTTCTCTGGGGCCCGGGGCCAGGTACCTGCGCGGGGCTGTCCCGGGGATCCCAGCCACCTTTGGAAGGGGGCCTGGGGGCCTCTCTGGCTTGCGGCTGCCTGGGGGCCGGCCTCCTTCGTGCTGCGAACACAGTCTTTAGTAGACATAATGTTGGAAGCCAAGGAAGGTTCCACAAAGAGGAATTTTACCCACTGAGCACATCAAAGCTGTGGCATTCTGGGCCTCTCCCTTTGGAAGCGCTGCTGGCAGAGGCTCAGTCGCACTGGCCGGCTGTCTGTGGCTGGGGTTCATGCAAAACGCCCGGAAGGCCCCTGTTCAGGTCGTTCTTCTTATTCCGAGGAGGCTCGGTGACAGGAGGGCCCCTTCCGCCCTGGCATGTGAGCCTTGCCGTGGCCTTCTCTCCAGCTTGGACTCTCCCTCCCAAACGCTTTATCCCCAAGGCCTTTTAAAGCCCTCCCCGCCCCTCTGTGTCCATTCAGGGTGCTTCTCCTGGGACCCCGGGATGAATGAAAATTTAGGAAGAGCGGCTATTTGAAACGGTGCATTCAGAGGTGCTGAAACCCAAACCATCCGCCGCCCGGGCTTCCTGGGTTTTTAGAACAAAAAGGTTGAGCGACTGTTCCCTTCCTGAGGTCTCAGCCCAGGAGAGCGATCCCAAGCCAGAGGCTCTGGTGTTAATTTCATGATCTCTGGGTGCCAGAGAATTTTCCTCAGGACCCACTAGACAGCCCCTGAGAAATGGGGCCATTGTTTCCAACGAGCTTCAGCAGCCGGCTCCTTTAGGAGAGTGAATCACAGAGTCCCAGGCCCAGAAGAGGCTTCTCTGCCCGCTCCTCTGTGCCAGGTCCCGGTGAGTGAGAGCCGATCCTATTTTTGAAGACGTCCATGGAGCCCCACTCCAGTGACTAATCGCTCATAATTGTCCTCTTTAATTTTAACCTTGTGCGCTGGTGCTTGAGACAGATTTCCGTTTGCGCCGTCCTGGCAGAAGGTGGAAAGCACTGCTCATCTCACACACACACACACACACACACACACACACACGGCGCTATTCACCGCCCCCCCCCCCCCTTCCTGTCTCCTTGGACGGTGGCGTGGCCCAGTGGTGAAGAGCAGATGCTGGGGAATCGGGTGCGTCGGGGCCTGGAGTCCAGGCCTTGTTATTTACTAGCTGTGCTCTTATGCCTCTGTCTCCCTGTCTGTGAAGCTGGGGAGGTGATGGCCACCTCACTGGGTTGTTTTGCAGATCACATGAGGTAACAGAAGCAATGTGTTTTGCACTGGTTTGGGGAGGTGCCCACTATATGCCCACAAATAAAACGACGCCCACTGCGGCGGAGCTGGGTGCACGTGGATTCTTGCCTCTTTGGCTGTTTGGTTTTTCGGCGTCAGGTAGTATGAAAAGCCGTGGAATGAGAACTGGCCCGAGGGTCCAGAGTCCTGGGTCCTGGACTAGACAGAGCTCTGCTATAACCTAGTCCCATTACCCGAGGGAAGGTACAACCTCAGAGCCGCAGTTTTCTAACCTGCGGAATAATCTCTACGTGTCTTCCTTGCACAGGAGTAGGGAACATCAAATGAAAGGAGAGGTGGGACTAGATGGTCGACTAGAAAGTGCTATTCAGGTGGGAAATGCTAAGGGTCCTGCAGGGAGAGGACTCACCAGCCCCCCTGGGCCCACAGACCCTGCCTGCTGCCCCTGGAGCCCTCTCTAGCACCAAGGAGTACCTTGGCCTTCTGCTGGTATTGCTCTCAATTGCCAATATCCTGGGAATGAGGAGTGGGGTGGGGCAAATTAAGGTTTGTTTCCTCACTCACTTTAAAAAAAAAAAAAAGTTTTTATTGATTTCAGAGAAAGGACGGGAGAGGGAGAGAGAGAGAGAAACATCAGTGATGAGAGAGTCATTGATCGGCTGCCTCCTGACACCCCACTGGGGGATCCAGCCCAAAACCTGGGCATGTGCCCTGACCGGGAATCAAACCGCGAGCTGCTGGTTCATAGGTCTATGCTCGACCGCTGAGCCACGCCGGCCGGGCGCCTCACTCACTTTTTAGTGGTCACAGTTCCTTAGACTCTCAGTCTATTTTGGTTGAAAAGGAACAACCCGTGACGGGAGTACCCCTCAGTCAGAAGGTGGTGTGACATGGTGGGTAAGCACTGGTTCAAGACCGTGGACTGTGGGGCCAGGCTCTGGGTGTGTCCAACCTCTGCCACTTCTCCACTCTGTGTCCTTGGGAAAGCTGCCTCCCTCTCTGTTCAGCACCCTCGGCCATAAAACGGCAATAATAATAGTTCCTGCCTGATAAGTATAAACGAATACACACAATGTGCTTAGAACAGTGCCTGGCACGTGCTCAGCACTCAGGAGATGTTAAGAGTATTATTCTTATTAATCGGATTTTTCCAGTCCACAGTGAGGAAGCCGGACCAGGAGACTCCTGACTCAGGAAAGACCTCACTACGTCAAGACACTCAAGTCCGGTGGGTCCTTAAGCTGCCAGGGGCCATGGCTTGTTTGAGGTGATAAATGTTATGGATTCTCTCTGAAGAAAAGTTAACAGGTGCTAAACATTTCACCTATATATATTTTTTCAGGGGGTTTCAACCCATCCACAAAATTACTAGGATCCACAGGCCCTTGGTGAGGAAGCTCTGTTTCGTTGCCATCTCATTTGTTACATCATTGGGACCGTCTGGGTACAGCTTTGAATGTAGTAAAGATAAGCGTCTGCTTGGACAGTTTTATTATGGTCACCATCAAGCGAAGGTCCGCAAAGAAAAGAAAACGTACGATATAACTGAGCCCGAACTAGAGTTCACACAATCTCTTTCTTGAAGACTGTGCCTTTGATGTATGCCATTGCAATTTTGGTCCAAGCTCGATGCACCCAGCTCCGAGAGAGTGTTGGAGAAATTCTCTCTCTCTCTCTCTCTCCCTCTATCCCCACCATTCGGCAGCGGCAAATGGCCAAGGGTCACCTTGTTAAGAATTCCCAGTTCTGGAAAAATGGAACATCACAGTTGTGAAGCTGTCAGTTAACAATGAAAGTTTCCTTATTTTAAGTAAGATAAAGAACTCTCTTACCTATGGTGCTTATAGTCTAGGGTTTGGGGGAATTGAAATTAAAAAATAAATAGCGACAAATACACCCTTAGATACGATTACACCCTTGACAACTCCATTATAATTTGGCGGGAATTAAGGGTTGGACCCACAAGAGTTTACTTTTCAGGTTAGACAGAAGCACATTTCAGGTCCCCCCGAATACCACTTTAACAAAGGCCACCTTTTGCATGTTTTCGCTTGATTTCTCTACTTCGGCACCGCCGGCTTTGCAAAATTAATTTGCTATACAGAAACATTGTAAGTCACTGTCCCACTAAACCATGGTTGTTCTCCATTTTAGTATCATTATTGTTACGTCCAGTTAAACGGGCGAGAGAGAGAAGAAAGGGGAAGGGTGAAGGGAAGCGAAAGGGCCCAGAACAGCAGGAATGCAGGAGAGAGTGTCAGGCCGTGACCGAACCGGGCGGTGGACGCGGCAGGGAAGGAATGCAGTTGGGTTGGGCGGGTGCACAGATGGCGGGGACAGGGAAGGGGAAACGGTCACCACTAGTTGCCTTCCTTGCCCTTGTGTATCCTTATATCTCCCCCACTGCCTCACACAGGCTCACGTATTAGGTCCTCAATGCATAAATGAAAAAGCAAAGACGGACAAAAAACCACCTCAGAAACTCTGATAGTAACTTTGACTTAGAACTGCACTTTCTCTCGGCTATGGTCTTGCCATTATTATCAACCGCCATGTATTTTTCTTGCAATACTTTTTGTTTGTTTGTTTTAATGCTTTAAATGCTGTTCATAGATCTTCAGCTGGTTTAATCTTAGCCTTCAGCAGCTCTACCCTGAATGACATAACTAGAGCTTCCTGCTCACGGTGGTGGTGGTGGTGGTGGGGGGGGGGGGGGCAGGATTATTCTTAAAACTGAAATAGGAGCAAGCGGGATCCTATCACTGAGAGGCTGGGTACCCTCTGGACCTGGGCCAACAGTTTCCCATTCTGATGACAGGGACTGCAGAAGAGCCTGGTGATAACATATCTGTAGATTACAGACAACTGCTTAGATTCCTTCTTTGAAAAATAATTTCTGAATTGAGGAATGAAAACAATGAGGTGAGAAACAAAGTTAAGAGAGAGACATTAATTTTTTAGTCAAGAGTCAACAGAAAGTATGAATCCTGGCAGATAAAAGAAGTGTTGTCCTGGGGTTTGGGAGACTCAGGCTTTAGGAGGCCATCTGAATTGGAATACCGTGTAGCTATTGAATGAAAATGTTCTATATTTGGTTAACCGGCCCGCACATCCTTTATAATTACATCTAGCCCCAAATAATGGATTGATAACTCTTAGGTGGCCCTTAAAAAAATGTCATTCACCAGAAAGAAGCTCAGAGAGGACTCTACCCCATTATTTCAGTGGTGCTTGAGATAACTGCAAATGGTCACATCATGAGCGATAGGCACTGAGCAACGTTCCTGGACAAACGGGGAGCCAAGAGCTGCGGGATGGTAGGCTCTCTGGAGGGCAATGGAGCCAGGGCACTGGTATTAATATGGCGACCCCTAGTGTCTCGTGGTGGTAGCACGACTTGGAATCGCACCAGCCCCCTGGCCGGCGTTGGGCCTCTCCACAGTCTTCTGATTGAAGGAGTTATTGCACATCATAATTGTTTACGTCTTTAAAACCATCCTGTTAAGCAAAACCCTCTTCAACTCTAATGCATTTTCCTGCACAATATCCATTTCCAGCCCCTGCCGAACAGAGTTGTCTTGACATTGTTTTTCCTTATAATGGGTGGCCTCCTGTCTAAGCGTTTCAAAGAGCAAGACATATCAATTCATTACGGCGGCTGCAGCGTCATAAACAGTGGATACTGGCATCAGTGGATGAGCCGCTGGAGGAGGTGGGCACTGCGACGGCCGTGGGATGGGAGCATGGCTCGCAGGGATTTGCTGTGAGAGCATCGAGGGGAGGGGAGGGGAGGCAGGCGATCTGGGTATGGTGAGCGGGCCAGGGACTTGTCTGCTTCCTGCCGGGTTTTCCATCTCGGTGCCCTCGTCCAGACATGGAAGCAGGTGACGGAGACAAAGAGAGCAATTTGATTCTGTGTGTTGGCATAGGGAGAAAAGTGAAGTCCAATGACCAGGTGACCTGGGCTCCCTGAACCACTTCCTCCTTAATTATTTATCTGGGTATTTCAGAGGCAGGTGTTTTTCTGGGAGCTGAATCATACATATTTTTGTTCCGTGTAATAATGCCTTCATTTCCAATGCTACATGATACAGGTAGACACAGACTGAGAGTAGAAAATGAAAATTAAGGCCAGTTCATTAGTTATCGGGGAACCTACTCGACATGCCATAAATGGGCTTGGAATGGGCTGGCCGTTGGTTCACATCTCAGTGCTTTTCACTTTATGGTTATTGCCCTGTTTTATCAGATATAAAAGATTCTGCTCGTCACTGATCCAAATGTACCTGGGTGTTGTTAAAGGGAAAGGAAATAAGCAGAATGTTTTATTTGGTGTTTTAAGACTAAAGTCACAGTATCACTAGGATTGTAAGTCTTTTAATTGAACAAACACCCCTGGTTATTTTCTTTACGTCCACGCTGGTGTCACATTTTTTTTTTTTTTTAAAGTTTAAAGCCCCTTAGCTGAAGTGGCACCAACTGACCCAAAATAGAGGTTGGGGGATATTCTAAAGTTTTCGTTGTTCTACTGATAAACAAAGGCCAGTGTGTGTGTGTGTGAGAGAGAGAGAAACAAAAAGCTACTATAATCCCACCATTTCAATCAGTTCTTGGGTAATATCTTCATGGTTCCCTTTTCCTTGATCCTGGGATCAGTTGGTGGCTGGATCATACAGATAGTTTCATTTATACACCAGATGGATGTATAAGGACCAAAGGCCACCTATCACCATTGGAACAGGCAGAGGTGAAAGGGGACATCTGCCCAGAGCAGGAGGGAGGCAGGTCCTCCCAGGCAAAGTTGACTGAATTGGACCCCCTTTCCTACCTACTTCTTTCTTATATTCAAGCACGCTGCAATCTCCTTTTTAGAAGAATCTGTTCTATCACCTCAAAACAAATCATCGGTATCAAAAACATGAACGATGTAACTTCCAGTTAAAAAAAGGAAAAGAAACCAGCAGATTTAAATATCAGCCCCAGACTCTCAACCACAGAAGTGCTCCTTAGACTAGAGAGTTCTGGCGTCCAGGCCCGTGTATCTGGAGTCGTCTGTGAATGAGTGGGAGCCCTTGGGAAATGGCGTCCCATTTCGACCACACGGTCACACCCTTGGGGACACTGCTAAGGCAGGATCGGAAAGGATGAAGATGGATGGTGAAGGCATATGGATGGTCCTTTTTAGAATGGAAGAAATGGGGTGTACTTGGGTATCTAGGGTTCAGGAAACCTGTGGTGGGGCAGATACCAAAACTGAGGGAGAAAATGCCATATTTATTGCTTGCCTGGAATAAAATGCAGGGATGTCTAACAAGAAGCCGTCGCACCAGCAAGCCCCCAGGTCGCCCTGCCTCGTGGTGCGCTGAAGGAGCTCTCCTGCCGCCGAGACCAGCAGCCTCTCATTCCCAAGGGAGCCCGTTTTCTAGAACACACATGAGAGCATCTTCTTTGACCTTTTGACAAAATGAAGCTGCCTCCTCGGGAGTCTCCCACCCACTGCTCTCTTGGCTCCGTCCCGCCGGGACTGTGTCATCAGTGACTAGCTTTTCAAGGCCACTCCACGTGGCTGTGATGCACACAAATCCTCGGCCGCCAGCGGTTAGCGCCTCGAGGCAGGCTCACCGAGTCACCAGAGCCAGCAGCTACTGCCTTTGGGGAGTGACGAAAAATGGGTGCATCTCATCGCTAAAACAGGTACCTTTGGGAGGCCACGTCGGAGGCGAGCGTAGCCTCAGGACAGGTCATGTGCTATCATGAGGACGCCCGGCGCTGCCTCCAGGACGACCGCCGGGAATCCCCTGCAACTTCTGCTTCAGGGCTGAAGCACGGAGTGGTTTGCAGATGGGCAGCACTTAGCTTTTTTTTTTTTTTTTAGACCTATGAAATAACATTAAAGCTGGTGAATCTTAATTTCTTATAATCTTAAAAAAAAGAAACACCACTCGTCAATTTGTGATATAGGTGTTTGCCTTGTTCTAATCAAGGTTCTCCATGAAAAAATGGAAGTAAAAGAAAACCTGTGTTTGTTGAAGTAAACAGACTATGGTGACAAGTGTCATCTGGAGAGCTTTTGTTTGGCTAAAACACATCAGTGTTATAAAGAGGGACATAAACTAAAAAAAAAATTTTTTTTTTCCAGAAAAGTGTAATTTAGGTTCATAGTAGTGCCTCAAATCAAACTAGTAGAAGTTCTAGTCTCACATTTGCACTTACAGTTTGCTTTTAAAAGTTAATAATTAAAAATTATTTAGTTACTTTATTATATATTTCTAGGAAATACTTTTTATTTTACCCATAAAATTCTTTCATAAATTCCTATTTTATATATTGAGAGTTATGGTGAGAATATAATTGTAAATGTGAAGGAAAAATGTAATATTATTAAATAATCTTATAAAAATGATGTGATATATTTTTACTCAAATATAAAGTTGGAGTCTCCTTGTTTCTCCTACAAAATGATATTAAATAAAGAATTCCCTGAAGGAGTGTATCTTATATTGGCCTTGTGGGGAAGCCATAGCTGAAAAAACCCCAGTAACTGTCAGACTGTTTACACAGTACCATGTAGTTTACCTGACTCTATGACCTGAAAGTCACTTCTAGATGGTTCCAAAACAATGAACTAATCAACTAACCAATGCACAGAATTCCAGAATTTTTTTTTAAATTTAAAGTGAGTGTTGGAATCATCTGGGCCAATTACAGTTTAATTTGTTGAAATCAGTGAAAATAATGCAATCAAAGGAGCTATTTGGTATTTGGAGATTAAAAAAAAAACAAATTTCTGATGACACATTTTACTTTGTCTATTACCAATTACATGGTTATTGTTATTTTTTGGTTATACATCCTTTATACCACCAGGTTTTCCAATCCATTCAGGTTTATTGAGGCAATTGTAATGGACAGTGGTTGTCTCTTTCCCCTTTCTTTTGTAACGTGCACTCTAAATTTCTTTGAAGGAGAGGCACCTTACCCTACTCTTAGTCTATATGGTTTAGGTAGGGCTGAGCCTGCTACCCACTGGCTCTGGGTTGGCCCAAGCTTGCCTGGCCAGCTGGACACCACACCACTCTGCACAGGGATGGATCCACACCGAGACAATGGCAGCCCAAACCAGGCCTTTGCTGGAGCCATGGCAATGAGAGGCTCTCCCCCCTGGGGTGGTTATATTGGTAGGAGGTGAGCCTGGGGCTGGCAGGAGCTACCAAAGCAAACAGCCCACCTTGAAATGAGGCAAACAGAGCCAAAGCGGGCGTGGGGAGAGTGGCAGAGTGAGACAGACGTTATTGTTTGAGCTGTTGAATCCGGCTGGGCCCGAAGCCACATATACCAACTATTTTCGTCGATGAAGTAATATATTCCCATTTTTACTTAAGCTAATGTAAGTTTGGTTTTAGTTAGTTTCAACCCAAAGAGCCTGATCAATTAGGGCAATTCTGTCTGTGAAGGATCTGCATGTTTCAAATGGGTTTCCCTTTGTTCTGAAACCAACCTGGGGTGTTTAAGCAGGTTTCCTGAATTCAGAGGGATTTAATGACTTTGTTATCCATCTGAGAAGAAAATGCACCTAAAGCATCTTAGACTTGACCCTACAACTATCTTGGCCTGAGAAAGTCTTGTGTAGAGCAAGAAAAGAGATGGTGAAAATTCCTTTAAAAAAATAAAGAAAAGGAAGATTTACTATTTTTGTTTTGTTTTGGATAATCCTGAATTATATGAAATCGCCTTAAGAAAGGCTCTGTGTTTCACTGGCGTCTATAATACCAAACAAAGAGCACAGTAGGCATTTATTTGATGACATTTATAGGAAAAATTGCTGTCAGTTATTAATGCTTACTATATATGAAAAAAATGAAAGACACGTCCGGCATGCCAGTGTTTCTGAGGAATTTAATGTAACCTAAAAATGATCAGGCTGTTTTCTGAAGATTGACAAAATTCCCAGAAAACACCAAGAACATAAATCAGTGGGAAGAGCCTTCTTTTTGCGGCTCATATAAAAAGACATTTAAATGCAAAGACTTAAACTCACTATTATTCACCCTGCGGCTGCCACAGCCCAACACCCGCTGCTTACCTCAGGATGGATTGTGAGAATACCACCCTTGTTCGAGTTCGTAGGTTTGGCTAAAATCTGGGCTAGATCCAATATTTCTGAGCCCTTAAAATTCTCTAGAATGAACACTGTTCAAAGAATGCCTTCGTTTTGAACCAACTATTTCTTAGGTATTTCTTTCCTAACCATCTTTTCCTAACACTAACTGTTGGCCAAAATATGAGGCCAAGCAAAAGCCCGCCAGGAGATGAGTGGATAAAAAAGCTGTGGTACGTGTACACAATGGAATACTACTTGGCAGTCAAAAAGAAGGAATCTTACTTTTTGGAACAGCATGGATGGACCTGCAGAGTGTTCTGCCAAGTGAAATAAGCCAGTCAGAGAAAGACATGCACCATGTGATTTCACTTACATGTGGAACCTAATGAACAAACTAACAAACAAAATAGAAACAGATTCATAGCTACAGAGAACACACCGACCGCTGTCAAAGCGGAGAGGGGTTGGGGGGCTGGGTGAAAAAGGTGAAGGGATTAAGTAAAAAAACCAAAAAATAACCTCACAGACACAGACAATGGTATGGTGATTACCAGACGGAAAGGGAGGTGGGGGGAGGTAGAGGAGGGTGAAGGTGGGGGGATAAATGGTGATGGGAGACTTGACTTGGGGTGGTGAACACACGACACAGCATACAGATGATGTGTTATGGAATTGTACCACCTGAAACCTATATAATTTTATTAACCAATGTCACCCCAATAAAGTCAATAAAAAACAAAGGGAAAAAAGCCACACGGAAGGGAAATCCGAAGCCCGAAAAGAAAATATGAACATTACCCAGGGCGAATGGCTCAAAGAGTTTCTGTACTAAGGCTGCCCAGCCATATGGCCAGTTTGGCCCAGGATCAAAATCAGAGCTGTAAAACCATCGTATGGCGGGGAAACGTCAGGGCTGCTGGAGTTAGAATGACCACACTGCGCCACCGAGAGCCGGGCCAGCCGGAGGGCGCTGCGGGAGCGGACGGGAATTCCACGGAGGAAGGCAGACGTGGCCCGAGTCACCTCCGCAGACGCACCTCTCTTCCGGCCACACCACACCACTTGCTGGCCTTCTTTCATGTAATTCACTTTTTTTCATCACTGCGCCTTTGATTATGCTGAGCCCTCTGCCTGGAGTGGCTACCTCCTTCGCTTTCCTCCACCCCACTAAAGTCCTAGCCAATCCGCCAAACTTACTCTGCTTTCCTTCCCAGCCTCATGCGGGTTCTGAAGTGGCCGGCGTGTCATGAAGCTCCTTCCCTTTTACTGCCTCCATGCCTTGACCTTGCTTGTTTTATCTTTTTCTTTCCCATCTTCTACTGTCTTCTTGATCTCCCCAAGCGAGTCTTCTAAATTTGGCTAATGCATCACCTCTCCCTGAAAGCCTTCCCTGATCTATCATTCCAACTTAGGAGACTCTCCTCTGTACCTCTATGCCCCTCTGTGTCTACTTTATGAGCCTCGACCCCACTGGCCAGTAGACACTGATCCACACGTGTATCTCTTCCATATGACTGGAACGACCTTGATGGTCGAGATCATGTATCCACTAATCTTTTACTCCTATCACTGAGTACCTGCCGTTCAGTAGGACGGGTGGATAGATGGCTGGAAGGAAGGAGGGAGGGAAGGAAGGGAGGGAAGGAAGGGAGGGGAGGGAGGGAGGGAGGGGAGGAAGGAAGTCTTAACCCTTCAAAGCTCTGCTCTCATGTCACTTCCTCTGGGAAGTTCTATAATCCATCCTATCCTGTTGCACTTTACAAATATACATTATAAAAACAATTCCCACTGTTTGACTTGCACTATGGACAAATCCTGCACCACTCATTCAATACAGTGTAAGCTCTTTGAGGTCAGGATTCAAGGCTTCTTCATCTTTCTATCTCTGAAGATGCCTTGTCCACAGTGCACACACATTCATTTCTGTCCCATAAACATTTTAAGAAACGTATATGGTATTGTTAGGCCCTAAATATGTAAAAACCAAACTGGACAGTAGAATTGTCCTAGCTCTGGATATTAAAAAAGCTGATCCATCAAATATAACTGGTGGGGTGGGATGAGGGTAGGGTAATGCTGGTAGTTCTAATACTAGTTAACATTTACTGAGCACTTACTATAGAACACGGGCCGTTCTAAGAGCCTTCTGTGCATAAACCCCCATTCAGTAATGCTCAGCGGTACAGGAGCACGGCCCCTGCTCGAGGCAGTGACAAGTGTGCATCTCTAACTCAGGAGGGCGTTGGACCTAGTGAGTTTCAGGCCTGTATGTGGAAGCTGAGATCGTATGGATTTGCTCTGAGAGTTAGCAGAGAGCTTCATCAATGGCTCTCTGCCCGCACGAGTATTTTAAGCCAAAATTATTTTAAGTTCTGGTAACCTGTGTCTTTGCAAGTTGAACTGAGAAGATGTCCCTCTGAATTTCACGATGTGTTCAGTAAATAAACAGCAGGTTTTCAGATAGGAGAGGGAGACAGCTGAGATGGTATTCTCCCCCGCATGGCCATGGCTAATACAGATGGCCACGGTTCCCTGAAGGAAGAGTGTGGATCCAGTATCGGGAGCTCCGCGTGAGACCCCCTCCACCCCCCGCAAGGCTGCGGTGCAGGTTAAGCATGGTAAGAAGTGCAAGTAGCCTAGCCCAGAAAACCCTTAGGTGAGGAGCTGTTATTACTTTAACCCTCACAGTAATCCCGAAGGGGTAAGCATTGCTTTCCTCACTTTAAAGAGGTCAGTGTTGCCCAAAGTCACACAGTAAGTGGCTAACCCAGGATTTGAACCCAGATCTGTCTGAGTTCGTGTTAACCATTAACTTACAAGGGAGCCTAATCTTACTATCTCTAAATTGTTTTATGATCCCAGGAAAGTGACTTCCTCTCTGGGCTGCAGTGTTTACTGTGCGGGAAGAAATTAATAAGTGGAACAATGAATCTGGGCCTGGCAGCGATTCTGAGTTCTAGGACTCCCGGTGACCCTGATCTGTGGTCTGGACCATACTCCTGATTTGAAGGCTGGGTTCCGAAATGTGGGCATCTAATGAAATTTCAGAAACCTCTCGAGAAAGGGTGTATCGGACCCACCATGCGCTCTCGCAGGGTTGTTACCAGGAATAACTAATAAAAATGCCTAAGACATGTCCAAGTGCCACAGTGACAGATGTGACTATACATAAATTAGTCTTGCAGAAAGCTACTTGCCTGGGGTCATCATAAATTTCTGATGGTGCAACACAAGACTGATTGTATTTACTTTTGCTCTTTGTCGGGTAGAGGAGTGTGATAGGCCAGGAAAGCGATTTCGTTGGCTGGTAAATTATCTGCAAGATTGATTAAAAATAGGAAGCAAGCAATTGGCAAATTGTCAATGCACAGAAAAGAATACTCAATAACCAGATCCAGAGATTAAATTAATTTAACACAGGGGCACCATGTGAGCAGGATGTTTCATTGAACTCATGTGATACTCTTTGGACTGAAATCACTGTGAGTGTGTGTGTGTGCGTGTGACTGTGCGCGCGTGAATGAAGCAGACGTGTGACACGGCGCTCATCCTGGTCCTCGATTCAAGATTAGGAAAGCAGTTAAAGATAACACACGAGGGACAGCCGTCCTCGGTGCTCATCATTCTGAAAGAGATCATTTGGTGGAAATGAGAAAGAAAACATCAGCCACGTAATAAATTATTCTGAGTATCCCAAGAACGGGAAGCCGGCTGCTATTGTTCTATCTGCTCATAAATGATGTGCCCAGATTACACCATCGCTCTAACACGATTACGTATGCAAATGATGCAGACAGGCAGACAATTTACAATTTGGCTGAAATGGTTAAAGGACTGGCAAATGGACTTTGACAAATCGCAGTTTGAGGCTTTAAAAATGAACTTTCATCACAGGGCACGCAAACAACCGCTACTCAGCTGCCTGTGGAAGTGCCCGAGAGCCATGCGGTAGAGACGCCAACTCAGACGCACGTCAGAGAACGAGCGTCAGGCCCTCACTGCTGTCGGGGAAGCAGATTATTCGCATATTGCTCTGGTCGGGACGAATATTGGATTAATAGGGAATCATCATATATACCACACATGGATCACCCATTTTAAAGGAATTAGACCGGGACACAATAAGGCTAATTTAATATGTCTTTGATGAGTCAGAGGGCACTTCTCGAGATCCTGCTCTGCCCCCAGGTCATCATTAGGAGCCACTATGGATACTGGGGAGGCCTGGGAGATAGTTAATAAAGAGATCTGGTCAACAGAACATAGGAAAACAGGGAGTCTGCTGTTTTTAGACAGTTATGTCAGGGTGCTTCCCTTTCCATTTTGATCTCTTTATATCCCTAGGGAAGCTTATATTTCCTATCTAGGCCATCGCTTGGTTACATTATTATAAGCAGGATTTCTCAAGGTTTTTCATTCAAGGATTCTTACTGGCATCTGGAGTCCTCTCCTTGATGATCTTGTATCCAGCATTTCTTCTATTAAAAATATTTACAACAATTCTCCTCCCCACCCTCCATGTTTCTCCCCACACACGGCCACTATCTGAATACACAACCAAATGAATGCTTATACGGGATCTCTTTGTGCAAAATTGTAAAATGAGAATTAGACATGGCCCCTGTCTTTTAAGGCTGACTATCTCGAACAAGTTCATATACGTAGCCAGGGAAAGGCCGCCGAGATCATTCAAGGAGCTCCAACCCAGAGGAAGGAGCCAGATGGCAGGCAGGACTTCCTAACCACGCGTTTCCCAGTTAAATAAGACCAGTTTCAAGTTTTCTCTTACTGCTCCTTTTTGAAATATAAGTTATTCACTTTCCTCTTAAATTATAGGGCCCCAAATTAGACCGTAGCGGGGTGTTGACCAGTGCAGGGTATAATTAGAAGGTTACTTGTGGCTTCAGCATTTTGTATTCTAGCCAGGGATATTTCTAACAGTGGGCTGGCTAGTTTATTCGGTTAGCAAACAGGTAATAATGAAGCCAAAAGAATGAGTTCAGTGCCCTGTGGGCTAGTTGGCTCCACTCACTTTATAACTACAGACTAGAGATATTAAGGTTTGACTCCAGCGCTAGTCAGCCACCTTGAAAATAAAAGTGACTCACTAGAGAGGCACAGCCAGTGGGCAGCAAATAATACTTGGGAAATGATTGCTCCATCACTAAAGATCAAAGTCACGCCGATTAAACTGAGATAACATTTTCTCCATTAAGTTCCTTTGGAAAGCAAAGGGGAGGGGCCGGGAGGAGAGAGAAGAGGCGAGTAAGAGACACAGAGAGAGCCCAGGCCCGGCCTGGAAAAGTGAGACCGGCACTGGCTCTGTCATGGCAGATGGACATGCAAATTGGCACAACGGTTTTGAATCCAATTTGGCAATAAAAGAGCCAAATGTATGTTCGTGCCCGTTGGCTCAGAAGTACGACTTCTAGAAATCTATTCTGCAGAATTGGGGAAGCTGCCCTTTCCTCTAGAAAATTCTCTCCACTGCCTCCTGGGCCTGAACAACACCCGTGGGGTGCTTGTGTGACGGAGCCTCTGCGTGGAAATGGGGTGATGCTGTTTTTGAGAAACAAGGTGAAAACACTCCAGTGGCGAACAAGATTTATGTCTGCCCAAAGATGTTCACATCAGCTTTATTTATGCTTGTGAAAAAGTGCCAACAACATAAAAAATAGTGGAACAGTTCATAATGTTCCATGCATATGATAAAATGCAGCCCATAAACAAACTGTCTATGACAAGTTTCCTACTGACACGAAGGATGTTTCTCATAATGAAGAATGAATATAAAACTGTACGGACAATATGATATCAAGAATGTAAAACAATGTGTGTAAACAGAAAAAAAATACAGCAAAATCATAAGCACGGTTCTGGATGGTGACACGTTGCGTGATTTAATTCTTCATGATTTTCTATATTCTCAAAGGTTAATAAAATTAGCATATTCATTTTTATAATCAGAAAAGTATTAACATAGTTTTAATGAAGAGATTTAAGGGAAATGGGAAATGTTTACATAAATGACAATATTAGGATTTAAGGAAGAAAAACAGCATGCTTATATTTAGGTGAAATACACCTAGAAACTGGAGTGAAAGTAGTATATTAATAAGAATGCTCCATAGGAAGCTACCTCTGAAGATGGATCAGAAATGCCCATCCTAGTACCTATCTGTACTTCTCCTAAGTCATGTATTACTTTTATAATAAAAATTAATGGATAAAATACTTAGAAAATGCTATTTTATAAATGGAGCCTGGATAAGAGTGTGCAGATAAAGCAGTGACACTCTTTACCACCATTGCCCAAACAATTCTGAAATGCCAACGTAACTGTAACCCTCTTGGTAGGTTAATAATAATATCACTTTTTTTAGGTTTACCAATGAAATGGCCATTTCTGTAAGCAAATAACGGTCAAACATGGATAATTTCATATGGTTCAACCCAATATATGGGGAACAGCACAAACTGTCTACTTATAAAATTAATTATCAGACTGTCTATTGTTATTTTGTCTTTAGCCTGTTAGTGTTGTTCAAAATTCTAAAGCAGTGATTCTCAAACCTTTTTTCGTCTCAGGGCCTGTTTACAATCTTAAAAATTATAAAGGATGCCAAAGAGCTTTTTTCTGTCTGCCTTATATCTATGGATATATTAGAAATTGAAACAGAGAAATTAAAAAAGGTATTTATATGTTCACTTAAAAATAAAATAATAAAACCATTACAGATCAACCTAAATAACATTTTTTAATGAAAATAATTTTATTTCCCAAACCAAAATAATGCAGTGAGAAGAGTGTCATTGTGTCACATTTCTGTAAACCTCCAGTTTAAGAGAAGACAGCTGGATTCTCAGGTCTGCTTCTGCATTCAACTTGAGGCAATGCAATATGTCGTGCAGCCTCTGGAAACTCCACTGTATGCTTGTGAAAGAGGCAAATGATGTCTTTGTATTAATATATGAACCATTTGACTTCAGAGGCCACAGGAAAGCCAGGGGTTCCCAGACCATACTTTGAGAACTGCTGCTTTGAGAGCTTTTATTATTCATGGGGATCCAGGGTCATGATTCCCCCAAGAACCATGTCTGTTCTCCCTTCTCCAAGAAAGGAGCATGCACATGTATGTACATGCATACATGCAACAGTTTGTAAATAGCTTCGGGGGCTCACTGACACCCTGAAATCTATGGATACCCCAGGTGAAGAACATGTGGCCTGGAAGGAAGGTAAGAATTATTCCAGCTACATTTGCTCTTTGAAGGGCGCCAACACCATTGCCCAGTGAAGGTGCTTGGTAAATAGTGTTGCATAAAAAAGAAATAAAAGTTTCTCAGCAAAATTAGGGAAATATCTAAAATCACCAAAAGACTTAATGAAATTCAATGGTAAATAGCTTTTGGATCTGGTTAGTTGTGCTCTACCACTGAGTCAGCAAAATGCCTCCCCATACAAACGGGAAGGGATGAACCCAAACTCCACCTTTCATCCCCCCCACACCATCGTTGTCAAAGAACCTACCTGGCTTCAATTCAAAGACGCGCTGAAAAATAAATAAATAAATATTTGGGGGTAAAAATAAATCCATTAAATTTTTTGATTGCATTGAGTTGCTTATCAAGGGTGTGTGAATAATGCCAGGAAAAGATACTTTTCTAAAAATCAATAAGTTGAAAGTGCTGTTTTAGGGTTGCTGTAGTTGTTGGTTGTGTTTCAGAGTTATGCCTATTGACCTGAATTCAAAAACAAGGTATTGATTTATAAAGTACCCTCAGCAAATAAATGCACATTCTTTCAGCTAACCCTAATAAGGGTTATAATAACCCTGTAGCGAGCGGAGTAGGATTTCAGCTCAGCTCCGTAGAGTGAGCTGAGCGCCACAGTGAACCCTTTCTAAGAGTCATGGGTGGGGGAATAGAAGAGAAGGCAGACACGAAAACCATGGAAAGACGACGGGGGTAGGAACATCTCGACTCCCCCCCCCCAGATAGATTTTCTTCAAAACTTATTTGGGTTTCCTGAACAGTTGGGATGCAAAGATAACAAGACCACAGCTGCCCGACGACTGAGCGCCGACTCACCCAGTTCTCACACATTATGGGTCTGCTCGGCTTTCCTTCTGAGACTGAGTGATAAACATACGCAGAAAGGTGTCTCTTTGGCTGACTGCTGGGTCCATTCCAGAGAAACAGAAGATGAGGTCAATAGCCCCCGGCTTTGGGTTCGGAGTTCGCACCCCCAGGGCCGCGCTGTGGCTGGGTTCTGGTCTGTCTCCCCTCGCCACGAATGTTGGTCGTTGGAAAACCTTATTGCACAGACACAACAACCCAGAGTTCTTTAAAATAATTTTCTACCGACTGCGATTGGCTTGCCCCCTTGAAGAGGCAGGTAAACACAAAAGCAAGCTTAAATAAGGTGTGAAAAGTGGAGTTTCTGGGCATTGGGCCTCCTTATGGACTCTTCTTGAGGTTCAGTGACAGTTAAGGACAATTCAGAAATGAGCAGAAGTCAAGCAGTAGAAGTAAAAGTACAAAGCAGGGGAAGTCTACCTGCATCTGTGCCGAAGGCATCATGCTAGATATGAGGGTGAACCACCTGGTGGCCCCTACCTGGCATCCATCGAGTAGGATCTGGCAAAAAGCTTATGCATTTAAATCCCAAATAATCTCCTTTTTAACAATCACGCTTTCTATTATTTCTCTGTTATTTTGATAATTTAAATAGATTTATTCCTTTGGAGCATGTTTTTTGGGTTACCAGTCTGCTCCTGCAGTGAGTGGTCCAGGGTAGCATTTTGTAAACGAGGCCCATCAGGAGTGGGGTGGTGGGGAAGGGGACTGTAAGTGGGTGGGCTCTGGGCCTCACCCCTGGCTTCAATTGGAGAAGTTCTATTTGATCTGTTGTGGGTTTTTTAAAAAATTTCTTGAGGCTACAAGTAACATTTTAGTAGAAAAAGAATTCTGCTGCTAAACACAATGACAATGAAAGGTCGAAAGCCACTGGTCTGGGGAAACTATGTTTAGACGGACATGGAACCTGAACATTAATAATTCTTCGGCAGGAATTAAGCAGGTGACTTCTCTTCTTGAATAAACTTTCAAGTTATCCATGTTTGTTGTAGAGAAAGGACAGAGAAAACAGACAAGAAAAAAAGAAAAAAACCACCTGTAATCCCATCACCTCGAGATCATAATCATAGCTGTAAATACTTGGTGTCTCTCTCTCTTAAAATGAAAATGAGCTCACACTCTACACACTGTTTTGTCACTTGATTTTTTTTTTTTTTTTCAATCCTCACTCAAGGATATTTTTTCCACTGCTTTCCAGAGAGAGTGAAGGTGGCGGAGAGAGAGAGAAGAAACATTGATGTGAGAGAGACATATCAGCTGGTTGCCTCCTGCACAAGCCCCGACGAGGGCTGGGGATCGAGTCTGCACCTGAGGCACGTATCCTTGACCCTTGACTGGAATCAAACCTGAGACCCTTCAGTCTACTGGTCGATGCTCTAACCACTGAGCTAAACCGGCGAGGGCATCACTTGGTGTGTTTTTTTACATAATATATCATGAACACCTCTTCATGCCAACAGATGCACTCGCACACCAAACATGATAAAGACTCCCCAGCATGTCAGCATAGGGGCTTTGTCCACTTCTGCTGCGCATCTAGTCTACCCGCTGCCTTGCTGCAAGGCTTTTGTTTTGCTGGGAGCATCTGGATAGCTGGATAGAGCAGCACGTCCCCCCTTTGCCACGGCGTGCCCGAGGGCGCAAGTGGGTTCCAGTGCGGACCCTAGGAAGCCACTCAGCCCACTTGCTGATCTGCCCTCCCCCCTGTGCCTGGGGCTGTGAGCTGCCTCCAAGTGTTTTCCTCCGTGTGCTCTACAAACGGGCTTTTCTTGGTGACCCATGACTCTGAAATTCTTGCAAAATACTGATACGGTATTTACTGAGTACAAGTTACAAATATGCCCTCTCCAGCCAAGCCAGCTGGCTTTGGATCTCACCAGCTGGGAGATCTTGAGGAAGTGGCTTTCTTTTTGTGACCTTCGATTTCCTTATTTCTTAAATGGAGGCGATGATAATATCTAGCTCACAGTTATTGTGTTGTTTAAAGAAGTTAATACGACACGTAAATACTTAGAACAATGTGAAATACATGGGGAGCAGGAAGCTATTAATTATTGTTATGCTTGTATAGACATTGGCACAGTTTTTGATGATTTCAAAGCTGGGGTGGGTGGCATCTGATGGGAAAGACGGAATGTTACGTTTGGGGTCTGGAGGCTCTAGTGCCTCTGTATGGTCCAGGGCATAGCGTCCCAGACAGTGTGAGACAGTGATTCTTTTGCCCTCAGGATGGCATGGCCATCCATGCCTGAGGGATCAGGGCTCCTGGGCTGATCGCATCCAGTCTTCCATTATTCCAGTCTGCCGAACAAATATCGTTTTCAATGTGTGCAAAGGCTTGCAAAAGGTTGGGAGGCATGGCCATAAGCCTCGTGTTTATTTCAGAATCCACGCTCTAAGATACCCTGCCTCTGCAAATTTTGCTTCCCCCCCTCTTTCCTCTCAACTCTAAGCACCCATTACTTGGCAAACAATCACGCTTAAGCACGCTCTTAGCCTGACCAATGTGTGCAAGAAGAAAGAGATGGGGTTTCAATAGTAGTTTTCTGATGTAACGTCAATAGCGTATTGCAATATAATATGATAATTACCACTTTTCAGAGAAAGAAAAACCAAGTTAATAATCCTTTCCCCGCATATCATGTGACTCTTTTGTTTTCCAATACTTGGCTCGTTGCTGCAGTTTGGGGACATTCGAGGGGGTAAACGTGTGATATTGAGAATCGTCTATTGCTAAAACCTGAAGGTCTGTTTAAAACACTGGGGACCTTTGGGGAGCCACCATTTTTCTGCCTTTAATTTTCGTCGCTCTTTCTCCTGGCCTTCAGGTTTCGAAGTTTATAGCCTTCCCCTCTGTGGGCCTGGGTCCCGTTTTTGCTCTAGCTGAGAGCAGATACATGTATCAAATTCTGGCTGGAAATCAGCTGTCTTCTCCGTTTTCAGAAGATGGCTCTCTTACTCCTTCCATAAGCTCCCCCAGTCTTTGTTCTTTGGTCCAATCTGTAAGCCATCTGCACCCTTCATTATTAAGAACATATTTACTGAGATTTCACAACTGTTTAATAGATGTGTATCTTATTACATGTTTGATTCACCTCATTAAACATACGATTCAATTGGTATTTCTTTAACATTCAGTAAACACTGAGACCCCTCCGCACAGGTGGGGGGGGGAAGGGGAGGCCCCGTCCCGGCATCGGGGCCCTCGGGGGCCCCGCAGGAGCTGCTCCTGCCACAGCCCAGCCCTTCATCTTTAACCCTTCAACGCTCCCGCTCAGATGGGCTCGGGCGAAGGATCAAAGTCGGGGTTGACGCCGAAACTGTAGCTTCCAGCTCTGGCTTCGCCGGGGGCTACCAGTCTGGATGCGGTCCACGCTCCCCGGTGCCATCTCAGCGGCGGTGCTAAGCGTGCGCTCTGGGGCATCCTGTCTTTCCAGATCTACAAGTGTGACTGTGATTTTTTTTTTTTTTTTAAAGTGACTTATGGTGTGGCCGTCAATACCACTCAACAGGAGGAAGATGCCAAAAAGCTCTCAGCTGCTCTCCCTCCCAAACCAGACCAGATGCGCCGGGAGCCCCGTTCCGCGAGCCTGAAGAACACCAGGCTCCTCCGCCCTCCGCGTGCCTGGTCCCCAGGACCCGCGGTGCCCGACGCGGACCTCCTCTCACGCATCCCAGCTCGAGGTCACATCTCAGCTGCTAACGTTTCCTTAGTGATTTTCAGAAAAATAACGATACGCCTGCGTCCTGCATAGGAGCCGGCCAAAGACAGAAAAGGTGACCAAACAGAAGAGTCTTTCTTTCACTGCAACTTTTCTGGCACGAGTCCCTCATCCCTGCCAGCCTCACTCTCTCCTAAAGCAGAGGTGTAGGGAAACATTACTCCATTTAAACCTTTCAGGCTGCTGCTGCTGCTTCTTCAGGGTTTCCAGGACTCAACTACGAAGAAATCCAAAGAAGCTGCGGCACCTCCCCCGTGACAAGTTCTCCTTGAAGAAGGCCCCATGTCTCAGCCAACAACTGATTACAAACTGTGGGGCTGAAAGGCTTTCTGCGAGGGGGGCAGGAGGCAATTTAGTTCTTAGTTCTCTGTCGTAAATAACGGATTAAAAAGCTTAGCTGATGCTATAAATTAAAAATGTGAAACTAATTATACCAGTCCCATAAAAGCGAAACAATCAATTCATAACCCAAGTATGTGATGTGACAGCATCTCCTGGGTTCGGCGAGAGAAGCAGAGGGGACCCAGGAATCCTGCCAGAATCCGCGCTCCCGTCCGGAGCCGCAGGCCCACTTCCATGTTGCACAACGAAACGGTAGGAGCTCCGCCCTTCCCTCTACCCATTTTTCATGACAGGTTTCACCCTCTCCCCTCTCTCCACCCTTCCAGGCAGGCCCATGGCTCGAAAGAAAGGCTCACCCACACCAACAAGCACAGCTGCAGTTTTGCCAATTCAAACCAGATGGGTCTGGAAGGCAGCTGCTGCCAAGGCTATAATTCAACCAGGAGTTCCTAAGTGTTTCAACCAACCATTTAATAATGTTCTAGCTGGCGTTTTCTCCCTGTTCCACGTAGATGGGCGAGGCCAACTTGGTTGGACTATGCAGCTTTGGAAGAGTGCTCTGGGCCGCCCAGCGCATTGTTCGCGTGTGCTGTACATGGACCTCCTCAACACCGCACAGGCTGCCTGTGATTTCTCCGCCCCCAGCTTGTTCCGCTCCCGGTCTAGTGGAATGAACCGCTGTTTGCAATTCTTCATGCTCTCCGTGTATTGGGATTATACATCTACACCTTCGCCTTGTGACTTTGTGGTTCTTCCCGCTAGAAGTGGAATGTATTTCCTCACGGAATCGGTGTGCGGCTTAACTGTTTAACCTGACTGGGTTAATGGAGTGTGAGTGTGTGTGTGTGTGTGTGTGTGTGTGAGTGTGAGTGTGTGCACGCGCTAGCTCTGAATGGAGGCCTGGACAGGCACTGCATTTCTCTGTTCCCACCTTTAGGCTCCGGTGATCTAATCAGCCTGGTGAGAATAATCAGCCTGGTCTGAGGAATGACAAAACACTGAGAGCTGACTTGAACCCATATCACAACCTGGAGCCATGCCTAGCTTATCCCAAATAAGCACAGTAGAGCCAAAGCCGGCCTATAGCTACACAAGGGGAAAAAAATGTTTGCCGTTTTAAGACACTACATTTTGGGACGGTTTGTTACACAGCAATATTGTGGCAACAGCTGACTGATATACTTGCCACCTGAGTTAGTTTTCCAGAACTGCATTGTGATTATGTTAGTGCCTTGCTTCATGGCTCCTCGCCACTTTCAGGGCAAACCCAAACCCTTTAACTATGGCATTCAGGGCCTCTCCCAAATCTAGTTCTGGCCTAAGTGTCAGTCTCTCTGCAAAGCCTTCCTGAACTGAGTTAGTTCCCCTCCTTTGGGTTTCCAGAGCACTCCCAAGATCTGCTACAATAGTTCTTGTTATACCGGATGTCACTAGTATTATATCCATCTCCCTGGAAAGGCTGTGAACTCCAGAGTCAAGACTTAGCCCATCATCTTTGTAGTCTTAGAATCGGCCTATAGTAAACAAATTGAATTTGCTTAGTAATGATTTCAGCATGCCTGATTTTGATAGGAAACACTGACAGATTCCAATGTTACCTAAACATTTTCAAAAATATAACTTAGACTCCCCAGTTTCCTAGTCCTGGAGTCTAGATTTACACAATGACCTGGGTTTCGGCTGGAGATAGTGGCACAAATGTCACCGAGGGTCATAAAGATATGTGCCAAAAGCAAGGCCATGGTCCGCTTAAGTTCTCCCTTGGGATTTCAGCGTGATCCTTGTTCTAATGTTGACCCATGGCCATTGCCCAAATAGAGGAAGCTGAAAGCAGGCTGGAGTTTGATTTTCCCAGTTGATTTGGTCACAGTTTTGCCTGTAATAATGTTGCTGTTTTCCCAGGGCTGACTTTTGCAGACGTGTCAGATGGAGTGGCGCTATAGCCCTGGGATAGATCGATGCTATCGATCCTCAAGGCTCCGTGTCATTTCCAGGGGATTTGCTAAAGAAGCTACTTATGTTCCTTTTTCATTTTCACCGACTCATTACCAGCTGCTGCTGCCGTTGTACGTCTCAGCCACACCTGGAGGAGTGGAACATGACCGTCTGGTTGGGGTCCAGTCACCTTCCTTCAAAATTACACACAAGACAACATGCAACCCACCAAACCCTGAACCACATGAGGAAGTCAGGTCACACTGGCCCACAGGGGTTTGGTATATTTTGTTTTGTTTTAAAAAGGGCAGCCTGGCCCTACGCTAAGCAATTGATCCCCTGGCTTAACTTTTAAATTAAGACCATTGTAAATTTGGGAACTTGAGAGGACATAGAGAGGACACCCATAATACTTTGCAAATGTCAAGTGCCTCTTGATGTTGGTTACTTTTCAAAGGTAGCTAGGTTACAATGTACCGTGGTAATGAAAAAACCCCGTCAGGCCCACTCAACGGGGTTTTAGTCAATATACATAATATTATTGGGCTTTGCAAGGATTAAAGGTTGTTTCTCTCACAGCCTCACAATAGGACTATTTTTTTTTTTTCTACTAAAGGCACAAAGGAAATCTCCTTGTTTACAGAGGAGCCCAGGACACTTTGGGGCCCCAAGGCAGTCCCAACATCCCTTTGTATACTTCCCCCTGCTGGTGGCTTTGTAGTTAACCCAAAAATATCTAGTTTCTTTCAACCTACAGTTGCCAGAATTTATGAAAAACATACTTATTGGTGATTTATATTGTCCACGAGTCATTTCTAGAGTGCAGAAGTCATGGTTTCCTCCAGTTTTATTAGGAGAGTGAAAGCTTTTATTTATGACACTCCAACCTCCCCACCCCAACTCTCAGGCCTCTTCAGTTTTTCCAGATTTAGTGTAGTTTTGGAATCACTCATCCACAGGATGGAGTATCCGGAATGGAGCCTAATACAAAGTATGGCCTTCCCTAGATTTACACACATTCGGAGGCGAGAGACAGCACCCCAGAAAAGTCTGAAATGTATCATAACCATGCCTAAACAAGAGGAAGAAAACGATTCGGTGTGCTTGGCCCACGCGACTAAGAGGAAATTCCAACTGCAAAATCTCACCACCGAGATGCGGTGAACAACCTGCCCGAGGAAACTTTTGGAAGAGGGCTGTGGAGAGTAATCCCGGGCTGGCTCCAGGGAAGGACCTAATTCTTTTAAGCATCTCCACTGTGCCCAGAACTTCCTAAGAATTAGTTTGATTAAAAATAATAATAATAATTGTGGTAAAAACACATAACCTAAAATGTATCATTTAACCATTCTAAAGTATACAACTGAGTGGCATTAAGGCATCCACGATGTGGTACAACCATCACTATGACCCAATTCCAGGACTTGCTCACCTCCCAAATGGAAATCCTGTTCTGACTGGCATTCGCTCCTGATTTTCTCTTCTCCTCAGTTCCTGGCAACCACAAATCTGCTTTCTGTCTCTACGGATTTGCCTTTTCCGGATGTTTCCTATACATGGAATCACACGATATGTGGCCCCTCGTGTTTGGCTTCTTCTAGTTAACACAGTATCTTCAAGGTTCCTTCATATATAGCGGGTATCAGTACTTTTCTTTTTATGGTTGAATAATATTCCGCTGTATGGATCTACCTCATTTTGTGTATGGACACTTGGGTTCTTAGGTCTGATTTTTGCTCTTCTTCACGGTAACAGAAATTCATGTAAGCAACACACAGATCTAATGTTGCTGCGGTGCTTGTTTATAACAAGGCGCGCTATTAACATACTTTACTCTTATAGTCTGTCCACATGTCCCGGCAACTAGAGGCACTCCATCAGTATTGCCTGATGAGTTCTTGTCCTTGCCTCCAAGGGCTCCAGTTGGGTATCCCAGAAGCAAGGAAAGAATTATACAAAATAATTAGGGGGTGGCGCGGGTGGTCTGTGGATGAGTCACACTGTGGAACAGGAGGGAGTTGAGACGGGGTGAGATCTGCCGGCTCTGGCAGAACCTGCACCTAAGAGATGCCCAGTTAGACCTGTGAGCCCTCCGTCTGAGAGGTATTTCAGTTTCCTATCAGTGTTTCTGCAGATGGTTGGTGATAAGAGATTCTGAACTGCCAGGAACGGCCCACGAGGCAGGGAGAAGAGTGCAGTGGTGGCTGCTGCTGGGCCGGCCCTGGCCGGGAGTCCAGGCTGCCGAGAGCCTGAAGGCCGCCTTCTCTGGTCAGTAGGGTCCCAGGAAACTGGGTAAGATTTCCTTTGTAAAATATATTTGAGGAAAATCTAGGTGAACTGTAAACATTTTTTTTTTTTTTTTTTAAATGGAATGGTTTTCATTGACAAATAAGTCTGAAAAATGTGGTCCAAATTTAGGTTAAGGGAAATCAAATAGGTCTCGGTATCCAGGTCTTTACAGAGCCTTTGAATATACTCAGTGCACATTCTAAAGCTCTGATATGACGTGCAGTGTTTTCTAAAATTCTTTGACTATGAAAACCCTCAGTGCCGCTCTGCTAGTTGTATAGTTTTTGTGGTACACAAAGGTGCCTAGTGGAGGGAGCTACTGGGAGCGGAAATGTGTGTGCCTCGCACCCTGCCAGCCAGATTCAAGGCCTGTGGGGCTGCACTCTTGTGTGTGTTTGTTTGCCTTCCAAGAATAGTCTCTATTTTCTAACCTTCAGAGGGTGCTCTGTCAGTAGCAGAGTCCCTGAAACCTTTCTGGTGCAGCACTGGGGATGCATGTGTTCATGTGTGTGAGGGAAGATGCATGCGGGGAGCGAGGGTGCTCCAGGCAATTGCTGGGCATATCTTATATGGGGCAAGGCTGTAGCCCTGGGAAGGAGCACCGTCACCAAGAACAAGGTAGTTACTATAGACTGAATGCCTGTGCCCCTCCCCCCACCCACCAATCCCCTTGGTGACAGTATTAGGGGACGGGGCCTTTGGGAAGTATTAGGTCATGAGAGTGGAGCCTTCATGATCAGGATTTGTGCCCTTATGAAAGAGACCTCAGAGAGCTCACACCCCACTTTTGTCATGGGAAGAGAGAAAGAGGAATCTGCCAGGGCCTTTCTCTTAGACTCCCCAGCCTCCAAACTGTGAAAAATAAATCTGTTACTAATAAGCCCCTCAGTCTATGGGATTTGTTATAGCAGCCCAAGTGCACTAAGACAGGAACTCAAAGACTGATCCCTGGGGCCAATGCACCTTGGAATTCATCAGGGACAAGGAATGTCAGGAAGCGTGGCAGGACCCTATTGTAGTAGTCGGGCCACCGTATCTGAGGTCCTGGACTTCACTTCATCCTGACCTCCCTAGAAGATCGAGCTCGAGGCTGTGCTTTCCTCCTTGGTCAGGACGGGGGCCTCCGGGAGTCCAAGATGAGGGTCTGGAACCCCAGAGGCAGAGAAGGAGCTGAGGGGATGTGAGAAGGTGAGCTCTATGCTCTAAAAACTTGAGGACTCAGAGAGGGAGCCATTTGTAGGATGGACAGGCCAGAAAGTCTTCAGGGGGAAGCTGAGCTGGGCACTGAACCGGGCACAGCTATTAACTCTCACCTCTGTGCTTTCCCCACTCAGAGGTCACCGATGTTCAAAATGAAAAGAATATTGGAGCACGAAGGGATTATGAGGTTCCTTCTGAATCAACTTGAGATGATTAAATTATTTTTTATATTGCCTAGTTTCATGTGTTTATATTCGAATTCTCTGAAAACTGGTACTCCATGTGGGATACTTCTAAGAAGATTTGACTAATCACAACATTCCCAGCCCATAGCCATGATCATAATGGAAAACAGGGTTTACTGGATAAACATGCTTCTACAATTACAAAATTGGTGGCATTAAAGCCAAATGGCTCATAAATGAAAGTAATTCTGTATGTCAGGTTGCTATCTGTACCTTGCCTTGTAATAAATACATACAGACATATATTTGTATATCATGTGCTTTTTTTTCCTGCTTATAAAAGACAAGCGACCATAGTAGAAAATTTAGAAAATGTAAAAAACGCAAAGAAGAAAAAAACCACACAACATAATACTTCTGTTTACAGTTATAATTTTGGGTGTATATATTTTATGCATCTTTATTTATAAGTGTGTATTTTATTTTTATAGATTGTTTATAAGTGGGTATACATTTTATTTAAAATTTTGTATCTTTTTATAGATTTAAAAATAAAATTGGGATCTCCTATCGATGCTATTTTTAACTTTTTAAAGAATCACTTATCAATGTGTTATACATACTTTCCCTGTCTTTAAGTAGCACTTCACAACACAACTGCACAGTACATCACTGTATGGACAAATTATATTTTATTTAATATACTTCCTATCAGACAGAACTCAGCGATGAGGAAGGGCCCTTTTTAAATTTTGCGTCTCTGATTGTTTCCCAGGAGCCTCCCCCGTCTTTCTCTTACACTGCTGTAACACCGCAGATCCCGAAGTTGTCACTGCTGGTCACAATTACTTTTTTAAAGATGAACAAGGTACGTACCAGGTGTGAATAATCTCTCCTCATATGAGTGCCATATACCAAGATCAACAATGCAAATGGCATGTTGAAAATACTTGGCTTTAGAGTATTACTTTCTCTTATGACGTGAGAAGATGCAAAGTAAAAAGTGGATTTAGCAGCACAGTATGTCTATAAAAAAATACTCAGAAATGTTTCTTGTTCAAGTCAGCCCCATACTGAGTTTCTAGATCATTCCTCCATGGTTGTATCGATTTCCTAGACATGTAACTTTGCACTGGACAGCCATGAAGAGCAGGCTGAGCTCACCTGAGCAAGTTGCCAGCAGTACTCCTCGAGTGCTGTTCCTGAGCACCCTGCACCACACGTCTAGGTGTGGCCTGGCAAGAAAGAAGGGCTTTTGCACAACTGCGGCCAACACAGTCTTATTTATGGGAAAAGGGCTATGTGTTGGCAGACGGATGAAAGATTGCACCAGCCACCTGGAGTTGTTCGCGAAGAAGAGGCCTCTCAGGTGTCTTTTTTAAACACAGGCCTGTGAGTGGAAACCCCAATGCTTCAGTCAAACGGAGAAAGACAGTAAGGCCCAGGAAACTGGCACAAAGTCAGGAAGGTGAGCTGCTTCTCATGAACACAGGCTACCCGTGACTTCCAGAATCTTCTGCTGGGAAAGTCCGAGGGGCAGAGTGGCTGACTTGTAGAATACTGCACTTGCTTGAACTCGGAAATATCTCTCAAAGCTGCAGCCGGCCTCCTAAATGCCGATTGCCTGACTGCCGCCTCTGGGGTTTTGTCCTATGCCTGTGTCACCTTCGTTGTGGTTTACTCTCTCCCAGTAGACTCACCATTTTGCTTAAATAGATTTAGCCTCATGCTGAGAGAAGATATCCATCGAATCATGATATTATGTGCTGGTTATACCTGTATATATGCCTCAATGTTAAATTTTTTTTTAAAAGGTGTTAGTGCACCTCCAAACAGGGTCTTTGATGACGCTGGGGATGCACATTGCACACTTGAGGAAATATGGGTTTAAAGAAAGCTCTTTTAGGACAAATACAAAAAATATGACTGCTTACAATAGATAGAAAACATTTGAGACTTGTTTTTTTTTTTGAATATCCATATAGGCTGTAAATAAAGCCCGGTTTAAGAAGGCTTGACTAAATGTCTGCTGGTCAGAGCCACAAAAAGTTGTTCAATTAGGGGTATTCGAGATGCTGACCTGACTCCCTAATGCCAGACGGACCCATCTCTACATCGTGGGATCCCAGCACAGATTCAATATTGGCCCATGCGGATCTTCGTTCCTACCCAACATTGCATTTCTTGGTCCCTGGGCTCGCCCTTCTGTGTATGGAGTAGAAACTCCCTAAGCACCCACTTCAGTTACTAGCTGAACTGACAGTCACTCCCCACTCCCTTTGGAAGCCCTGCTGACGGATGCCCACGGCACCCTATGAGGCCCAGGTAAAGCCTACACCCTGGAGCACCTGAGCAGTCCTGGGCGCACCCTAAGAGTTGTAGCCACCCTAAGAGTCAGTTATGTTTGTCCCCAAATCTCTCTATGAAAGTTACTCTTATTAATGTAATTCATACCTTACTCAGATTCAAAGCAGAGGCATATAGGTACAAAAAGAGTTGTTTCTGTCACAGCTAAACGAATTCTGTGAGAACACTCGGGTGAGTTGCTAAAAACTGCTGAGGGGGTAAAGCAACCAGAGCTCCGACGGCCTCCTGGGTGCCTTACACTCTCCTTCACTTCTAAGACTGGACGCTCACTACAGGCAGGCAACGGGGCAGCAGTCCACGCAAAAAGATGTTGTCTTAAGTTTCAAACGCTTCAAGTGCATGGCATTATACATATTTTTATGTGTCCCTTGCTTTCGCCAACTTCTAAAATTAACTGGCCAACTGCTGGTCCGTTAGAGCTTCCTGTGTGGGCGGAGTGATAGCAGTTGCCTCCGCTGGGCCTGAAATGCTGTCGGTCGTACGCGTCCTGGCCTTGGCCTGTCACGTGAGACGTGAGCGCCCAAAGGACAGGGCCTCTGTCTTAGTCATCTCTGCCGATTACAGGGAGCTAAGGCCTTACAGCTGTTGATCAATTTTCTTAGAACGGAAATGCACGGTCTTTGTTCTTATTAATCCGAAGTTCCTTCCAGTGGACTGTACGTCCCACCCTGATCCTGAGTCATTTTTCCTTATGGCCAAATAGCTCAGTGTGTCTGAGTTGAAGAAACGCCTGTCGTGGAGCCGTCTGTCCTGCCAGGATTGGCGAGTAAGGGGGAAGCGGAGGAAGGGAGTTCTGGCGGCCCGGGCAGGACTGAGGTATGGTTCTGCCAGTTATAAGTACTTCGTGCTAGGATATCCCACCAGTGCTATAGGATGGTGAAGTAATTCATCACGTATATTTAAAGTTGAATTTACCGATATTTTATGGTATTGGATATTATTTCTATTAACATTTTATGCTGAAATTACAGAATGATTCCTGAGTACTGAATTTTTGATTCCTTTTACACTTGCCGGGACACTATTAAACTTGATTTACGTTAATAGCACTGTAAGAAGATATTAACAACGAAATTTCCAAAAGCACTTAGCATCTCGTAATTGGAGTTAAATGACAAAAAAAAAATGAGGGTGGTAATAAAGTAAAGAGAGAAAAGGAAAGAGAAAGTTTTGACAATACTCTTTTTAACCTGTGGTTCTTAATAAGATTTTTGCAAAATTGTTTTAGGTTAGGAAAGAATCAACTCTCCGATCGGGAGAGATGACACTGATTTATGAGAGGAGTTTTAGAAGATGGAATAAAGACCGAGCTCCGGGTGGAGAGTGCAGAATTCACTGCTTCGAGGACAGAAAATTTCTGGTTTCCAGAGTTGGGAGGATGCTTCCCTTACCACCTTTTCCTCCCATCCATGGTAACTAGAAGATAATCTAATTTTTAAAAATAAAAGTAATCGATGTCGTCATAGCAGCTGGGTTACAGAAAGGTAGATGTTTAAAGCAAAGACGTCAAAGCTAAAACAATAACAATAACAACGACTATTAGAACTCACTTTGTTGGGCCCTCATGATGTGTAGGCTCGGTGTGGAGCAATTTACATCTATAATCTCATTTAATCGTCACAACATCCTTATGCATTAGGGACTGTTATTATTATCTCGGTTTTACAGCCAAGGAAAGTGAGATTTGGAGAAATTAAATGACTTCAGTAGTGGTGGCACCGGGATTTGAACCCAGGCAATCCGGCTCCTTAATCACCAGGCTCCGGAGCATAACGACTACATTTTCAGTGATCGGGGTGACCTCAGAGCCACATCACGCATGCCTTCCATTCACCCTGGTAAAACTGCCTAAAAACGGAAAGAATACTAGAGATGGCAGAGGCAAGATCAGCTGCTCGATGAGGGTTCTGACCTGGACGCCTGATGCACTAAAGCAAAGCCAGTCAAACTCTCCAGTCCTCACTCACGGCAGCAAACTATAGTTTCTGTCCCAACGAGAAACGAGATCCATCCATGAACATTTCTCCCCAACCCAGTGATGCTTTGTTGGGCTCCGTTTCTTTGGAGCTAACCGTAAGGGGTCACTCTGAGAAAGTGTTGAATCTCAAGGTTTGGGCCAGACTTTAATATGCTCTGGATAAAATTAATGAGAAAAACAATTTTTTTTTTTTTTTTTTTTTTTAGTTCTCAAGTTGCTATTGGACCCCAACCTGGACACAGGATAAGGCAAACATGTATAGCCTCATTGCCACGCTGAGGTTTAGTATCTGTTTTGCTTTATGGGAAAAGTAACCTCACGTTAGCTTTGGTTGAACTGGACCACTTGTATAAAGGTCTCGAAGTGGCTGATATAAGAGCCTGCATGAGATTTACGTGTATAAGCTATCTGAAATCCCCCTCTTAAGGCCGAGGTTTAAGAGGGAGCAGAAATGCATACTTTTATTTGTAAGGAAAATGCTCCAGGAATCCAGGAAAAAACATTTTCCTTCTCGTTTTTAACTCATTGAACATCATGTGATTTTACCGACGGACTTCTTTAGCTCACAGGACTTTCACACCAGGAGAACAGACAGCCGAGTGTACAGCACGTGTGGACTTCATTTGGGAATCGGGCATTATTTACCTTAAAAATGATTGAGAATGTGAATCTGGGATTCTTTTAAGAACAGAGCTAACAAAAGGCACGAATTAAAAAGGTAACTGATAAGCAAGGGGCAGATGATTGAATGGATGGATACATAAATAACAAATAGGAAAACAGACGAGTAACACAGATGGATAGACAAGTAGATGACAGATAATAGGAAGATATTCATAGATCAATATATGGTTAGAAAATGGATATCTAGATACACATGGATGAATAGATGACTGGGAAGCAGAATAAATAGTTGATATATAAATGAATATATCTAGACAAATGGACAGACAGATGCTAGAGATTGATGTATGTAAGGACAGATCTGGAATGAAATTGTGGATAGATGAAAGCGTACAAGGATATCGTGATCGTACCCAACTGGAATGGAATACCAGTGGAGCTAACGACACCTCTCTTTGTGGAGCTATTTTAAATAGTTTAACTATGCTGGGGGAGCGTACAGACTGGAAGCGGGAAATCAGTCTCTAAGAGCCCTGAAGTTTCATCGTGTCTTAATGATCGGAGGAAAATACATGGGCTCGCCATGATTTAGCTGCTTCTGAGTCCTCTATAATGCTCCCTTCTGGCACACTTGGCCTCTTTGACGCGTATACTAGAAAAATGTGAGACGCACAGAGCGAAGGATGCGCAGCGCAGCCTTCGGGTGGCCTTAGTGATACACAAAAGTCACCCCGCTTTGCCTTTTCTTTAATTGTGATATTCACAGGCGCCTGCGCCGGCGGACCTACTCGGGAAGGCCTGGTGCTGTGATTGGCCCGTGTCGCGGGAAGATGTGGTGTTGGTGGAATTCATGAGTGGGTCTGAATCGCTGTGATGAGTAGGGGCACCTCAGCCTGTGCCATATAAATTCCTCTGATAACTGGGTCGCTGGAGCTCATCAGAAGCCCGAAAGGGAATAATAACAACAATAATAATAAAATCTGTGTTCCTCCTGTTGCTGCTGCTGCTGGCTGGTAAAGCGGAGAGCTCCTTTCAAGACAGAGGGTGCTGGGATTGGAGCCTCACGCGGAGGTCCTACTCTGGATGACTATCTCTAAGGTGACACATCCCCCCAGTCGCCAGGCCAGGAGGAGATACAGAGAGTAATGGGGCAAAAGAGCAGGGTATCCCAAAGAGATTTCACTACCGCATCGCAAAAAACAGGGCGCGTGGGGGAGGGACAAGAGGATAGGAAATCAAAGGGAGGGGAGCCATCGGATGGCCTGAGAGAGCCAGGCGCTCCTTCTGAAGCGGGGGGCCGCTCCCCGGCGTTCGGGACCATGCCTCACGCCCCCCCGCCTGGAGGCAGGACTTCAGGGGGCCAGGGCTCAGAGCAGGCCAGAGAAGGTCATCCACGGCCCGTCATTTAACTTAGGACATCCCTGTGCCCACTTTCCTGAAGGCGAGCGAGCCACGGGGAGGGTGCGCGTTCCACCCCACACGAGGGCAGGTGCAATTCGGGACACTCGGTGGAACTGCTCGAGCTGCAGGGAAGCTTAGGGGGGAAAAAAGACCAAGGTGCGGAAAGCTTCTCGCCCGCTGGAAAACCACGGCGGAGAGCAGCAGGGGAGGGCAGGCTCCTCCGGCCCCGGGGACACGTGTGTCCTCCAGGGCCCGGGTTTGACCGCGGCGGTCTTTACCCCTTCTCTGCTTGTCCAAGGCCCTGCCTCTTCTCCACAGAGGAAAACGTATCCCTAACGCTTGGTTCCACCGAGCCGAGTGCCCTGCAGTCATCTTTTAAATCCCCCTTTTTGTCTCCCCCGGGTTCCTTTCTCTCCGTGATTGCCGCCTCCTGGCCCGTTTTCCTCCCGAAGCCACCATGAGTGGGCAGCGAGCCCCTCTCGTACACAACAAAGGCTTCTCTCTCTCTCTCTCTCTCTCTTTTTTTTTTTTTCTTCTTTCTATCTTTTGGGCGACACGATAAAAAATAACCCTGTATTTATGCAAATTGCAAAGTAGCGTGTGATAATGAAAACAAAACAGCGCTGGCCCGCAGCCAAGACATGGCACTGACGGGGGGGGGGGGGGGGCTCGCCACCGTTTGGCTCTCGATCCTGGGGGGGGGGCGCGGGAAAGCAGCTGTAGAGAAAGGAGACGACACAGCCCCCTCGCCACACCGCGCGCGCTCCCACGCGCACACCCTGGTTCGCACGCATTCCGGTACCGTCGCCTCGGCGCCAGCGACGCTCGGGGTCCAAGTGAAGTTCTGCTTGCGACCCGCCGCGCCAGCCCTTCAGCGTCGGCCCCCGCGAGCCTCCCTGCCCCCGGCTCCTGATTCCCTTTCAGGAATTTACAAACATTTTCCACAGATCAATATCTGTATTGATTATTCATTGTGAGTGAGTCGTGTGTCTTTGGTGATCCAGCTCGCAGAGGTTGCAGCCAAAGCCTGCTGCAGGGGGGGGCGTGGGGGGCGTGTGGGGGGGAAAATAATAATATAACAGAAGGCGAGAGGGACCCGAGCCGGGTCTGAGGCTGTCGGAGACACAGAAAAGGAAGGGAAACCAGAGGAAAAACGCCGGAAGACGAAGGGATGGACAAGGGTGGAAGAGAAAGAGGGAGCAATAGCAAGAAAAACCAGGTGGCGGCCGGACGCCTGGACCCGGGGGATCTCGGTGGCTTTGGAGGGAAGCCCCATCGTGGGTCTGCTGTGCGTGCAGCATCCAGTGGGCTCTGCTCTGGGAGCAAGAAGTGACTCGCAGTTTTGGTATCTCCTACGTAAGAGCTTTGGGGGATCCCTTGGCTGGCTGACAAGGAAAGGAAGAAAGCAGCAGCAGCGAGGTGAAACCCGATTGCTTCCAACAGCCTTGCAGAGGAGGCGCAGTCGCTTGGCTCGCCTGGAACAGCTTGCAGCTCCGATGGCACGCGGAGGCAGGATAATTAAAAAGGCCAGCGTCGCTTACTAAGTGAGTAAACACAAAGCCGTTCCAAACGCGCTCTCCGGCTAATGAGAAGCTGTAATTTCTTAGACTTCAAGGCAAAACGAGACAGCGATAGGGCTCAGTGGAGAGAGCGTGTGCGTGCGGGGGGGTGTGTGCGCGCGCGCGCGTGGGTCCGGGGGCGTGGGGGTGTGGGTGGTGGAGATAAATCGACTAATTGTTGGCAATGTTTAAAAAAGGGATTACTGGAAAAGACAGTGAAATGATGACAGGAAAACATCTTGGACCAGAGCCAAAAAAAAAAAAAAAAAAATCGAGGCAAATCAAGTCTGCAGCTCGGAGAAAACACCCGTCGCTCCTGTCGGGGGCTCCGAGAGGAACTGCCCGGTGTCCCTCAGCCGAGCGCGGAGCATTGTGTGGGCACCAGGGGGGCAGGACCAGGGGCCCCGGAGTGTCCGGGAGGAACCACGGCATGCCGGGTTACACAGTTATGTCATACTTTGAGGAACAAAACAAAAAAATTGTACAAACCAGCCTGTCCTTTCCTTTTACTCGGAGTTCCTGCTTGCTCAAAATTGCTTTGGTCTATTAACAGCAACCCCGAAGGGTGTCTTCTGATAACAGGAGCTGCTGATTCTCTGTCTGTCTGCAGGAAGCTGCTACAATGTTGCCAAAAATATGCTGGAGGTGGAGGCTGAGGAAGTTCCCTTTTCCGTGGACTGGGCTTCTGGCAGGACGCGCCAGGTAAACAACCGCCTTCGCCCGTGGGACGGCCACGCGGGAGCTGGTCTGCGGTGCCTCTTGTCTTTGTCACCCGCCCCTGGGCTTGGTGAGTCCAAAACCAACCACGAGTGGGACCCTTTTAACACAGGGCTCCAAACACACACGGCGGAGTGGGGACTCCCGAGACTAAAACGAGCTGCGTGTTCAGTTAACTGAGCTCTCTGGTTTACCTTCACGTGAATGGGACTTGGGGCTTTACTTTTTTTTTTTAAATTTCTGGGACTGGAAAGTCAATAGATAAGATGCCTCCTTTTGACTGAGGTTCTACTCGTCCGTCCGTCTGTCTGTCCGTCCATCCATCCGTCATGTGGCTTCAGACTCCCTGATATGTTGTTGCAAGTTTCCCCGAGCAGGAGAAATGTATCTTGCAGAAAAGTGTAACCTCCTTGGAGACCCAAAGGAGGAGGAGGGTGCGGATGACTCGGGCGACTCGGGCACCTTACGTTGCATTTCTTCAGCGTTCATGGAGACCTGCATCTGTAGCGTGTGTGCGTGTGCGTGTGTGGTGGCGTTATGTAAAGTGCGTGCAGGCATGTGTGTGTGGCTCTGCGTCTACGTGTTTTTCCGAGCGGGTGGACAAGAGAATGGAAGGGAGAGCACACAGACTGTTCGGGCATTGATGTGATTCACGCGGAGAAGGGTCAGTGCTGCAAGGCAGACAGCCACCCATCCCTGGACCGCCGCTCTGGAGGGCCCCCGACAGACCTGATCTGAATGTTAAATGCGGGAGACGAAATTAGCATACTCACCAAGGATGTCACCCCCTCCTTGCAATCAGTAAATGGCCGTCTCCTCTCTTTAAACCCGGCGTCCCCCGTGCGCGCCAGCCACTTAACCACGTCCTCTGTCGGGTCCTTTTTTTGTGTGTTTGTTTTTTTGTTTTTTTGTTGTTTTTTTTTTTTTATGAAAGACTGGAAATTCATTAATGAGGGAAGGAAGGGCTTCAAGGGGCTGTAATGAAAACAAATGATCCTCTTTAAACCTCATGACGGCCAAAGCCCGGGGTGGGGGTGGCGAGGGCTGCTTTCTGCTCCCGGGATGGAGAATAGGAAATTCCACAGACAACAGACCACTTGACAAGGGCCCAAGAATGTATTGCTTGGGAATTTCTTCTATGTGGCAAAGAACCGGCCACGGGCCAGTGTGTCTGTGCTAATAAATCTTAAAATGAGCTTTATCTTCCGAATTCTAAAGCGTGGTCTATCAGATGTCTTTCCATCCGGTCACAGGCTATCGGAGTTTGTTGACCTTGTGAGGGCAGAAGGGCTTTTGGAATCTTCTGGCCAATTGCTTCGGCTGTTGGGCAATAGAAATTTTTCTTCTGAGCTACAATTAGGCTTCTCCCGAAGGAAGTAGTTGCTTTTGTTTTAATCTCTGTCATGCACAGAAGCACACAAAGGAAGCACACTGACTCCCACTTCTGTAGACCCAGCCCCGTACTGGAGCAGACGGGAGGCTGTCCTAAGAGCTAAGAATCGGGCACTCCACCCCAGCCACGTCCTTGGGCTGGGGGACATTCGCTTCCTGTTCCTTTATTTTAGCCACTCTGCCCTCAGAAACACAGTTCTTCTGTCCCGTTGCATTGTACTGTTTGACTTTGAACCAGGGGTCACACACTCTGAAACCTCTAGGGACCGGCGAGCACCAGCCTGAGGAGGCAATAGGGAGGACTGGGGCTTGGGATGAACTGGAGACAGCTGCTCACTTCTGTTCAGGGGAATAAAAGCTGCGCCTTGTGTTGTCGGATCCCCAATGTTCTAAGAGGTGGTAGAAACTGGTGTGTTTAAATACACAATATACGAACATTGAAATATTAGCTCAAAGCTTTTTAAAAAAACATTTTACGGGTCAAATAAAACATATTTGTGAGGATAATACTGGCCCACGGCAATGCCAGTTTGCAACCTTTGTTTCAGTCTAAAATACCTAGCACAGGGCGGTTTTGTTGTTTTATTTTGTTTCTTTTTAAAGCCTAGTCTTTCCTTCAAATATTTTACTCTGTTTTAATTTTAAAAAATATAGATATTAGCAGCTGCATGACAAACATCATGTAGGGGTGTGTGTTTTGCTGGACCGAGAGGGAAGTGCTAATTTAAAACAATAAAGAAGGGAAGGAAATGGATGTCTGTAGGGCCTCTGTGCCTTGTGGTCACTGGCATCCCAGCAGGCATGGTGCAGTGTCATCTTTACCTGACATTGCACAAAGATTTTTCCCCACCCAGAGGTCATAACTGGGAAAGTCGCATATCTAGAAAGAAAGACGTTTGCATATTTTTTCACGTGTATCTCCATCAATTTGTAAAACAATTATTGATTATTGCTATTTTAACATTAAATTTATTTTTCCCCAAAAAATTTCCTTCCTAGCCATCCACAGAACTCTATATCTCAAGCGGGTAGGCAAAAAGGATAGAAATCCCCAGGAGAGAGAGACCCTGCCTGTGGCTTGGAAGAATGTTTTCCCACGGCGCCTGAAATAACTTCAACAAGAAAAGGCGCCTCAGCGAACGGGGACGGGGCGGCAAGGCCCCTTCTCGCACAGTTGCGCGGGGCTTCCCAGTGTCCAAGGTGCTCTTCATACACATCGCCCTGTTTAATGCTCACTACGACCAGGCAAGAGAGATGCTACTTAGCTTATTGTACGGACTAGGATGCTCAGGCTCAGAGAGGTGACAAAATTACCTAAGGTCGAAAGTAGTAAGAAGCATTCATGGGCCTTCTGAGTCTTAATCTGATGCCATTTCATTATTTTTCACAGGTTCCCATAAAATATATCTATATCTATATATATATATATATCTCCTCTTTAGAACCCATGACCCAAGGCTTCCTCTATTCGTGATCCTCTCTCCTCCCCCGTCTCACTTCCTCACAGCAAGGTTTTCATCTTGTAGTCTGCGTAATTTGTAGTCACCTGCAATTTGAAAAGGCTCCCCGTATTCTGCCGGCAATTAAGAACCACTGCTGAGTGCCCGGTGGCAGTGGCAGGCGCCCTCCTTCGCTTTCCATTCCCCTCTATTTGCTCCTATCTCCCGCCTTCCCTTGAAAGTCAGACTTACCCACAGGCTGGCCTACATTGCCCCGTCTCTACTTCTCCCCCCCCCCCCCCCCCCCGCCGCCCCCGTTTTTGCATCTCCGCACAAAGCACTCTGCTTTCATTTCCACTTTCCCACTAAAATGGCTCCAGGTCATTAATGACCAATGAACTTTCCTTCGTCGCGTGGCTGGATTCCTCTGGCCACTCCCCCCACATGGCACACTTCTCTGTCATATCCAGCGCTGCTCTGTGCTAGACGTCCTCCCCCATGGACGGCCGTTTTTCCCCAGGCTTCATCTCAGGCTTATCTTTCCTTGTTAATCCCCTTAAATATTAGTGTTTCTCCCAAGAGGGTGTCTTCTTTCAACTTGTACGTATTTTGCTGTGTGCAGGCATAAACCCTTGGCTTCAGTGGTCATCTGTAAACTAATCATCTAGTCGCCTGGACTCAGCCCCGGGTATCTGGCCGCCCGCCGACCTCTCCTCGGGATGGTCCAAGGCGCCCCCCACCCGATACGCCCCAAGCTGAACTCATCACCATCCGCAGAGCTGCTCCACCTTCCGCATCCCTCCTCCCTCTTCCCTCTGACTGGCGCCAATCGCTCTTCAGGTTCTTTCTGTTCCACTTCCTTAATTCTCCTCTACCCTCTCTTTCACTCTGTTCCTACTGCTCCTCTCCTGGCTTATTTCCTAACTGCCCAGCGGCTCTCTTCGCTCTCAGATGTGCCCGGCCCACAGTGCACTCTCCGTGCTGCTTCGGACTGACCTACGCAACGTGCGACTATGATTGCTTTGCTCCCCTCTGTGGACCCCTTCAGTGGGTTCCACCTCCTAAACTGGCCTTCGAGGCTCCTCGTGGCCTGGCTCTGGCCTGCCCCCCAGCCTCCTCTTTTGAGACCCTTCCATTCCCCACTCTGTGGTATAGGCCACAGGACACCCCGTAGTCTTTCGTGCCTCTAGGGTTTCCTACAATGTTCCTGCCTCCCGGAATGTTCAACTCTACTTGGCCAATTCCTTCTCCACCTTTCAGATTCTGTTCCAGCAAGAAGCGTTACCCACACCCCAAGCCCCCCGCTTCGGGTTATGTGCTAGCACGGGCCCCCTACTCCTGCTTCCCTCTCTCACATATCGACTCCACTTTCACGATGATCAGGTTCCCCAGTTTCGTTGTGAGACACTTAAAGGCAGGGACTGTGCTTTTTATCCCTGTGTTCCCAGCACCCAGCACCGGTCCTGGTGTATGCTGGGTGCTTAATAAATTCATATTATTATTTTCATTATAAGTATCAGAAATACTATTTTTTTTTTTTTTTTTAAGCTGGAAGATTACAGGCCCCCAAAATAATGAAAGTGAGGGGCAACACAGCAACCCTTTCCCCATAGTGCGAAAAGGATTTCCAATGGTGCAATTCTCACTTACATCAGTTTTTTGACTTTGTGTCAGGTGAGAAATGAACACCGGGGTGGTCTTTAGGTGTTTGCTGATGTGGTAGAAACTTTGGAGTTAATTAGAAGCTCTGGCTAACGCTGAACTTCCTTTGCAGAGTTCCTGGGAGGAAACGCTAAATTAACAGTTCAAGGTTACTATTAGAAAAATAGCCTGTTTCCCTTTAGGCTATGCCTTGGGGAGCCTGTTCTTCCCCCTGCCATTCCTAAGATGTTTCCACTTTCCATCTGACCTGGCTGCGACGGCCACAGTAAGCCTGGTCTTTCCAGCAAAGGCGAAATCTCTTGAGCTCAGAGACTGCGAGATGCTTCTGTTACCTCTCCCTGCAGCAGGAGATTCTGGGGTGCTCAGTCTCTACTGGCTGAACGGAGGAGTCAGAAAACCTGTGTTTCTGTTTGAGGACACTTTATTTAGCACGTATGGTTAATCTGTTACCGTGTGACCCACGCCCGATGGCACTGCGGGCCTCGCCTGACTGAAGCCTCTCTGACGCCTGTTTTCCCCCGTAAGGCACGTCGCCGCCTGCTTGGGCCTAAGGACACCAGACGGACGGCCCTAGAGCGCTGTACTTGGGAGGCATTTTTAACGGGGGACCAGAATCACAGAATGTGAAAAACGTGACACTGAACAGACAGTGAAGACAGAGGACACTTGCTCGCAGCACGAGAGTTGACACAAGAGGCAGAGCGTCATCGCCTTCAGCCTGGGCTGGGAGCGTTCCCATCGGGATAAATGCGGGCGGGTCGGTGGGCTCCCCACACCCGGGGGCTGCGGCAAATGAGGGCCGGTGGACGGCTTGACTGTAAAGGAAAGAGCAGGGCTTCTGCTCACTTCCAAATACAGACACGATTCTGATGTTGAAGTTCGTTCTTTTATTTATACAAAACTTCTACTTTTGGGCAAAGGATCACTTTTCTCTCGCTTAGGCTCCATCGCATAAGTAATTTCCACTCGGAAGTTGTAGGGTCGTTGGGTATGGGGTGGTGCGTTTTTTTCCTCATAGAAAACAAGACTGGTGAGATGCGAAGGCTGGGTGACCAGCGAGGCTCCGTCGCCGGCTGGGAGAAGTGTCCCCCTGCCGGCCCTCCAAGGTCTGTATGGTTCGAAGGCGGCCCCGGCAAAATGACAGATGACCCGTGTTAGGTACCTTGGCCCCCGCGAAGGGGATTTTGCATGATTGTCTTAAAAAGTTATTCTTCTGGGCTCAATCTTGCCCTCTTTGGGTCATGTCCTCACTTACATTCTGTGTTGCAAGAGGCTGCTCAGAAATTCGTTTTTGCTCTTCCCTTACTGATCCCCATCCTGCGGCAGGGATTCTGGAAACACGGTGCTGTCGTTTCCACACACGCCGAAGGCGCCGGCGGTGTGCCCGAGAAGGCAGGAGGGGTCAGCGAGGCACTTAGAATGGACACGGAGGAGACGCACCGGCAAGATTTCGGGCAGTGGCAGTGATGAGACGAGGCTCGGGAGGTTCTTCCCACCAGCAAGTGCGGAGTTGGTTCCAGCAAGAGGGGGGTCGCTGCTCCGGCATTGATCCGTGTCGTGAACCCAACCAAGCTGGGCAACTTCTCCGAGAGCTGTTCCCTCTTCTGTGACATGGGGCCCATGGTACCGGCCTCCCGGAGTGACTGCGAGGGTTAAATGAGATAATAATGCATGTGAAGTGCTGAGCGCCACGTCTGGCAGACGGGACCGGAAATGGAAGTCGGTGACTGTGGCTTTTGTTGTAATGCCCTAGATTCCTAACTAGCCCCCTTCCCTGGCTTCTGGTTATGCAGGCTCGTGGAAACACGGAGATCACGGGGGAAAGACCCGTCCTTGGTCGACTTCTCACTGTATAGACGAGAATATCGGGCGAGTGGGATTCAGCCAGCTCAGCGTCACACAGTTGGGGCAGAATCAAAAAGAGAACCCAGCTCCCCGGCGCCCGTTTCACAGCTGCGCAGTGAGGGTGTGCCCAGATTTCCCTTCTAGATGCTTCTTCCATAGGAGCGGAACTATCTCCCCTCCCCACCTCCCCACCCCAACAGCCGGGTAAACCATTGCTCTTTGGCGTAAAGATTTGGTGCTAATAGTATCAGCCAAGTAGAATATTTTAGATGAGGAATCACAGCAGGATTTCTTCATGTTTTGTTTTTTTTAAAATCTAAATATAAATAACAAGGGCATATGATATTCACAGCATAACAATGTAAGACAAAGCAAAAAGGCTCATCGGAGCTATAGAAAGAATGCTCTTTTAAAGGGGATCGATTATTCCTGCAGTTCTGTGTAGTAATCTGCAAGACGCTCCCTTGGAAAAGCCCACAGGGCAATGCCGCTGGACGTAAAAGCCCCCAAAGCTTATAGCTGATCGTGCAGCGAAGGAGAGGACACTAGAGCTGTGCTGGAGGAACTCGTTGGGGCTGGCTGACCGCCACCACGCCTGTCTTGCTGACTGGAGGGCAGCCAGCAACCTTCCCACCAGGGTGGAGGTGCGGGGTGGGAGGTGAGACAGGGTGGTCCTGGGCGAGCCCTTGCGGGAACTGGGTGGTGCCATGGAACGATGGGTCATGTGGTGTTCAAGCAGAAAGCCCTATTCAGCAGGACAGTGGCATTAGCAGGACCAGCTATGATGTGCACACGAGCAGCCCCGAAGGTGAAGCCAAGGTCAGAGTCTGGAGTGTGTGGTCAGTTGAGAGAGGGGTGCACTACTGCGGACTTGAGCCGAGGGAGCTGGGTTCCCCAGACGGCTGCATGAGTTCCAGGTGGAGACAGCATCCTGGCTCCCCAGCTACGGTGGGTTACAGAAGCAGGTGTCAAGATTAGGAAGCGATTAGGCAGGCCTGGGAGGGGGTGGTGGGGGGACCCTTACTTATTTCATCACCTGTGAGATAATTGTTTGCTACAAATTGCCCATACTTATTTTTGAGCAAATAACCACATTTCTTAGTTGGCGTTGGAAAGCCTGGGAGGCGGACCGCCCTATTTCTCCATCGCTGTGTCTCTTATTTCTGACCCATTTTTGCCTCAGTCTACTCATATCCAGTTGAACTGATGAACCACTAAGGCTGATGGGAAATGCAGCTTCATTAGAATATGCTCCTTGCGAAAGATCTGGAGCTGTATTTAATCTGCCAAGGTAACAGGTTTAAGTGAAACAGAGCTGACACCTCCAGCCCACTGAGCTATTATATTTGCATTTTACATTGAACATGCCTGTAAAACTCTTTTTGGTAGATGGAGCTGACATTTCCATATGATGGCAAATGCTAAATTGTGAATAGCTTTCATCAGGGTTTTGCTTCAGCAATTCCATCCCTCTACAGACACAGAAAAAGATCACAATGAATGCCTATAAGCACCCAACACAATGTGCTTTTGGGGTACAGTCGGTTTAGTCGCTTGATTTGGATATATGCAACGTCTCACTTATCCAGAATCCAACTATTCAGCAACTTCCTTATCTTGAATTAATTAGAAAGAAAAGCTCTCTAAAAGCCAGAAAGATCGTCACTGAAGTGACACGCGTGCAAGTTTAGGGATGTTAGACTCTCAACCATCAGTCTCAGTTGGATGTGAGGCCCCTTCCAAGTACCAGGCCCCAGTGCCACGCTGATGGCCAGGAGCTCCTGGAGGTAACCACACCATGCAAGGCTGCCCTCCCCTGAAAAAAAAGGGTGGCGAACGCAGGACATGGGTATTTTGTTTTTGAGCGCGGGATACTCATGAAGGCGACGCTGGGCATGTTGTTCCCTGTGGCACCATTGGGCCAATAAAATGTGTTGACAGTGTTGTAAAGATACTACTTTGGAAAATGGTTTTGCATTACTTTGTAAAGCTGAAAAGAGGCATGCCCCTTGTCCCAGCAAATCCCTTCTTATAACTTAAAGCAGGGGTTCTCAAAGTGTGGTCCCCACTCCCGGCTGCAGCATCAGCATCACCTGGGAACTTGTTAGAAATATAAACTCTCAGATTCCACCCCAGTTCCACTGCATCAGACACTCTGAGAGTTGGCAGGGGGCGGGATGGGGGGGGGTCCTGCCATCTGTGAACTCCCTGGTTGATGGCAAAGAGCTCTGAGAGAAATCTCTGAGCATGTGCCCAAGGCCCATGATGAGAAGGTTCACAGCAGCAACTACATATCCATCAACAAGAACATTTTCTGTTAGCACAGTGGAATATTACACTGTAACGAACATGAGTGCATTCTGTGAATGAATCTTATCGTCATTATGTTGAGTGGGAAAGAAAGATACAAATGAAGAAAAAAAAAACTCTTAAGAAAAGCAAGGAAATGATTACCGTAAGATCCAGGACAATGGTTACATCTATTAGGAAAGGTTATGGTCAGGAAGGAGCTCATAGCAGGGGCTGGGGTTTCTCAGGGGCAAGCACCGTTCCACCCTTGGACATCAGAGGTGATCAATACCCTTCCTTTATGACTATACTTTAAATTGCGTATATGTACTCTTTCAAATGTATATTACATCTTACAATAAAAGTAAACTATGTATCTACCAAAGCTGTTCAATGTTGCTACCCAAATCAACCAAACTATAACCACCTATCTTCACAAGTCTGCTTTATTCTTTTTTTTCTCTCCTAACTGGGGAAAGACGGGAACAGACTCTAAGACGACCACGGATATCAGCCAGAGTCATTGTCCCTTCCTCTCCCTAAGCAAGTGGAGGAATCCAAGAGCAATGAGGCAGTTGTACAGACTCTCAGTGCGAGAGCGGGATGCCGCCGTGTGATCCCAGGTTCTGCTGCCACCTGCAAATGACCCTGTTTACCTGCAGCCTCCTTTAGTGATTGTTGTTAGACTGAACTCACGCGAAGTTCGATGGGAAAAGACAACATGTTGGTTCTTTTAAGGATAACACTGACAGTACTTTGTTTAAAGCAGAAGGTAACTTTTCAAACAGTTTTGAAGCTGGGTTCCTTAGTTTTCTTTTCTTTCAACTAAGACAGGTGTCCTTGGCTCACAGGTCTATGACGACTGCGCTGACAGACATTTACCTGTTCATATGTAATATCATTCTTTCATCAACAGTAATCAACACTTTAGCACTAACACATACATAATATAGCTACGTATTATGATACATTGTACCAAGTGCAGTGATTGTACAGTGTCTACATTGTACTCAAGGAACACTGAGCTGACTGATATATGCTGCTCTGTCATATAAAATGCTCCGAAATAAAAATATTATGAATTACTATATATCTTAGATGTCCAGTTCTTGTTTTTTTTTGGTGTGGTTTTTTTTTTTTTTTTGGTGTTTGCATTTATTACATTTTTAATAGATTTTAGAGAGGGAAAAAAGGAGGGAGAGAGAGAGAAACATCGATGTGAGAGATACATGGATCGGTTGCCTCCCATATGCGCCCGGCCGGGAATTGAAACCACTACCTAGGTATGTGCCCTGACCGGGAATCAAATGCACGACATTTCAGTGCACAGGACGACGCTCCAACCGCCTGAGCCACACCGGCCAGGGCTGCACTTATTACATTTTTAATGTGTGAAAATATATATAACATAAATAATTGCCATTTTAAGAGCACAACTAAGGGGCATCGATTATATTCACAGTGTTGTGCAACCATCTAGCTGCCAGTTTTAACCCTCATATTTCCTGTCCAGTAGTGGAAGCTGCTACATTAAACTACCGAGGTTAAAACTACAAAAAAAAAAAAAAAAAAAAAGTCCATTCTTACTAGGAAATATGTAGACTCTTGCTTTCAGGATCCTCTGGGACCCATCACGGGTTATCTAAAGTACCAAAAATTATTAGCCTGATGTCTTAGTGGAAGTACTCAGGATATTAATTCACCAGTTGTGCATAATTCCCAAGTTAGTCTCTCGTGCCAAACAGTGAATAATTAAGCTGTGGCTAATGTCGTTCTGCAAGCCCGATAAAACAATAACGAGGATGGTAATAACAATAGCTGGCCCTGAGCGCCGCGGGGCCCGGCGCGGCTCTGCGCCTGCTACGTGCATTCTTTTATTTAGTTATCGTAACAACCCTGTGGCATGGATATATAATCATTAGCCTGTTTCATAGAGGAAGACATCATGGCTAAATTCCATGTCCAAGGTGACGGGATCTGAACCCAGGCAGAAGGACCCCAGAGCCCTTCTCTTGGTCCCCGTGCTGTGACCCCCGTTTAAGAATAGAATCCAACGGCATGTTTTGCTTTCACAGCCTTTATGGGAGGCTGGTTGCTCCAGATGAACCCAAACAGGACTAGGCTAGGAAAAATCACACACACACACACACACACACACACACACGCACACGCCCTGGTCGGCGTGGCTCAGTTGGTTGGGGCATCGACCTGTATACTGAAAGGTCGTGGGCTCAATTCCCAGTCGGGGCACATACCTAGGTTGTGGGCCTGATCCCCAGGTGTACATATGGGAGGCGAGTGATAGATGTTTCTCTCTCTCTCTCTCTCCTTTCCTCCCTCCCTTCCTCCCCCAAATCAATAAAAACATATCCTCAGGTGAGATTTAAAAAAAAAAAGCATCACACCACCACCCCCCTTTATTCCATTGGGGGTCAGCAAGGGGTGAAGGAGGGAGCTGGGAGAATTAGCCAGTCAGTAATCAGTTAGCAATAAGTGCTAAAAAAAAAGACATTTAGAAAAAATATCGTGGCAGTTTAGTGGGGAGGAGATTATTTTTAGCTGCCAGGCAGGAAGGAGTTGAGTACACAATGTAGAGCCATCAAAGGCTTTTCAGCACAGAAGGGACATAATGAAAGCTATGCTTTTAGGAAAATAAAACTGCCATCAGTGACTATTATGGCCTGGAAGGAGAAAAGACTCAAGGTGGAAAGGCCAATTTTGAGGTGTCTATAGAAACCCGCCGGGCGGTGGCCGTGGGCTTGGCGGGCCTGGGAGGGGCTGGAGGGAGGAAGGGCAGAGCGGCCCATAGGAAGGGCCGGGGCTTCGAGGTGGACCCCGGACGACCCGCAGAACGGGGTCTGGTTCAGAGAAAGGGAAGCGGGGAGCAGAGGAGGGCGTGGGAGGCAAGTGCGGGCGCGGGGCTGGAAGCTCTGGCAGGACGGCAGGGACGCGTGCAGGGCTCCCAGGCCGAGAGGGGGTTCGAGTCGGGATCCAGAGCCTCTGCAGAGCACGGAGGGCCAAAGCCTCGGACATGGACCGGACAGGACGGGACGGGAGGGGAGGAGGGGAGGGAGAGTCAAAGCAGGGCTGAGGAAGACGCAGCCCTGGGTCCACATTTGTAGCCAGAGGTAGTGAGAAAAGTCAGAAGAGGTGAGGCCAGAAGACAGGAAGGGAGCTGAGAGCGCCTGGGAGACGAGGGGGGAGAGAGTGTGCAGAGTGAGGGGGCGACAGAAGGTAAGGCCGGGTGACCGGAGGCGAGGCCCAAGGCGAGGCTTGGGGTTCAGCAGCAAGGACCGTGAGGGGGGCTTCTCCTGAGCGGCAGGGGGAAGTGGGGGTGAGGGGCTGAGGGGCTGCCAAGAAGGGGGGGAGCGTGCAGCACACGCAGAGACACGGCTCCGTGGTTTGGTGACGGGGAAGGTGAGCTACGCGAGGGTGGCTCAGAGGGGCAGAAGGACCAGGGAAACGCGTGGGGCACAGGAGCCGAGGTGCACAGGCCGAGGGGAAGAGTTCTAGGGAGCAGAGAGACCGAAAATGCATGAGAGAGGGAGGGAGGGACGGCTGACGTAACCAAAGCAGGGGCCCAAAAGCAAGCGGGGGTCCAAAGAGAGGGGAGGCGTTGGAGAGGAGGACCTTCGTCGCCAAGCCACGGATGTGGAGCGGGGGGGAGGGGGTCCCCGGGAGCTCTCGTGGGCAGGCCGCCCAGAAGTCTGAGGGCGCGGGCAGAGTAGGACACGGGGAAAGCGGAGCAGGGATGCAGTACACGCAGCGAGAAACGTGACACAGAGTCATCAAGGACCGGGGAGGGCTCCGGAGGCGCCGGGGACCTCCTGACGTTGGATGCCACACACGTGGGGGTCACTCGGCTTGGCCCCATGACTTTCTTTAAGCTGCACGAGGCAGGCAGGGAGGAAACGGACGCGAGAGGCAGAGAGAGGGTGGAATTCACTCTGGTCTGGGAGCTAGAACATGAGCCTAACGGAGGGACGAGGGGCGGAGGCCGCCGAAGGGCTGGCGGGGAAGGCAGGGGGCTGAGGCCGGCAGGGCCCGCCTGGGGTGGTGGCCTTGGGCGTGAGCTGCTCAGCTCTCCCTGGAAGATAACCTGCCCTGGGAGCACAGCTGACTGACAGCCTCCAGTTGCCCTGGCACCTTTGGGGTTCACCCAGCATTTGCTCCAGGCCAGGCCGCTCCAGTGACGGCCGAGCGGGGTGTGGGTACAAGAAGCAGGCCATCCTCCCCCACCCGGGGCTCCTCTAACAGGAAGATGTCGCTCAGGGTCGCCTCGTGGCTGGGTTGAGACTTCTCTCTGATGTGTGTGTAGTCTGAGGCTCTTCCTGCCCGGTCTCCCTTCCTCCCTCTCACAGGTGTCAGAACGGCCGGCCTGGCGCTTGGCAGAGTCTCCCCGGCCCCTGCCTCCCTCTCACTTTGTGCTTCCCAGGCGCTTCCCCCAGTAAATCTCTTGCCGGGCTAATTCTGACTTGGCGCCTGCGCTTTTGGAAGTCCTGAACCGATGCACTTGGACTTGCTGTTATTAGCAGAGGGCCCAGTGACGGCAAGAGGTAGGCAGTGAGGTGACTGCAAAGTTGCAGAGGCTGAAGTTCATGTGGTTCTCCTTTGAAGTTATTACAGACGAACAGAGAGTTGCAAAAATAGCAGAGATTTCCCCCGACCCTTCACCCCGCTCCCTCTGGTAGAATCCCTCCTTACATAACTAAAACCGGGACACTGGCGTTGACATAATATTAACAAGTTCATAGGACTTTGTGTAGTCGGTTTCTCATTGCGCGTCTGTCCACTCTCAGGTCTACTGATCTCATCTTCACTGCAGAAAGTAGCAAGCAGTTCCCGCCCAAGTCGGCCAGCTCTACAACCACAGGCCGGTAAGGTGCACACACACAGCCGTGGGTGGAGGGACACATAGGAAATGACAGATGTCCACGGAGAGGAGAGCTCTTTATCCACCCGTCCATCCCTGTTTGCTAAGCTTTTCCTAAGCGTGAGGAACTGAGTCTACGGTATTAGGGTACTGATGCCAAAATAGTAAAAGCCGCAGCTACCACAACTCCGTTTGGGCTAAGATGCAATGAGGAACCAAGATATATAATCGTTTAGCGGGGCAAAGGACATCCGGACCTGTCCTGCGATCGCTTCCACACAGGCAGTAATTCCACCGGTTGCAACCTTATGCTCGGAGAGCGGCCCAGGATCATGCCTTTTTATGAGTCATTGTAAAGCTCCGAGTGCACTGACATATACTTCATAAATGCTAAATAATCACCGGTCGGTGAACCTAAAAGTATTGGATTCAGTATCTGAGGCATTAAATCCAAGTGATGCTGTTCTGGAATCAAGGCAAACAAATACATGAACCACAAACCGAAGGAAGCCCACCGCCACCCCTGGCCAGCACCGGGCGTGGTCTGGGACGCTCTCTACGGGCGGGCGGTTCCCTCGTGACGGGACGCTTGTTAGTGTTACACCTGACGCGATGCGCACGATGCCTGGCATGTGATTTGGGGGGAGAGTTTTACATCTGACCCACGGCAGACAACAGGGACACCATGTTCCTAGAGCTCCAATTCCCTTTATCTGATGCCAGAAAATAATATCTGCTGACGCTCTGAGGAACAGCAAGTCACCCCACTGAGCAGTTAGGCTGATCCTGGCAGGCAGGCTCTGCTGGAATACTGGGGGGCCCTGTTTGCATTTCAAAGCTAGGATTTAGCTTTCCTTTAAGATGCACCCCTCTTTAGGGGTGCCTCTGATTCCCGGAGGGTTTAGGTACACAACCTAGAAGGCCTGAAGTGCCGCAGAGCCTGCGTTGGCCACGGACGTGGACCACAGCACGGTCCGAATGCTTTCCCCACTCACAGTCCAGACTTCTAAGCGTGGCCTGGGGGTCCGCGTGACGTGGGGGTCCCCGGGCACAGCCCCTTCTCTCTAGGAGTCTGCCATCTTGGCTCCACAGACAACAGGGTTTGTCTCCATCCGCATCACTTTAGTCACTGCAAGGCGATGACACCCTCGGGAGCAAAGCCCGACCCTCCATAGCAAAAGACTGACAGCAAAGCCTATTGCACACGAGAGGCGCTGACGGTGACGTCTCCGGGAGCCACACAGGCTGACAAGGTCATGCTTTGAATAGAGTCTACAGGAGCATCTACCCTTCAGTGGCTGCTTCCCAAAGGATTTTATTCCCCTTCAATTGCAGCCACGGGGAGGGGAGCCGGGGAGCCCACGCGGGACACCTAGATCTGGCCGAGGAAGCGTTGAGTGCAGGACGGAGCCAAAGGGGAAGAGACGAAGCCAAGAAACCAAAGGTAAAACAGCCACCGGATGCCAGCCCTGGAAATTCTACGAGCACAAGTGCTTCTGGCCAGTTTTTGCCTGGTCCAGACCGAGCTCGTCACATCTCACAGGACGGAATCTGCATACGGACAGAAGGACGCCTCCCCTGCGCAGGGCGGCAGCTCTCAGAGGGCACCGTGTGCCCAGCTGGCCTGGGGAGCGGGTTCGAAAGGGCCGGTTTCTGCTCTTCAGCCTCAGAGATGCTCACCGGGTGGTTCTGGGAAGGGGTTTGGGAAGGTACATTTTACCAGGCACCGCCCATCACTCTTTCGAAGGCATATTGCTTTAAATCGACATTTTCCCATCTTTATGTGAGCGCGATATTAGAGAGTTTGGGGAAATACCTTCAAAAATAATCCAGCGCCCATTTCTCATTTTGCAGATAAAGAAACCGAGCTGTTAAGTGACTTTCTCAAGGCCACTCAGCCAGTTATAAGCAGAAAGTTAGGCCCAGAAGCAAAGTTTAGTCCCAGTGCCTTTTACATTCGCTATACCGTTTGGTGAGGTAAATCTCCTCTCCTTCAAGTCCTGTTGGACATACACCACACAGGTAGAAACCAGAACACGTCTGGATTATTTTAGTCATTTTTAAATCCTTTGAAACAATTGGTGAGGGCTTCAATGATGCCAAAGCAAACATTAGAAAACCACGAGTTCAGAAAGAATTGGTACTCACCCTCGCTAAAAGTCAGTGGTGAAACAGGAGACAGCAGGGACTCGAGGCTGTCCTCCGAAAAACCAGTGTCTGGGCTCCCCCAGTCATTGCCTACGATAAAGCAAAAAGTCAACAGTTGCAAGAAATTGTATGTATTCCTGACGTTGCATCAAAAGAATAATAAACTCTTTCTACAAACTGTGCTGGAACCACATCAGATTGAATGTCATAATTATGCTTATCAACTTTAGGTCAATTCCTCACCTTGTGTGGTTGTCGTTGATTTAAACCTAAAAGTTCTGGGTCTCAGCCAGTTCCAGAGGTGCCGTGACGAGGGCCATGGGAACATTAGCCCATAGTTGTTCGAGGAGCCCCCCGAGATGGGCTACAAGGCTCTGAGGACTTCTCACTCCCTTGTTTTATGGTTCCTCTCTTTATATAAGAAAGTAAAAACCGAGTAGGCCCTCATTTCAAACGAATGGGAAATCAGAGAAGTCATGGGAAGAACGGGGACTCGATCTGCATGGTTTAAGCGGTTCTGTCCTCATTGACTGACTAGTTCATTCGTTTAAGGAATATTTATTTATGAAGACCTTCTATATTCCAGGCAGCTGCTCTGCTCAGTGACATATTAAGTTTGGCCTAACGTGAAGCTGACTGGCTAGGAGGAGGCTATATACCCCATCACCAGTTACCCTAGTTCTTGAGTAGCAAGTCCATGGTCTAATAAGCTTGTGTTATAGAGGCAGGAGCAGTCAACTGGGAGTCAGTTCAAGTGCTGGGTGACTTTAGGCTAAAGGAGGCGTTCTCAACCTCAACACTTGAGATTTGGGGCTAAATAATTCTCTGCTGTGGGAGTGGGGGGGGGGCACAATCCTGTGCATTGTAGGATGTTTAACAGCATCCCTGGCCTCTACCCACTAGATACCATTAGCATCCCCATACCCCCATATCTGTGGCAACCAAATATTTCTCCAGACATTGCCAAATGTCCCCCCTGTGAGGGCAGGGAGTAAAATGTTCCCAGTTGAGAACCACTGGGTTAGAGTAATATCTACATTTTGAGCACCCATTAGGGCAGGGGTGGGGAACGTCCAGCTCGTGGACCATAGAAATCATGTGGTCTGGCCCTGCCAAGGCAAAGATAGGTGAGAGTTGAAATTCCATAAATCTAGGAGCTTTTCTCATAGCTAATTTTTAAGTTGAAAATTTTGTATGGCCTGCGAATGATGTTATAAATATCCAAATGGCCCTCAGCAGAAGAAAGGTTCCCCACGCCTGCATCAGGGCACCGTGCTGGGGTTTTATATACATCATCACAGTCAGTCTTGACAGACAGCTTCCCAAAGTGGGCACCGTCACTGTCATTTTACACGTGGTGAAACTGAGGTCCACAGAGGGTAAGGAAACCACCCAACATTACACAACTGGTAACTGTTGGAGGAGATTCGAACTCAGGATTATTTAACCTTGACTCATGTTCATTGTTTCCCATATTTCCTTTCGCTGTGACGTATTTTAAGCATTCAGAAAAGTACAGAGAATAATCCGATAAAGATCGATGTACTCAGCACCCCAATTTGACAAATGCTAATATTTTTGTCTTATCTGCTTTATATTCTTGGCAATAAAACGTTACAGATACAGATGACTCTCCCTTTAAGGCTCTTGCCCTCCTGTCTCTCTCACTTTCCTCCTTCAAACAAGCTCGTGCCATATTCTCCCTGGGAAAAATTCTATACTTTTCTTTCACGTATGCATGTTCACACACGATATACAACTGTCTGAAAAAATGCCCAGAAGGCGTACGCAACTCTTCTGCAATTTGCATTTTTTACTCAACATTATGTGAGTTTTTCTATGTTGAAACTGTAGTTCTAATTCTTTTATTTTAATGACTGTGTTGCAATAAATAGACCACAGCGTCCTGGACCATTCTCGGGACGTTCAGTTTGCCTCCGCTTTCACCACCCCGAGTGGCCCTGCCGGGGCGCGGCCGTGTCTGCAGGTGCGTGGGCATTTCTCCAGGACGTGCAGCTAGAGGGGGGATTGCTGGGTTGCAGGATATTAAATACTGCCAAATCAGTCTCCAAAGTGATTATAGTAAATTATACGCCCTCCAACAGATTGTGAGAGTTTTCATGTCTTCGCATCCCTCCCAACGCTCGGTATTTTCAAACCTTGCAATGTTTGCCAGTCTGATTGGGTGGAAACAGCATATAATTACTGCTTCAAAATCCTGTGTTCTCAACCACTGCACTTTCTGTCTACGAGCCTGGAAGCTTCAGTTATGTGAAATGAAGGGAATACCTTTGCCTGTGTCTTGGAGTGGCAACAAATTCTCCTGCTATAACGTGTGGATGTATTTGGTAAACATCAAGTGTCACTTTTGTACCCTGTTGGTGGTGGGAGAGGGTGTTTGTATAGTTTCTATAGCAAGGCAATTTGACAAAGATCTATCAAAATTTCAAATGCGCATATATTTCCTTTTAACTTAAAAAATAATCTCAAAATTCTAGAGAAGTTATAAAAATAGTGAAAAGTATCCCTGAGGCCCATTGTTAGGATGTTACCACTGTATCACATTTGCATTAAGATTCTCAATCTCTCTCCCTCTCTTCCCTCCCCCTTCTCTCTCTGTGTGTGTGTGTATGCATATGCACACACATATTATTTTTCCAATGACTTTACTTCTGAAAATTTTCTAAAAATAGAAGTTTTATTTAACCATAGAAAAGTTGCCAAAATCAGGAAATTAACATCAACAGAATATTATTATCTAATCTACATATCTTGTTAGAATGTGTCCGCCGTCCTACTAATGTCCTTCATAGTAAAAGAAAAATGTTTTTTCATCTCCTAGGGGCCAATCTAAAACCATCTGTTGCACCTCTCCTTTAGAGCCATTCACCCTGCATACCTAGAACTTATACCCACTGACTTCCAGCTCCTCGTTTCCCCCTCCCCGGCCCTTGGCCACCACCTTTACTCTCTGCTTCTACGAGTCTGACGCTTAGATTTCTCGCGAGTGGGATCACGCAGCATCGTCCTCCTGTGACTCGCTCACTATCCTTAGCATAACGTTCATCTCACATATGGCAGGATTTTCCCCCTTGTAAGGGATAAATATTCCATTGTATGTATTTACCACATTTTCTTTATCAGTCGCCTGTCAACAGATGTATAAGTTGTTTCCACATCTTGACTATTGTGAACAGTGCTGCAATGAACACTGGAGTGCTAACACATTTCTGGAATCCCGAATTCACTTCTTTTGGATAAATATACCTAAAAGGAAGATTGCTAGATCATACATGGTAGTTCCATTTTCAATTCTTTGAGGAGCCTCTACATACGGCTTTCCATAGGGGCTGCACCATTTTGCATTCCCACCAGCAGTGCCCCAGGGTTCCAGTTTCTCCACATCTCCCCAACGCTTGTGGTCAAGCTATAATTCTGATCGTCACCAAATTTTAGAGCTAGAAGGGCCTTCAGAGATGATCTAACCCATGTCTCTTTTTTTCCAGATGAAGACGGAGATCAAAATGGCACTCGAGGAGACAGAGTGGTTGTCCAAGGTGGCATAGTCCAGCCGAGCAAATTTCACCCTAGAACCTCAGTGGCGGGATTGCTAGCTGTGGCAGATTATCAATGACCAGAAATTTCTTGTAGCTCCTCCCATCATGAGGATGACTCTATCTCTTCCTTGAAGGTCACGGAAGTGAGACTGTGTGAGACCCGAGCCTTGGCCTCGAGGGGCTCTGCAGCTTCTGGTTTTGCTCCCCCGGATGCGGCTGCCACATGAAAAGGCCTGGGCTGGCCTGTGGGAGTAAGACAGGCTGTGCAGAGTGGAGACGTAAGTCCCAGTGGAGGCCTCCTAGATCCACCAGTGGGCGAACTGCTGGACACGTGAGTGAGACACCCCTCCCAGCTCATCCAGGTCCAGCCAGGCCACCGGCAGACCACAGAATTCAATGGAGTTGGTCCAGAGCAGAAGAGCTGCCCCGGCTGTCCAGTCCTCCCACGGAATCATGAGCTAAATAACACATGCTTGGTGTTTTAAGTCACTAGGCTTTGAAGTGGTGTTGTATATAGAAAAAACTGATAACAAACCCAGCGATGGCCTGTCTTCAATGAGACCACATTTAGCGTCCATCTCCAGGATGTCTGGGGTCACCAACCCTCCCCCTAGGTTGACTATCTTTCCCAGCCCACCTGTAGCCTGGTCGGTGTCCCTCTACTCCCAGGAACGCCCGTGCCTCTGCCTAGGATGCTATCAAGGTGGGGAGGGAAGACCCGTGCCCTACAGGGTCAGACCGCAGCTTTGCAGCAAGAGCTGGAGAGATTGGCCCAGGGCCCCGGCAGCTGCCGGCTGCAGGGCCGCCTTGTCCCACCTCTTCCATCACAGACTCTAAGCTATTGCTAAATTATTTCTGTAAAAATAAAAGAGAGGGGGCTCAGCTGGCACTGGCTGGGAGGTGCTGAGAAAAAGGGGAAGAACATCCTATAAAAATGAGAGCCAGGGAGCAAATTTCTCGAGCCACATGATCTTAAGTTGTCACTCGCCATCCTCCCCTTTTACCTGCCTTCCCATTCCCAGTTCCAGAAATAAACGAAGGGTTTCTTGATTCTCATTAAAGTTTACGCCTCACCATCCACCCCTCCACCTGCCTTTCAACTTCAGGCATCTTTAACTTTTTTTCTTTCACAGCTCCCCTCACTGCCCTCATGTAGGTGCTTCTAGAAACACGAGGCTCCTGACAAAAGCCCCGAGGTTCTCCAAATCAGAATCTCAGAAAGTTCTGCCACCTCTGTTACTAGGAGGCCATGTGCACGTGGCAAAGGAGGAACCTGGCTTTGGAGATGAGGGTAGAATCCGTTGAGGACCCAGAAACCATGAGGCGGCAGAGGGGGCGGAACGGGCCGGGCCCAGCCTGGCTGCTGCTGAGTCTCCCCAGGGCTGGATCCCTGGCTCCCATCTTGGTGCCAGCACAGCGTTCAGAATCCACCGTCCCTGACCCACACAATGCTCTTTGGTGACGACCAGTGTCTTCACGGGACTCTTGGAATAAATGGAGGTGCTCTGACCATACGGGTTGGAGGAAAGCAGTCTGGGCCTGTCCCATCAGCCTGTGGGGTATTTGGTACTTTTTGGAGGTACTTTAGAAGACAGATGAGGAAATCTCTGGGTCATCACCCTGGAAACTCTGGTCCGTGACCTCCTCAGGCCTTGTGGAATTTCCCTGTCTGTTTTCTGCCCCAAATGTAGAGCAATTCACTTTAACTGAAGTTTCTGGGCATTTGTGTAGAAATGGTTGCAGTGACCTGTAGCATCCACACTGGTGACAGGAGGAGATAGTGCTGGTTCTGGTCCTCCTGGGAGTTGGTGTTTGCAGGCCAAAGCACACCGGGCCCTGATGAGGCAAGCGAGAGTTCCCAAGGACCGCAAGGAAAATGTAAACAGCCTCTGGGCGAGGGTGTCACATGAGCTACATCACCTTCCGGCAGGAATTTCCCAAACCTGACTACTGTCTCATTTGCTAACAGGGCAGAGGAAACATGGCCATCCAGCAGTCAATTTCCAAAACAAACCTTGCTCACTCTATAGAGCAAAGAGACGGAAGTTTTTCAAGGGAAAGATCTCGCTGTTCTCTCGTTTATCAAAATGTGACAGGGCAGTGATTACAAATGCAAATGCAACCTTTCCTGCTGTAAGCAAAGACCCAAAGACCGTGCTCACAGCTGAACTTGTTTGCCTGTGGCCAGCCTGCACCCAGTAGGTAGTTCGCGCCGGGCTCTTTCCTGAATTCTGGTGTACTGATAAGCCTATTAAAAATTCTGCATTTTGGGATGGGTTTTTTTTTGTTTGTTTGTTTGGGGAAAATGTAACTACTATGAATGTTAAAGAATGACTGTACATTTCCATTTCTGAAGCAGGTTTACATGCATGATGATATCTAGCTTCCTCTTTGAGATTCAAGAAATATATGAACAGCTATGAGGTGCCAGGTATCCTGAGAGGTGCTATCACCTAGAAAATTTTACAACGCTTCTGGGAAGAAGGAATATTCATCCTTGTGTCCCCATTTTACAGATGCAAAGACAGACTCCAAGCACTTAAGAGGCCTGGCCATGATGGCTTGGTTATTGAGAGGCAGAAAAGAGACTTGAACCCAGGTACCTAGAGTGCAATCCCGGTATCCGTACGTCTAGGACACCTTTGCAGTTGAGAGCATGGTAATAAAAGAACAAAAACCATGATTTGTGGCTTGACTGTATTTTGTTGTGAGAGACATAGGAGTGTGGTGGAACTGAAGAGGGAAACACATCCATGGCAGAGAAGCCAACTGGGAATGAGGGGAGGGAAAAAGTAGAAGTTGGTTCCGACCCGTTTCTGACCTGTTTCTAACTGCAACAAGCAAACACATTATTTAATCACCATCTCTCCCTCTATTTCTTAGGAAACACCTATTCCTTCTGTGACACTGTTCCCTTCTGCCTGTAGTTGGAGGGTGCCATCCCGGGTCCAGGGGTACAGAGGGGTCCTGTTCCTTAATCAGGAAACAACGTGGCTTCACCATGACCACCCCAGACTCGGATGGGACAGACAGGCTTCAGTGGGGGAGTGATTCTGACTAGGCCTGGGAGAAGTGGGACTTGGGCATCAGAATAGTCCTTGGTGATGACTAACCGGGCTCAGATCCATATTTATTAGGGTACCAGCCTTGGAAACAGGACATGCACTAAAACACGGAGCTTTCTCATATAAAATGGGTAAGCTTAGGTGACATCAGAAGGCAGCTTCACTGTGACAGGGTGCTTTCCCCTCCCGGGCCTGACCACCTGCCATGACACCTTTGCGTCTGGCATCCTTCTGCCTGACAAAGGGCTCCGACAGAAGGCTTGGCCCGTCCTGGGCCAGGCCGGAGGGGCAGCTGGGCTAGACCCTTAGGCCCAGGCCCAGTTCACCCCCAGTAGATTCGGAGAGACTCAGCACTGCTGTTTCTTTTTATCTTTAAGCAAATTTTCATTAAGTGGAGTTTTCCCTCATTTTATTTTTTCCCCGAGTTTTATTTTTGACTGTAGAAGTGGCTAAGAACCACAAGGAAGGGTACTTCTTTTTCCAATTCATGAAGGCCCCTCATCACCACTGTTGACAAACATGGACAGTGGCATCAGCCCTCTCACTGGCCCCCGTGGCTACGCTGGGGAGGCGGCAGGCGGTTCGGCTTATGGCCCGTCTTTATCTCCGTGTGTCTACGCCTATTTCTAGGAAGACGAGAGGAGACCTAAGAAAGCAGGATACGCACAAGTTATTTTCCACAGTAAATGACACCGGGATCTCTCATTTTCCCTGGGCTCGCCTTTTTGAAGAAGTCTGGGGTGTGACTTGCACTTGGCCTGCAGTTAGTTGGCTTGGCCTGAGCACAACCACCCCTCAGAGAGGAAGCCCCGCGCCCTGCAGGGTCCGGGCCGGGGCTTCAGGGCGCCCCTTATTCCCGTCTCACCCTCGGTGAGCATAGGGAACAGCACTGAGTGCGGTGCTGAGCGTGCTGCCGGGAGGGAGGAGGGTGGTTGCCCAGTTACCCAACCGGAGTGGCGACGGGCTCGGCTCACTCCCCACACCCTACCCACGGAGACTGACACTTAGACAGCGCCGGCGCGGGCGCGGCTCTGAATGGCTCTGGCATCTGTTTTGTCGTGCCTGGGGCCCACATACTGGGGCTGCTTGTTTCCGTCCCATAGCAATTAGCGCCGTGCAAATGCCTTGTGCCCCGCACTAATTCAGAAGGATAAGCATGTCACACTCTGCCAAGAATTACAGCTAATCACAGAGGGCGCCGGGCACACCTGCCCTTTGGTTAGGCTTTTGTTTTACGATGAGGGGTGGGCGCAACCGGGAACCCTGCCTTCGCCCCTGCTTGGGGATAACCATGGAGACTCCGGGGAGGCCCGGAGTGTGGCCTGGTTGCCAGCCCTGAAGACACACTTCCTACAGTGAGGACAGACCGCAGCAGAGAACCCCGGTGGCCACTTCCAGTGGGGCAACTGCAAGCAGGGTGGGCCCAGGGGATCCTCCGAGGCGAGCAGAAGCAGGGCTTTGGGCAGGGCCCGGCACTGAGCACTGCTCAGGAACTAGGGCGAACACAACACGTAGGAGTGAGGACCTGGGATGGCTCTACTTTTGGGGTGAAAGGCTCTTTGGTAATTGTTTCCTTTTAGTCTCATGTGGCACCTGGCCTTATTCTGTGAATGCACCCTTTATCCTAATGGGGTATTTATCATTTATTTACAAGAGGTTTTTTGTTATTATTATTTTTTTTAACTTAGGCTTATTAAAGTATACTTTACATTCAGGAAACGTGCCCTTGACTGGGAATCGAACCCGAGATCCTTCAGTCCACTGGCCAATGTTCTAACCACTGAGCCACACCAGCTAGGGCCCTAAGTCATCCTTTTTGCTCTTTTCTTGTCAATCCCCATTTCTGGCCCCCAGACTAGGCAACGACTGATTTTATTTTTGTCTCTATGATCCTACTTTTTCCAGAATGCCATAGAAATGGGATAATTCAGCAAGCAGTTTTTTGTTAGTGGCTTCTTTCACTTAGCATAATACTTTGAGATTCATCCATTGTCACATGTATCAGTAGTTTGTTCCTTTTTATTGTTAGGTGGTTTTCCATGGATACACCACCACATATTCTCCAGTGTTTGCACATTTGGGTTGCTTCCACTTTTGTCTATTATGAAAAAATGCTCCTATGAACATTCATGTACAAGTCTTTGTGTGGGCACATGCTTCTATTTCTCTCAGGTAGGATACCTAGGAGTGGAACTGCTTATATGTATATTTAACTTGATAAGAAACTGCCCAAATATTTTCCAGAGTGGATATTCCCATTTGCATTCCCATCAGCAATGCAAATCAGTTACACTGATTTGTCCACTTCCTTGTCAGCACTTGGTATTGTCGGTTTAAAAAGTTTAGTCATTCTAATAGGTATCCACAAGTATCTCATTGTGATCTTAAATTACATTTTTCCTAATGACTAATGATACTGAGATTCTTCTCATGTAATAAAGTACTTAAAAAGTCATTTTGAATCCACAAAGCCTAAATTCTGGGGGAGGCAAGTTCTCATGCAACTTATTGCAGTAAAGATTTGTTAAATCTCTCTCAAGTGCCTAAAATAAATATAATCCAGGAAAGGCAGACATAGCAATAACCAGTCATGTGCCTTGAGAATGGCTACTGCTCTTAGTTAAGTTTTCCTACATGCTGAGCTCATCTCAGAGCAGGGACAGGGTCTTTGCATCTCCCACAGCACCCAGCTCAGGGTCAAGCACATGGCAGGTGATTCAATAAATATTTGATGACTGACTGAGGCAAGATGGGTGCTCATGTTCCAAGTGGACATTTCTGGGGTGTGCTCATATGTGGTGGGAGATGTTAAAAGCACAGAGGGCTGATTGGGCACTTAAGAGATTCTCCTGCCCTGCAGAGGACATTAATGCTATATAGAGATCAGAGGTCTTCTCTCAGGCTGCTCATTAGAATCAGGTGGGGAGTTTAAAAAAACTACAGATTGTTAGGAATAGATTCAGATTTCCCTTGAAGCTAAAGCATGGTGCCCTATGAGCACTGAGAGGCACTGGGAGCTATAGAGTGTTCTAGTGGGGAGGGAAAAAGCCAGGCTGCAATCAGGACACCTGAAGAGACATCAGAAGCAAGAGGCCAAAATCTCACTAATTTGTAAGATTTCTATCCTCATCGAAAAAACAAAACTTTCATGCTCTCACCAGGAACCACTAAGACAAATGCCCGAATGTCCAAGAATATGGACAATCTTTGTCTATGTGAGGGAGAGTGTTTCTGAGATGGTACAAACATTCCACCTTAGGGCTAAGTCAAGGTTTTCAGGACTGAGTCCTTAGGAACCTTCTTTATCATCCTTTCCGCCTCCCAAGGTTTAGGAGGAAGTTCTGATGACTGGGACAGGTCAGAGATGCACAAAATACCAAGTGTCTTAAGGAAAGAATTCAACAGAAACTGAGAAATTACATAATGCATTTTTGAATACTTGGATTTTTTAAATTAAACATAATGGCCTGATCCTTAAGTGAGTGATGAGGTCTCACATTTTTTGTTTGTTTTTCCCAAAAAAAACACAAACAAACCCACGAACCAAAAATAACTAGCTAAGGGTTTGACAGACACTCAAGTTGACTTAGGAAACACTGTTGGTACAATCTCAGCATTTTAATCATGACAAATCGAAGGGCTGACAAACTGCATGTTGATGTCCTTGTTTTCTGTCTAATGAAAATATTTAATTTTCAGAATGAACTGCAAGTCACCCCAGATTTACTTAACACCAACCTTGCCCAGGATGATGAATCATCCTCAAGGGCAGCGCTGTGGCTCCAGAGTCCCTGAGGAAAGCCACTCTCTGGCCTTTAGCGCTAGGTGGCATCCTATTTGTCTTTCTTACCGGGAACATGAAATCTTTATTAAAACCCAAAAGGTGATAACATTTTCCTTAGGGTCCACCGCTCACAGAGGACAGCAACTCCCAAAGTTGTAGGACGAGGAAGATTCTCACAACTTCCTTCACTCTGGACTTGTCACCCCAAAGAAGCATTCCTGTCTGTAGGACACCAATGTACCTAATAAAAGTTGGGAGCGAGATTTTCTGATTCGCTCTACTTTAAATTCATCTTCCACACTTATAAGGGAAGAGAGAGGTGTCCTTCCATTTCTGTGTCCAAAAGGAAACGATCATTGACACCCAAGGAAGACGTCTCTCGCTCTGAATCATGATAAAAGTATACATCTTGATACTCTACGAGGTTAAAACAGGTGTTTGCGGTTCTTGGAAATCTTTTGAACAACTTTGTCGTTACGGTGTTGTAATTATAGTCCTACAGTCTAAAGAGTGAGTCAATCCCCGCATGCTTGTTTTTGGCAAAGTGTCTGTATTGACGCAGGGAGAGAGTCATTGCTCACTCGGAGGACAGCTTGAAAGAATTCTCACTCCTTCTGTTTTCCCTACGGCTAAGTCCGGGGCAAACCCCACGTCTCAATTGATTATAACACAATGTTCTTTGCTGTCTTAACTCCCCTGTCTATACGTCCCATTCATAATCTTCACCAATTAAGGGCTAGTCATCTTACCTTACAGATTTCTTTGTCCACCTTAGAGTTAATATATTTTGCACACATTTTAAACTAGGACAGAAGTTGTAACCCCAATGAACCAATCAAAGGTATTGGTTTTTCCCTTCAAGGATTTTTCGGAGAACTGAGTCCCAGAGAGTAGTTATGTTCTTGTTACCGGGCATCTAAAGATGCATATATTGGCCATAAGTAAGCCCACTGGGTTTTATTCTACTTGGAGTCAGCAGTATACAACGTATTTATAGTTTATCACATATTAGTGATCTGAAAGTGATATACCGTGTTATAAGAGAGAAAAGAAAGAGCTCATATTCAATGGAACATTTTGTCTTTTACATTGAGAAAGTAATTTTAAAACAAAGGTAATGAGGAGCCCAACGGAAATTGCTACTGCACTCTCTAAGGTGTCACCACCGAATAATTCCTTTGTTGCTACTCCTCTCAAACAGCAGAGTAAAGGCAGCCAGATCTTTGCATTCATGTAGTTTGGGGATCTTCTCAACAATGGCATTATTCCTTGTAGTGAGAAGCCTGGCAGGCCCTGGAAGTCATTTCTCAAGCAGAACAGGCTCAAGGCATGAGGACACATAGCTGCTTAAAGGAGGCTGCATGACATTAACCTGCTCCTCTCCGAGCCGAGTCCTGCAGCTGATGCAAAGGAGCAATCACCAGCTCCACAAATAAGACACTGCAACTAATTAAAAAGTATCTGAGATGCTCCTGTAATCTACTGATAACAACTACGCCTGTTGGAAAGGCTTGTGGCACACACTAATCAGCGAATTTATAAATAGCAGGGCACCGGCAGTTCGAGAGGCGGCCTACCTGATTAACCGGCCTGATTCGGGGGCCAGACTTAGAGAAGCCAACTTTAGAGATAATCCAGTGAGAATCCACTGGACTCCCAACACAACGATGCCTCAGAGAAACCCACAGAGAGGCCCAAATGAAACATAACATGAAGGCATGATGGAAACTCTAAAGAAAATTTCTGAAGTCCGTAGACTGTGTGCTCTACTTTTTTAGATATATGCATGTAAACTAAACAACTAAATTTAGTTTATGTAACTAAATTTTCTTTGGGCTACTCTATCTCTGAAAAGATTTTCATTTCTGGGCTCTCTACATCAGGAACATGGGTTATCTTTTCCTTGGACTGCCCCTCTTGGGCCACCTCCACATGGATTACATTTTCTCTTACCCATCTTTCCCCCTCTGCACTCACTGTGATTAATTTAAGCATTTTCTTTAGATCAGGATTTTATTTTAGCTAGTCATATTTTAGTCTTTGCTATTCTAATTTATCTATGAGTTCTATAATAGTGCTCTCATCCTCAATTTCTTTAGCTTTGCAGTCCCCCTTCTTGTCTTATGTTCTTTGAGCCCCTTTAAAAAATATGTTTGGAATACATCTCTAACAGTGTAATACAACTGCATAGGATTATCTTCTTTTCCTTGGTTTCATTCATTCAATACTGATTTACTGAGTACCTACTATGTGTCAGGCACTGTTCTTGAAGCGAGGGAGAGAACCTTTAGGGAAACCGAGTTCCCTGCCCTCATGGAGATTATATCCCAGACAGAGAAGTCAGACGACAAAACCCAAGTATATAAAGAAGCATTAAGAAAAACTTGCTCTGTAAAGGGCCAGATAATAAATAATTTGAGCTTTGTGGGCCATATGGTCTCTGTCTCATCTACTCAACTCTAATACTGTAGCTCATAAATGATATGTCAACGAATGAGTGTTGCTGTTCCAATAACACTTTGTGGATACCTGGTCCAGGGCAGCTCTTTACCAACGTCATTTCACCCTCTCCTAGGTGTTGCTCCTTCGAGAGCATTCTACCTGTTTTATGACGGTGAAGCTGAAGTAAGTATAAGGTCCTTGGTGGGGTGAGTGAAGAAACGAAGGGCTAATGACTATCCAGCAAGGAGGGAGTGGGCAAGAGCTCTGAGTGTTTCTACGTGGACTGAGCCCAGGCCCCTTACAAGTGTTTCAGGACCAAGGGGAAGGGATCATTTGTGCCGCTTCTGGCCACAGCCCATTGTGGTTGTCTATGTGAACGGACTTAAAGTTGGGAACCTGTCACTGGCTTTTCCCTGTAGCTCTCCAGGCCTGGTCCTGGGGCGACCACCAATGAATGGGGGGCTCAGAGAACAAGAGGATATGGACACCCACCAGTGAAAGCTCCCAAAAGGAGTGTGAGGATGGGCGTGCATGGTAATGACACCTGCTGACTCAGTATTTCTTCTGCTGCCTGGTTTCTATTTTATGCACGGTGGACTTTAAGCACTTACTGTTGGCTTATCTTCCTCGGCTACTAAAACACTTTTCAAATACATTTTCTTATCCTTATTAAAAACAATTTTTATTCAGAAACAAATGAGGACAGGCAAAGAGAAGGAAATAAAAATGATATCAAAGTCCCCCTCCAGAGATAAGCATTGTTAGTATTTCGAGGTGTGTTCTTTCAAATATTTTTCTATAAATATAAATGTATATTGAATAATAATATATTTTAAACGTATAGTAATTATATATTATTATATATAAAACATTAAAACGGGCTCATATTGAAATATCCAGCACCCTGTCTGCAGCCTCCAATGAGTAACACATGATGGGAACAACATGTGACAGAGAACAGAATGCTCTTCAATTGTCAGTTCAGTAACTTGCTTTTTACATTTTCTAATCTATCGTGAAACTTTCCCAAGACTCCAAATGTTCTTTTTTGATGGTCACATAGTATTCCACTGCACATGTGTACCGTCACTCATTGAAAGGATCTCTCGCTGGAAATTTACTTTGCTTCTGTCTTTTCAGTATTACAAGTAACCCTGGAATGCGCATTATTTCATCAAAATATTTGTATCTATTCTTTCCCCCCAGGATGCACTCTGCAGTAGAGTTCGTCTTTATAAACATATTTCACCTTGTCTGGGAACTTGCCTTAATTTTGTGATGAAAATCTGGCTGCGGCTCTCGAGACGCTCCTGTTCCCTTTGCTGGCTTGGGTTGGTTGGGTGGGAGGAGGTGCAGACGGAGCGGAAAAGCATGTGGGGTTCACTATTTACCCATCCACTCTGGATTAGGATTAGGACACTGATGCCCTGTGAGGCGGTCCCCACAAGGCGAGGAGAGATTAAGGGATCCAGTAGAGAGCAATTGTGAGAGCCAGAAATCCCATTGTGACTATTTCTACCTAACACCAGGAGAGCTCCATTAAACCATTAAATACTAAAACCGGGCCTGAAAAAACATCCAAAGGGTGTCTCCAGCTGACAAAGGGCACAAAATTCATAGTCTGGGTTGACATTTAGCCCTTAACACACCATGACGGCATAAGGCTCCATGGGGTATGTCAGAGCAGGGGATCTGACGGAGCTCTCCCCCCTCTGCCGTCTGGGACTCTGCCTCATGTAACAATATTACGGAGGCCTTTGCATGGAGACCATAAAATGCGCATTTTCTGACATATGAAACCTGGGCTGGCCATGTCCATCAGGGGAATATATACTGAGATGGGTGGAGCTTTCCCACCTTTTTCATATTTATACTTTTTATTTAAGCCCCCTGCTATTTTCCTGAGAGCCTAGGATCCAGCAGGCTCCTGGGAAATAACTATTGTAAAGTTGGCAGGTAGAAGGGGTTTTTGGCTGTTGTTTTTCAAACATATTACACATATTTTTATATTATTAAAAACACACGCACACGCACAACGCCATCTCCCCAGAAGCCTCTTCGGCTGACTAGTGTCAAGCCTGGTGATTTATAAGATTGTTTGCATATATTATATTTTAAAACACATATTGCTTTTGTAAAATGTGTATTTATTATACATTTTGGAATTCATAATATGTGCTGGAAAAGCTGCCTCTGCCTCGCCGGATCTGAGACAGTCTGTCATGCCCACAGGTTTCTGGAAGGGCCTACCACACAAACGCCTACGCTGGGCCGGCCGGCTCTTCCCTCCGCAGTTCCCATGGTCTCCCTCCCCCTCTCTCTCACACACACACCTCCCCCCCCCGCCCCCTCCTGTATGTCACACCCATACAAATAAATAATAAAACCCGTCATGGAACAACAGCCCCAGAAGAGTGCTCTGCTAGGAATAAACCTGATTTTCACAGCTGCGCAAAAGTCATTAAGTGAAGTAACCTCATGGAAAACAGTAATTCAGAATTCTATAGATCGGGCTGCCGCAAATCAGGGGAATGGCTCCAGGAGCCCCTGCGAAGTGTGTTCCTCAGATTTATCAGGCTGTGGCTCCCGGGACAAAAGCCGGGTCTGAAATCGAAGGTGTGGCCGCGCACAGGAGGAGGGGCCGAGCCTCCGTCATCCTGATCAGCCTGGGCGGGGAGGGTTGGGGTGGGAGTGTGTGGGTGTGAGGAGGTGTGGGTGTGGTGTACGGATGCGTGTGAGTGTCTGTGAGGGTGCGGGGCGTGTGGGTGCATGTGTGAGTGTGCGTGGGTGTATGCCAGCCACACACCAGTTTCATTCAATGCCCAGGAAAACAAACGTCCATGTTCAGTAGGAGCCTCGCCCTGCGGAGCGGTGCTGCCCCTCCGGGTCCCTCTCTCACGGCAGGACAGAGGACACCCCGCTGAGGGGAGCCGGCTGCCCCCGCCCCCATTAACGCCCTGCCCCTGCCCCTCTGCTCTTGGCCGGTCAAGCTCCGCGGGGAGCCCAAGGAGAGGACGGCTGGGGCCCGGCGCTTTCTCAGCCTGGCTGCGCACATCCCCTGCCCGCCTCCACTCCGCCACGCCACCCGGGAAGGAGCGGGAGCGACAGGGCGGCCACGGCCTGCGGGTGCAGAGGCTGGAAGGGGCTTCTGGAAGCATCCACGATCACTTCCCAAATGCAAGTCTGACCAGGGGAATGCAGGGCTCAGGCCCCAGGCCAGAGCCGGACACAGCAGCCCTCCACGGGATCGATTCTGTTTCTCGGTCCTGTCCTGTTCGCACGGAAAGGAAAAGTGAGCCAGGAGCCCAGGCCTCCTTGCTGATGCACGCTGCCAGCTCTTTAAGGACAAAACAGGCTCCCTTAGATCTGCTCGGCACTGAGAGCTGACGGTGCTTTTCATCGCCTGCGGAAAACGGGGAACCAGCCTGAAAACACACCAAGGCGCTGGGTGCAGGGAGCTCCGAGACCCGGTCCTACTGAAAGCCGTGGCAGGGGGGCCTGCGTAGCCACTCCGCCCGCTGTCCCCAGCCTTCGTGTTATCAACCCCCGCCCCGCACCATGTCCCCCACTAACTCAGTTTCCCCGCAGACATCCGGGTCGACCGCACCTGAGGCCTGCAGCAGCCGCCCCCCCCACTCCCAGCCAAACACAAAAGGCGGCTCCCAGAGCCAAGATTATGTCTGCAGTGCGTTACGGGCACATGCGGCGCGTATATCTTCCGTAAATAACCGTCCATTTTCACATGGATTATTTAGAATTTCTGATGAAACTGCAGAAATGTCAGTGCGGGGTACGAGCCTCCAATCAGAGAGCAGCTCGGCGACCCCTCTCTCCGGCAGCCCGACTGCTATTATCTGCGAGGGGGAAGAAAACCCTTCTTGTCTCTTGTTATGCCTTTTTTATGATCTAGGATGCTCTTCATAATGACTTTGTGTTACATAAAACAGATCCATTAATGTCACCAGGTCCCAAAAGTACTGAATCAACCCTGCTCCTTCGAAAAGGAAGGCGCAGAAGGGGAGCTGGAGGCAGGGCTGCCTCGGTGGGCCTGTGTCTGGCCAAACACAAAGGGCGCAAATCAGGCGCAGTTTCAGCTGGTGACTGGAAGCTTCTTTCACCCTATTATACCTGCGCTCCTGCTCCAGCTACGCCCAGGGAAGGGGAGGGGGAGGCACGTGGGGCCATCGGCAATTACGCCACCCTTTGGGTGGGAATGGAAGTGGTGACTCAGGACATCTCCAGGGGAGCCCAGCTGTTTGAGGCCATTACCCAGCTTCACTCCCCATACGCTGTGCCCCCGACACCCACCTCCGACGAGGAGGGGATGGGGCAATTCTTGCAGCTCAGAAGCAGGGCTCTCTCAGCCACAGCTGAGGGTCCGGGCTGCCTGGCCAGGCCCTGCCATGGCAAGTGCCATTCCCAGGCTGCGCTGTACACGCAGGAGCCACGTCTGTCCTTTCCCACGCGCTCTAGAGTTGCCCAGTGAAGCCAGGGTGGCCAGTGTCAGCCCTATGGGTCGATGGGGGCTAAAGAGACAAGGCTACTTGCTTGCCGTTCTGGGGAGGGACAGGGGGAGCCAAAGAACGTGGCAGGTGAATCTAGATGGGGATCTAAGCCATGGGGAATAAGGGAGGGAGTGCGGCAGAGAGGGGCCCTGCCGAAAGCCTTGCCAGTTGGGATGTCCACGCCAGGCCCCCCCATGCAAAATTACCCAGGATGCTTTAGGATGCCCTTTCTTTGGCTCAGGACTGCCGAGGAAGGGTAGTTTCTGAGTATTGGCTGTAGTATAAAGATTATAAAGCAGAAGCTATAGGTATTAGAGGAAAAATCACACATGCGCATGTGCACATAAATATATCTATATATGAACGGCAAATATAAGCTCGTTTCTGTAAATCGCAAGGGTTCTGCACGTGTTTATTGAGTGCCTACTGCATGCCAGCCACTGTGCCAGGCCCAGGGGAATCAGGATGAGCCCAAGTAGACTCCATATGCCTGCCCTCCTGGAGATGCCAGGTTAGTGGAGGAGACAGCCCCTAACCAAAGGACGGAGTGAGTATAAAACTGCAGAGTGTTCAGCACCATGAGAACCTGATAAGAAGCCTGGACCTCATCTGAGCCGTCAGGACAGGCTTCTCTAAAGAAATGTGGCGATCTTTTTCTTTAAATAATAGTTAACAAGTCCCTCTCTTTGTTCTTTTTATTGCCATTTATAGCAGCATTTTATTTTATTTTTTGTTCAAAATATCACAGATGTCCCTTTTTCTCCTCGATGACCCATTCCACCCCATCCCACACCCTCTCCCCAGTCCCTCTCCACACCATTGTCCCTGTCCTTGGGTTGTGCATGTATGTATTTGTTACTTTTGAGGGAAAAAAAAAAGAAATGTAGCGAAACTGAGATATGACAGGTAAGTCAGGATGAAGCAGGTAAAAGGGCATTACAGGTAGAAGAGAGAACCTGTGCAAAGGGCCTGTGGTGGGCAGGAACCTGATGAATACAGTTGGCCCCGCATATCCACGGGTTCTCCATTCACAGACTCAACCAACGTCCAGGGACCAAAAATATTTGGAAAAAACAACAACACACCAGTCACTACGTTGCTAACATGTGCTATGTAGTTAGGCCTCCGAAGGTCGCCTGTGTACTGAATATATAGAGACTTTCGCCTTCTGGTTATTTCCTAAACAATACAGCATCACAACTATTTGCATAACATTTACATTGTATTAGGCCTTACAAGTAATCCAGAGATGATTTAAAGTTCACAGGAGGTTGTGCAGTAGGTTATATGTAAATACTATGCCATTCTATATAAAGGACTTGAACACCTTTGGATTTTGGTACCTGCTGGGGGGTCCTAGAACCACTCCCCCTACAGACACCGAGGGACGACAGTACATGGGACTGAGGATGTCATGGGGCTCCACATCAGCTAAAAATGCCCAAACTTGAAACATAAGCTGAGAGCTGATGCAAAGAGGAAAGTCATCTGCAGGGCTGAGTAAAAACCAACTGTCAAGGGAGGTTTCCTGAAGGAGTGGAAGTGCACATGGAAGAAAGGCAGAAAGGAGCCCCGGTGAAGGCTGGGCTCAGAGAGCGGGCCCACGGGGAGGCCGGGATTCACCTGTCCTGGTCCACACCACAGCAGGGTCCGGCTTTCCCCAGGGACCTTCCCCATCGCCCGAGGGCCGTGCCCTTCCTCCTGGCGCTCTGCAGGTGCCGGGCGGTAGAGCAGGTAGGAGAGACAAAAGGGCTTCGCACAGCCACCAGCCTCGGGGGCTCTGCTTTCCCACGGACCCAAGATAGCCTTGGGCCTCAGCTGCGTGCTTGGGAGGGGAGTTAAGGAACCTCGGGCGGCGGAATAAAACCCCATTCAAAGCAAACCCAGGAGAGCACCCGGCATGAGCAAGTGGGAAACCCAGAATGTGAGGAGCGAGCAGTGAAACGTGGCACTTGGGAGCAGCCCCAGGAGAGCCTCTGACCAGGGCTGAGTAACTTCCGCAGCTGCCGGGGAGAATCTGAAGGATTTAAAGCCACTAGAAAGATGCCCCCGGGGGTCAGGCTGATCTCTTCTGCCACAACGAACCAAATCCAACTAACCCCACAGCCCAAGCGTGCACTCTATTCAGCCTAAGTGCAGTGCTGTCCAGGCCCCGTGGGATCATCCCACGCCCCTCCGACGGTGCCCGAGTTTGTGCTCCCCAACATTCGGACCCCAGGACCCCTCCCCACTGATTTCACAGGCTGCCCAGCACAAGCCTGGAGGCCGGAGAGAGAAAGACCCACCCCCCCAAATGGGAGCAGCTCCCCAATGTGGAACAGAGGAGTTTGGGCAACTGCCAATAAGAGCAAGCGTTCTGAGTTTTTTGGGAGTTGAATTTTCTTCTGCAAGAAGGTTTATTGGCTCCTTGCTGGTTATGCGATTATACCCCCGCCCTCCAGGGATAGGTGTGAGGGATCATGTAAATCCTGCATTCTGGCAGCAAGAGAAATACACTGATTTTTACATTAGCAACATCTCAACATGGAGTTGTTCAGGAGAGTATCTGCTCGCCCCTGATGAGACGGTCTGAAACGTGGGCGGCATCTGCTCATCCCACCTCTCCCTTTCTAAGGGACCACCACCCGGAGAGTGCTGAGCAGGAAGAGGCAGGTGCCTTTAACCGTTCGCCTTCTGGAACCAGAATCCATCAAGGCCCATCATGGCCATTTCAAGAAAGCCTGATGGGCGCTTGTGGAAATGCGTCTCGGCCTCCGCCAGAGCCCCCGTGCCCTGCAGAGGTTGGCGGGCCAGCTCCGGGGCTGGCTCCGAGCATTCCCCTTACTCTGGGAAGAGCGCATGGGTGCTAGTCATTTGTCAAGCTTCCCTCGTTTAGCTTCGTTTGATGTTTTATCTACTTTTGCAGAAAAGGTCTTTACAGTGTTCTCTGAACTTCCTTCTGCTAGGCAGAGGGCATGCCCAGAACTGCAGCTGCTAACTGTCGACCTAAGGGAGGTGCTGAGATGCTGGTTAAGACCCAGGTTTAAGTTTAGCATGTTATTTATCTTCTAGGGAGTTGTACAGATCGAGGAGAAAACTTAAAACAAAAATGAAGCAAAACAAATGTAAATATTGCCCACCACCATCTGTAAATCTAGAAGGAGAAGGAAATTTATTACTAACAGCAGGTGGAATCAGGGCAGGGTAATAACCTTGGCTGTGGCTGGTATATATTACTGGGTACAGACATCTCTTGAGGGACGTGGCTCAGATGCCGCAGACTTGCAGGCTCGGATCCTGCACAGAAGTCCCAGCCTTCCCTGTGCCAGGGCGACAGGGCATTGCAGTGTCTGCAACTTTCATTTCTAGACCAAACCTAGAACACTTGCGCATTTGTGAGTTATAGATATACGTTTCATTTTAATAGGACACCTCTAGGAGGCTGAAATAAAATTTTGCAATATTTAAATTCTGGAGGGAACGGGACAATCATTTAAAAAGGGATCATCCTTCATGGCCATTGGTTGCTTTCAAGTCTTCCCGAAGTGCCTAAGAGTCAATTGCCTGGCTCTTCAGGCCTTCTATTGTGTGCTTGTTTGCTTGTGTGGGGTACCTGTAAGGAGATGACAGGCACCTGATGGGTCACCAGGGAAAGCCTGAGGCCATGTGGGAGGCCGGCCATCTGAGCCCAGATTGGTTTGATCCCAGGACACATCAGTTATCCTTATCTGTGTGTGGGTTAAAGAAGAAAGTATTCCTCAGGTTGCAAGCAGGGACACTATGGTATGTTCAATAGGGGACTGAATTTTGTACCTGGTAGATGCAATTAGTTTGCTGAGAATTCTAGAAGAAGCTAATACAGTGTAGCTGCGATGCAGGGATGGTGTCTACCACTGAGGCATGTGGCCTCAAGAGAGAGGTCATGCTAACTACCTTGGGACAAAAGGGAGAGAAACCACGTGGTGCCGAAGGCAGAATCAGTCTTAAAATCCAGCTGGTGTGTGTAGGCCTGCAGAGGTCAACCTACAGAGAGGAAGAACACAGGTTTGGGGTGAGGAGAAGGGGGCAGAGACAGGAGTCACGGGTGGATGTGACACTGCAAGGTTGGAGACTTTGGGGGAAAAATCTAGGCAACACCAGGAGTCACAGCTGGAGAGGAGCTTGGCCAACAGGCTGTGAATGACTCTGTCCCACTAGATCTGGAACCAACTTACAGAGCCCATAATTAGGCATCTAGTGCCAATAGGGTAAAGATGGCCTGATTTTCAGGAGGAGACCACTGACATTTCTAGGAAAGGAGTTAAGAATATAAATGAAGGCCAGGAATTACTATACACAGTACTTTTAAGAGTTCAGGACCTGTAATGTCCCTACAATTTAATTTACTATAGTCTCTTCTACTCTATTTTCTGCTGCTGGTGCATGAAGGCAATAATGAGAGGATTCCCCCAAAATCTGGGAATGAGGAAAGGAATAAAAGGAATGTGGATTTTGAAGTTTAATTTTCTGTGGACAGACATTTCAAAGAGACAGAATGACACACAGGCCAGCATGACCGTACCTACTGGGCATGTCAACATATGTAAAGGAGGCAGGACTGGCCAGCAGCAGGAACACAGGGCACAGATATTCACGGCGATAAACACCGGCAATGCCCAGTAAAAACCGTTCACTGGAGCTGCAGAGGTGTCAGTTCTAACGGCAAAGCCAACGTGGATACAGATTCCGTGAGCGTTGGCCAGCGGGCTTCGTGTATGTGGGCTCATTGGCAAGGCCATCCATGACACATCTGCTTAATCCATTTTCCTATCGCATTCAAGGCTCACTAGAAAACCTTCGGATTATTCCTTGACTTAAGTAAATATGCCTGCACGAACAAGGCCCAGCGTTTACAAATCTGCAGGTTCTGGCCTCTGGAACTCCTATTTCTCACTACAAATTAATACACTCACATTTTGACTATGATTTGGGTTCCCATGCACTCTTATTTCAGTGACAGAGAAAGCTGGCTATATTGGGATACTTATTACATGGGTTATATATATTTTAATTATAAATTTGTAAACCTCCCTTGCTTCATTTCACAGATTTGTTCAAGGGACCTTGTCCCTGAGAGTCGGCGGGTCCGTTCCCGGGATGTGGGGAGCATCCGTTTCCTAGCCCATCAGGCTGAGAACCACATCCTGGAAGGCGACAAAACTGCCCAGGTGTTTCTCTCTCCCCCCCTCCCTCTCTAAAAATCAATAAAAACACATTATTCTGTGAGGATTAAACAAAACAAAACAAAAACTTCCCTTCTCTCTCTTCCTGTGTCCAGCTTCCTCACTGTTTAGCACTGAAGATACAGAATGATTGAGAAATCGCCAGAGGGGAGGGGGGCGGAGGGGTATGGAGACTAGACTTGGGGTGGTGGGCACTCAATGCAGCCCATATAGAGGTAGTGTACTGAGGAACTGCATACCTGAAAATTATATGATGTTACCAATTACTGTTACCCTAATAAATTCGTTCAATTAAGAGAGAAATCGACAGGAGAAAATTTGCCTGTGCCTGGGTGCCTGCTGTCAATCGGAGGCAGAACTTTGGAGAAATTATCTAAAGAAAGGCGCGCCTCTCCACAGGCTTACTTCGTGCACTTATTAAACCTTTCTCGTGGGCTCTGAGAATTAAACTCTGGCTGCACCGCTGGGTTTCAGTACATTTTCTGCGCTTCCACCACCTTTTAGCACAGTGTTTGGAAATCTCTCAGAGTGATGTGCCACATTCGTAGGGCCACCAACTTTCCATTTCCAGAACTAGGTAACTACGTTTAGGATGCCGGCAAATCCACGTGCTTTTCAGTTAGCGGCACAGATGAGAGGCTGCTGTGACCTGGCCGATGGGGCGTCCCTGAGAGGAAGCAGGGGGCAGGGCCTGGGCTGGGCAGGGCCTGGGGGATAAAGGCGGTGGCTGCCCTTTCACACCTGGCCAAGGGGGGCAAGGGGTTGTCAGGAGGGGGGAGACACACAGGCAAGAAGGGTGGGGGACAGAGGGAGGCAAAAGCCCCGGCTGGACCTCACCCGTTAGGCACCTCCTTGGCTGGAAGTAGCTTTCTCCAGACGTGGCCTGTGGCGGCTGCCTGCAGCCCCCTGCCCGTTTCCTATTGTGCCAATGGCAGGAAAGGCATCCCAGCCACCCTTGCGACTCCCTGAATGGGGTCCTTTGGTTCAGCCACAGTTCGTGCATTATTCTCAGAGAGGTTCACAGTTCCAGCCCTCTCATTAAAACCTCGTGTGTGTGTGTGCGTGTGTGTGTGTGTGTTTGAAGCCATAGTATCCTGACCTTTGTACATTCTATTTAGGAATAACTCAGACAACTGGTTTATATTACCAGCTAAATGCTTATGAAATTTCATTTTAAGAGACATAACTGAAAAAGCATAAAAAATGTCCAAATTCTCTCATTTAAAAACATCACCACGAGCCAAGACCTTGTATGACAATGTGTAAGTGCAATGTTACAACTGAGTTATGAGGGCCGCGGAAATAAAGTCTGGGAAGGAAGGGTCAGAGGACTTTAATGGGCCTGCCATACCCTCGACGTGGGAAATGAACACCAAATGGCCGCATTGCTAGGTCTCGCTCTGAAAATATATCCGAAGACAGACGGTACTGTTCTGAGGTGAAAAAAAGATACTCCATGAGCACAATTAGAAAATTACTCTCATTTAGCGTGTTCAAAATTGGCTTGAGCATTAGAAGGTCTAACAAATTTACCAAACAATAGTTCTGTTAATCCTTCTGGCTTCTTCCCCCTTTATTTCTCAGTCCCTTGCTCACAGAGATGTATAAACAGAATCCATGTCCTTGATCAGTTACCCAAGATAAATTGATAAGTAACTGCGTCCTGGTTATGGGTAGATTCTTTGCACTGATTTGCCTAGGCTAAAGTATTACTAATAATGATATCGGTTACGATAATGGTGATACACATCTATTTAGCACGTATGATAGCGTATGCACATTTCACGATGCTTTATATGCATCCTCTCATTTCCTGTTTTAATAGTCATGTGAAACAAATGATTATTACCCATTTTTTAGATAGGGAAACAGATTAAGAAAGGTTAGGTAATGGCCCAAGGTCACTGAGCTCGCAAGCAGTGGAGTCAGGATGCAAACCCAGGTCTCAAAGCCCCAGTGTTTAGTGACGTAGGTACCAATTCCAGGGCAAACCCAGGTGAGTGTCAAGAGGCACCACCATTTCCCAGACAACTGGTATCCTTGGGTAAGTTATAGAACCTCCCTGTGCTTCAGCTCCTGCCTCTGAAAAGTGTCTGTGTTAGAATAACCTTACCTTGTAGGGTTGCTCAGCAGAATAAATGGGCCAGCCCTTAGCATAATGCCTGGCACGCAGTGAGAACTTAATTAATGTTAGACTTTATTTATGTTGTTTTCGACTCCTTCAATCAACAATTTTAAGACAGACTATTGCTGACTGTTATGGAGGGCAATTAAGTAGAAAGCTCACACGGTATATTTCAGACTTCTGGGCCTTAGCGTATGATTGAAATGGCCAGCTGTGATGTTATTAGCTGCCGAGGCCAACGGATAGAAGCCGGGCTAAGCAAAATGAACCAGGGAGTGTTTAGTGAGGATCATCACTCTGATATTCGTGGGTGGGCAAGGGAGATGCAGTAGGTGAAGGAGAAAATAATAGTCGGCGAGTACCTACCGCATGCCAGTTACACAGCAAAAACTCCTTTCATTACTTTATAATGACGCCTAAAATAAGACAAGGTCTCTACTTCACAGGCTTCAAATACGGCTGGGACAACGTCGCTTTAGTCTTAAATGCACAAAATTAAAACTATGTATATTTTTGATAGCTCCAACAACATCGATATCCATGCTGTTAGGCAGATCTACAAGGAGATAATCCAGAAAAGGGTGCTATTTCTTTTTAACGTCAGAAAGCCTAGAAAGTGACTAATTTCCCCTCAAATATAAATTATGGTTATTATTATTTTATAGGCTGGGATCCCTTAGCTGTCCCCTAGGGTCGTATATAGCATCTGGGCCCAAGTACGCTAGTCCTTCGACAATCTGGTATGATCTATGTATGTTTGAAATGTATGTTCCTTAATTTATGATTCCAACCAGAAAATGAAATAAGTTTCAGGGTGAGAGTGTTGGAGTTTTCCAGGGACCTTTTGCCAGGAGTTCCTAAGACAGTGAGGCACGTAACAATGGGCTCCCTCCTCAGCCACCTCCTGACTAGACAGTTCTACCCCGAACATCAAAGCTGCGGCATTAAAATTTAATTTGAATTTAAAATCCCTGACAGGGACTGACACTGGGGAAGCAGGGGTTAACCTCGGAGGTAATGAGGCTGCTGCTGCCACCGCTGATTCTGTTGACAGTATTGTATCACCTAATGAATGTGGCGATATACATCCTGATGAGGGGCAGGCTGGAGTCCCCAGAAAGGTAATGACAGTGAGGAGGGGCCGGGGCCAGGCTGCAGATGAAAGCAATACAAAGCCTCAGCCCAGGAGGGGCAGGCTGGGGCGGGGCCTGGAGAGGGTAGACCATTTGGCTCAACTGAGGCTGGTTGCCCCAAATTCCAGGAGGTGCTTTCTAGGGACTACAGGGTTTGCAGGAGCCGAAGGAAGCGAAAGAAAGGCGATGGGCTTCTAAGTCAGCTCTCCACAGGCCCGGCGAAGCACAGGACTAGGCCAATTACCGTCTTAATTATCCACTTCACTGTCTGAAACTTCTGCTTTATTTTGATTGTAATACACAATACCACGAATTGCTCTGCCTTTTTTTCAGTTAACGAGTTTGGTGTGGTTCCTTTGCTACTGTCCCTTCCCAGATGTGTCCCGAGGGCTCCTCCAACAGCCTCACTGCAGCAAACAGACTCGGGAGGCCCTTATGGCGGCACGACCCGTGTGTCCCGATTAGCACGCGAGCACGCGAGCAGACCCTCTGGACTCCGCCTGGGGAGCACCGAGGAACAAAGGTGACCTCGGTGCAGCGTGCACCGGCTCTGGGCCACGGGACATGGGGGTTCGAACGCCAAGAGTTCCCTGCTTTTGCAGACCAATGGTCCAGGCTTTCCCAGTTCAGGAAGATGAGAACTGGGGAGAGTCCAACACGCTCATACTGGAGCAGAACACGGTTCTCGGGTGGAGAAATGAACCCCAGCGCTAGAGATGGAACCTGGTGAGGTGGAACTGTGTGGCGCTGAGCAGCGCCAGACTGGTGGACCTTCCTCTGGAATGGGCCATCTATCTTTTTCTAGGAGTCTCAGATCTGATTGTGTATGAGTCACCCAGATAAATTTTCAAAATCTAGATTGTTCGGCCCTGTCCCTGGAGAGGTTGGTTTATGAGGACTTGGGTGAGTGTGGCCTGGACAGAAAAGCATCTCTCTCTTTCTTTCTTTCTTTCTTTCTTTCTTTCTTTCTTTCTTTCTTTCTTTCTTTCTTTCTTTCTTTCTTTCTTTCTTTCTTTCTTTCTTTCTTCTTTCTTTCTTTCTTTCTTTCTTTCTTTCTTTCTTTCTTTCTTTCTTTCTTTCTTTCTTTCTTTCTTCTCTTCCTTCCTTCCTTCCTTCCTTCCTTCCTTCCTTCCTTCCTTCCTTCCTTCCTTCCTTCCTTCCTTCCTTCCTTCCTTCCTTCCTTCCTTCCTTCCTTCCTTCCTTCCTTCCTTCCTTCCTTCTTAAATTCCCTATAGGTGACCATCATATACTACTGACTGAGGAAATGTCTTAGGTAAAAGCAGGAAGCAAATAAGAGGGAAAAAATGGGAGATCATACTTTTTCATAGCTCAGAGCAGGGTTCCTCAACCTTGGCTGTGTTGACATTTCAGACTGGATCATTCTTTGTTGTGAGCGGTTGTCCTGTGCATGGCAGGGTGTTTAGCAGCATCCCTGGCCTCTTCCCACTAAATGCCAGTAGCATGCCCCAGCCACGACAAATCAAAAATGTCTCCAGACATTGCCAAATGTCCTCTGCATAGGGGTGGGAGTGCAAAAATTGCCCGCAGTTGACGGCCACTGGCTTAGACAGACCTAGAGGACTTGCAGAGTGGACATCTTAAGAGGCCTGGGTACTGAGTGTCAGGAAAATCATAGCCAAGTCCCTGATGGCTGATTGCAATAAGCCAATCTTTCACTTTGTGATTATAATCCCTGGAAAGAAATTTTACTCCAGCTTTTTGTTTTTGTTTTTTTGAGTTGTTACAACGAACACTCTTTTAAGACGGGTGGTGGCTGTGAGGAGAATCTTCCATTTGCATGAACCTTTCTCACAGCTTTAGTTCCCTCTGGCGGGAGCACCCCTGGCCACGCCCCTCATTTGCACAGGACCTAAGGTGAAACCAAACAGGTGCCCAGGCTCCGCAAAGCCCACACCCCGCGCGTGCACCGGCCACACGTGGGAGCACCCTCTCCTCCTTCCAGTTGGTGCTGCCCGGAGAATGAAAAATCCTTTTTTTATCAGCAAAGGGAGAGTTGAGACTAAGGACCAGAAAGATGAAAATCCTTCAAGATACCTGTTAGCAGAAGAAAGCTCCCTTCTCTCTCCCCTCTCCTTCCTAGCTCCCTCATTCCTCTTTGCCCTTTCCTTCCTTTGCTCTCCCCTCTCGCGCTCTCTCTCTCACGCCTTCTGTCCAATCTCCCCCCCCCCCCCCCACCTCATTTTGTTCGATTGCCTTGCCGGGAGCCTTACAGAAACTTCTCTCAAGAGCAGGCCTATTGAGCCTCACTCTCAAACTGCCCCCAGAGCCCACTGGATATTCCTTCAGATGTCTAACAAGCGTTGAACACAACTGAGGTTTAGAGAGACGCGGAAATCAATACCGCGGCTTCCACCAGTCACGCTGAGGGATTAGTTGTCCCAAGGAAAAGCACAGACTGTTGAATAAGGGAATCATGACTCCGAATACCCTAACAGGTTTATGAACTAGAGAGCAGCCTCTGGCCTTGACAACCTCCAGTTGGCCAGGAGAGAAAGGAGACTGCGAAAACATTCACTTAGCTTTCTCCCCCTTTGTATTAACGAGGTCAAGCGCTGGACCTCAGGGGTTCAACAGTGGTTCTCAGAGGAGTGACTGTTCAGGCCAGTGGGCAAGGATGGCCATCTGAGCAGTGGCGCTCAGAGGCTCTGAGCATCCTCCTGGATGTGGTGAAGTCAGTGGTCACATCCCTCAGGACAGAGCTTGCAAGAAGGCCAGATCTGGAAGTTAAGCAAATAACAAACTGTGCCTTGTACTATACCGGCTGTGAGCGGGCACCGTTAAACAGTGGCAGGCCTTATATTTTACAAATCGTGGACTGGGAGATCAACAGAGTATGTGAACGAATTATGGGGAGCCTCGACATGGGCAGGGTTCTGAAGGAGCAAAAAATCAATAGATAAATTGTAATACCTTTTCCACTCTATGAAGAATGTATCTGGAGGAGGCTCACCTCAATAAGTTTAAAAACTGTCACGGCCCTACCCTCCTGCAGTTCACATTCTAGACGCCAACCTTATGGACCAAAATGGATATCCCAAATGCCTCACGTATATGGGTCATGTGGTTGGGAGGAAAATTTAAAAACAGGTGGAGTCAAAAATCTAAACGATTCCGGTTCCAATAAAGAGAGAGTCACTTTTCGACTGGACCTACAGGCTTGAGTGAAGATTTAAGGCTATTATCTGTAGAATTCAAACCAAAACCTACCTTTCTGTGAATTTATAGGTCAATTTAGGTCCTAGCTGAATAATTCAGAAAAAGATAATCACCTCAATTATTTAGATGACCATCTTATCCCCATATATATTCCATCTCTCTAACTCAGATGTGGAAAGTTGACGGCAATTAAAAGTCTCTTAGCCAAGCCGCGGGAGGCCATGGATTTGGACTGTAAGTGTGGTGCCTCTGAAATAGCATCAGTAGAAACTGACCCAGATGAGCAAATGCACGTAGAAGACACCTGTCCTGGATCAGTAAGTGGTGCTCACCCATCTGATTGAGGTTCTGAAACCCTACACTCAGGACAAGGCAGGGAGGCCATCGCCCTGTGGCTCGTGTTCTCCTGGCCCTGTATGGACATCACTGATGGGGACAGCAGGCCTCAGCGCCCTTCTCTGGCAGCCCTGCATCAGTTTCGGCCCCACCGAGCCTGCAGAAGGGCCTCATTTCTGGGCTGTGTCTGGGTGGAGGGCGTGGATCAGGAATTGGTGCAATGGAGGCCGATTAGCAAGCAGCACAGGGAATGACAATTCACGTGGGGCTGATGGAGGCCCTGTGAGATACCTGATCAGGTCGGCAGCGGTCAAGGGGAAAGCAGCCCCTCCCCTGGGTGACCCGGAGACAATGGGGAGGTCATAATGGCTGGCCTGGCTCTGGCTGTTCCTGTCTGGGTGGTACTCCCAGGGTCCCCATGTGTCCGTGTGTTCGAATGCATGTGGCTTTATGTGTACAGACGCGGGGTGTCTGCCATGTCCAGGCCAGTGGGTTCGGATTTCCTTTGTGTGAACATTAATCCTCCTGGTCCCATCCCCCATCCCTTCCCCGCACATTAACCTAAAATATGAGCGCATGCTCGGGTCTCGCCTGTGCCGGCTGCTCCTGCGCTCACGGCGTCCCTGCCCCCTTCCTCTAGGCCTCTTATCTAAAGCAGCGTGTCACTGCAATTTTATGGTCAACATTACAGACTCAAGCCCTCCTTTGAACCAATCAAACTGCGCTGAATATGTTAAGGGAATCCAGGCTTTCTGGAAGGAGCCTGCGTCCCGAGCCGCACCGCCTGACCTCTCTAAGAGCAGCCCCCATAAATCTGCCTCACGTGATGGGAGATGGGCTTTTCAGGATCTCTCAGGGTGCTTTGAGGTAGCACTTCTATGAACTCCTTGCCACAATAAATAATGCTACCTGCAATATGTCTTTGGGAGTGTGTCAGCGGCTGCTGTCCTGCCATGAATTTTTATTCTTGTGCCGTCTGGAAGATAGATTCCAGATTCAGCATTTCCCCGCACTTAGTGTCAGATCTCTTTACCCCCTTGCCCCAGCAGGATGACAGAGACCACAAATAAAATTTAAAAAAATTTTTTTTTAAAGAAAAAAAGCAGCCTAGGCAAAATGGCCCAAGACCAGTGGGAAGGAGCCTCGCTCACCCCACTGAGGGCGCCACTCGTGTGACTGACGGCAGCGACCAGCGGGGAGGGATAAGCCGGGCAATTCACAGTCCCCGAGGGGAAGCATTCTGCCTGGGGTGGCTGGAGAGAGGGCTTTCCTACCAGGGAAAGCTGTTGGATGAGAGGAAAGCCCATTTTGAGTCAATAATCCATTATAAGGGAAAGCCGCAAAAATCCGTTTTCGAACATCAGTTAGGTGGTCGTTACCCTGGTCAGGTTCTAGGCAACTGGTCCATGGAAAGAGGACAGTGGACTCCGAGGTGGCCTGGAGATGACATCTAAGAGGAGGGGCTGTGGTCTGAAAGTTAAAGACATGGGGGAAAGACATGGCTGTCGCTTTGGAGTAACAGTCGGTTGATGCCCAAATTTCACGGACTCTGCCTCTCTGGAAATGAGCGCCCACATGGCAGGGGGGTGTCTGACTTGCTATCGCCTCTGCAACTTGACACCTCCCAGCTGTGCTGAAGCCAAACTCAGCACGGAGATGCCCAGGCATTTCCGCTGCTTTGAAACGTCCCAGGTGCCCTCTAAGAAGCCTCTGCATTACTAAGGTGCCAGCCACATCCACTCCGGCAGGGTGGGAGAGAGCACAGGAAAGGAAGGAGGGGAGTATGGCTTTGATATGTTAACGTCTCACCGTGGCACATGATTCCCCTTTCTACGCTGCTTCCTCCTCAGACTGGGGGAAATTCAGTTGGCGTCTGGGCAGGAACAACACACAGGCCTGGCTTCTGGGCGCAGAGAGAGCCACGGGATCCCAGTCTGATAACTGAACCCCAAACACGGGCAGGCTTCTAAAGCAAACTTCTGCCAGCTGTGAAGTGCGTAGGAGTCACCCAGGGATCTTAAAATTCATATTCTGGTTCAGCCAAGTCTGGGGCAGGGCCTGAGAGTCTGCATTTCTAATGAGCCCTCAGGTGCTGCTGACGCTGGGAGGCTGCATGTTGGAAAACAAGGTTTTAGGTTCTACTAGTTCCTATGTGCGCAATATTACTTTCTTTCTCCGGGATGTAGGCCCCCAATCCAGGGAGATCCCGCTGTTCCTTTGTTGCCATATTTTCTCCCTATTTTCTCCTTCTCTTCTCTCTCTCTCTCTCAATCTCTCTCTCTCTCTCTCTCTCTCTATATATATATATAATCAATAAACACCAAAATAAAGTTTCCAAATTGGTGGTAGCGTAGTATTTACACTTAACATATGAATAATTTTAATTTCCCACGATCTCATTTGGAGATCATGGTCAAGAGTCCACATTTGAGACTCGTTGTGAGTTTAAGATGTGGGTCAATTTACTTCTGGGCAGAGCAGTGACAGGCTGCTAGGCTCTCCCCCGACAAAGGGAATCAGATTGTTTATGTAGAATGTCAGCCTTGAGTAGTGGCCTCCTAAATAATGTCATCCCCTGAGCCAATGCCACATGATCATCTCCAGCCTCCCAAAGCAGTGCGATCCATTTCTCAGCTTATACAATACCAAGCAAAGGGTGTGCAGTTAGGTGGCGACTAAATGGAAACCTTTGCTGATGACGTTGCCAATGGCCAACTGATAAGTGGGGCCATGGGTTCATTCTATATACCCCAGGTCATCTCTCAACACAACAAGAACAGCAAGATCACAAAATTGTCAACCCAAATGGAGGTGGCCAACAAGGTCATGGACAAATGCATTTTTTTAAATGGGAAATTAAAGTTTCCTGTGGTTAATACAGTCTTTGAAGTAATAAGTGTGGAAGCTTCTCCTATATCCCAACATGTTTAAATAAAGTAGCTGAGATTATCACAGTCCTTGTCAGTCAAGCCATCTGAGGCCACACATGGTCACTCATTTGTAAACTGGGCTTTCTGCCTGCTGAATACCTTTCAAACACAGAAGCTCTCCCCTAATTGCCTGGGTTGACCTATATTTAGAAACCTGAAATGTGCTGGTGTAGTGGAGAAGCCAGAAAAATGTTGGAGTTAATCACTAAATCAATCTGGGCTGACCCCAAGAGGACAGTGAGCACCGAAGGTTGTTGGTCAAGGAGCTTTTGGAGGCTGGACTTAAAAGAACTCTCCTGTTTCTCTGAAACTGGAAAAATCTGCTTCTTTCTGCAAAACAGGTTCTCGGAATAGAATTTGTTCTGCTCTAGGACAGTAACCAAGTCAAGGTTAACTTCATTTTTTTTTTTTTTTTATGTACTCTCTGAGCTCCCCTCACTTGCAACGGCAGACGGACGGACAAGAGCAATGCGCTCATTCTCAAGAGAAGCAAGATCTTCTCTTCCCTTCGCACCTTGGCCATCTTTCCCCTCTTATAGCACCTTCTTGGTTTCTTAGTGCTCTGGGTTGTTAAAACTCACAGTTTAAATTTTCCTTAAACATTTTTACCCATACATAAAGGTGATAACTCCTTAAAAGCTCAGAATTTGAAAAATGGGGGTAAATCACAAGAAGTACTAGGCATTATTTTCAGTTAAAATGAACTGTGGGATGACTTGGAAACAGGCACTAGGTACCTACTGGGTTAGTTATTACCTTCATAGGAACAATGAACAGAAAGTTTAGGAAGGTCCTTGCTTCTACAGAGCCGGCGCTCACCCACAGATTCACCAGCTCCGTGATTTCTGCCCCCTGCGCTAGGTGGGGTGTGGCTGTGACTGCTGAAGGATATGAACAGTTCCAGGGGGTGGTACCTAGAACTATTGCAGAGAGTTACTAATCGTTTGATTCCTACAGAAAATACTTGTCAGACAGATGAGGGATGGAAAAATCTGCTGTTACTATTTTCAGATTTAGGTTTGGATACCTAGCTCGGTAATTTTAAGGTTAAATTAAGATATCTGAATGACACGAACATATATTTTTAATCCTTGCATTGAATTTTACGGAGCCAAGCTACAAAATGTGAAAGTTAAGTGATGCTGGAACAGAACAAATTATACATTTTTCATTAGCCATTTATTGAATATTTGCAGACTCATTTGTATGAAGATATGCAAATATAAGATATCTTGCCTTCAGGAAATTTATATTGTAATTATTGGGATGGGACTAAGTTACTAAAACAACTAGAAATGCATAGATATGTAAGTTAAGTGCCAAAGGACATGACAATGATAGGATACCCATCACATACTAAAGAGTTAGAGAAGCAGGACATCAGTGAGAGGCTTAGACCCCAAGAGAAGCTTCCTGTGGGTAGGGTTTGTGTGGAAAACAGGAAGGGCATTGCAGGGAAGTGGAACAGCATACTCAAAGCCATGAAATCTGGTGTGTGCTCATGGGGCAGCAAGGAGACTGGTCCCATGCGGCAGAGCTGCCTGTCAGTGGACTGTGGGAAATCAAGTTTGATGATCTGGAAAGGAACAGGTTAGAGCAGTGTTCACACTTGATTAGCAGGAAGTGAAGAGACTGAAAGTTAACTTTGAAACAGAGTAGTATTCTAATGGGAACATATTTTGACAAAATAGGGAACATATTTTGACAATAGTCCCATCCCTATTGACCCTAAGAGAAGAGGTAGTTAGGCTTCTTGAACCTGATCCAGTAAGAAAATAGTACTTAATAGAGAACCAAGCTGATTGTGAGTATAGCAACTGTCTCCTGTCCCTGTCCCCAAGGGATCTGAGGCCTGTAAGGATCAGGAAAGCAGTAATCAATAAAAACAGACAAAATTCACCAAGAGGGCTATTTGTTAAAATTCTGTAAAACTTCCCAAAGCATAAACAATGTGCTTTGGGGCTTTTTCTAAGAAACAATGGCAAAACCATTTGTAGGTCATAGTGATGGCGATGGCAGAATGGTGGTGGTAGAATTCTAGCTTGGCAGGAAGGAGAGTTTTATTATTGACATTGTTGGCACATAATGATAATAAAAGGCTGACCAGTTTTTAGTTGGTGCTATTATTGCTTTGAAATGCTCTCCTGACAAGGCATCCCCTTCCTCCCTGCAGTTGGGATAGACTGCTCCCACCGTCCCACCCCCCTGTACTCTACTGACAGGTAGAAACTGGCAGTTCTCTATGGGGGCAATTTTACCCCCCACCCAAGGGAGACTTAGCAATGTCTGGAGACATTTTTGGTTTCTACACTTCAGGGGTTGGGAATGTGCTACTGACATCCAGTAGGTCGAGGCCTGGGATGCTGTTAAATATCCTGCAATGCACAAGACAACCCCCCACAATAAAGAATTATTCAGCTCAAAATGCCAACAGCCCTGGGGTTAAGACACCTTGATACAGACAATGATGACAATGATGCCCAATTGAAGCATTATTTTTAACCACAAAATCTTGAAAATAATCTTCATTTTAACAATAGAGGAATGGTTAAATAAATTATGGAATATCCATATGTCTGTAGGATGTATTTTGCAGTCAAGTTTTCAAATATAATTTAATGATGTAGGAAATTGCTCATAGTATAATATTAAATGGAAAAATGCAAACTGTATATACAATGCAATTCCAATTTTATACGAACAAATGCGCGCGCGCGCACACACACACACACACACACCATATATACAAACAATGCAGGAAACAGGAATGGAAAGAAGTCACCAAAATGCCAACAGTGGTTATCTCTAGGTGGTGGGGAATAAATAATATTTCTTCTCTCCTTTTCACCTTCTTGCATTTCCCAAACATCTTAAAATAAGCACAAATTAATTTTCTAATAAAAATATAATAATCGCTCTGTCAAAATAGCTCAGTAGTTTGAAACATAGGTCAAACTTAACAAGATGACATATAACTAGGCTGTGAGGCATTTACATATAGGTTCAAAGCTTCAACTGTCACAGGCAGGAGGCACATAGTCTTGCTTAGGACCAGTCAATGTATCAAGGATATGAGTCAACTAAAGGTCAAACTAAAACAGAAGAGACCAGATGGGGTTGCTAAAAGAGTCACTGCAAACCTAGGATACCTTAATAAAATATGGTTATACCACGATGAGGTAGGTAATGGTCCTTTGTGGAGCAAGTCTGCACATCTGGAGGGCTGAATGCAGTCCGTGTGACATATTTTAGGGTGACCATTGAGAACCTGGATTAGGTCCAGAGGAGAGAAATCAATGTAGTGAGGGGTTTGGGGATTGTGTTATGTGACAAAAGGGTGAAAGAGCTAGAGATGTTTAGTCTCATGACAAAAATGCTTAGGAGAGAAGTGAGTGCTATCTTTAAATATTTGGTGGGCTGTCATATGGAAAAGGGACAAATGTGCTGTGCATGGGCCCAGACCACAGAGCTAGCACTAATCGCTGATATTAACGGATAACTTATCTCCTTTCACATAATTTCCAAACAAAGGGAGAAAACTCTTCTAAATCTAAGACTTGTCCAAAAACGGGGCGGCTAACTTGGGCTGTCATATGGTCCCCATCACAGACTTCATGTCAGTGTGTCAGGGTTGCGGAACGAGAGCTGATGGAAAGCCGAGAAAATGAGAGCGCAGTGTTGCTACTAATGCATTCCTGGTGCGTGGTGCTTGAAGCACGGACGATGCGTAGCAGCCAACATTCGCTGAGTGCTTTCAGTGGGCCGTGGGCCAGGAACGGTGCCAAGAGCTTCACATGTTCTAACTTGTCCCTTACAGCTGGCTTTGTAGGGAAGGTACTATTGTATATCAACCCCATTCCCCGGGTGGGGGAATGCAGACTGGGGGAAGTTGAGGGCCTTGCCTAAGCCAACAGCCAATAAGTGTCATCAGATTCCCAAGTCAGGCCAATAATGGTGACTATCATCAGCACAATAACTGAAGTAGCAAACATTGTATACGCCTTACTATGCATCGAATGCAGTTCAAGATGCGATAACTGTATCTCCATTTGGGGGGTGAGCCTTGGGGAGATTGAGATCTTGTCCAGGGCCAGAAATGTGTCACACTGTGTAGTCATGCTAATCATGACACTATTTATCATTGTCATCATAACTGCAGAAGCAAACACATTTGTAGTGCTTACTACGGGCCAGACACATTTCCAAACGCTGCACCTATGTCAACTCATTGGCTACAGCAGCCCTATGAGGCATCTCCTCATTTTACAGATGAGGAAATGTAGACTTGGGAAGGTCAAGGTCACACAGCTCATAAGTGGTAGAGCTGGGTTTTGAAACCTGGTCTATCAGACTCTTTCATGGTATCAGTAACAGTAGTACTAATAATTCTCATTGTCATTGCTGTTATCACTGTCATAGTATTAATGGCACAAGCCACACACAGTGCAAGTGACATGTCAGGCAAACAGACCAGCCCTAGGAGGAAGTGTGCTGGTTAGCTTTACGTGAACACTTGGAGGGTGATTTTGGATGAGATTAACATTTAAATCAGTGTACTTTGCGTAAAGCAGATTACCCTCCATAATGTGGGTGGACCTCACTCAATCAGTTGAAGGCCAGAAAAAGACTGGCCTCCCCAAGCAAGAGGGAGTTCTCCAGCAGACCGCCTTTTGACTTTATCTGCACCATCAGCTCTCCTAGGTCTCAAGCCTCTTGGCCCACAGCTGCAGATTTTGAACTTATTAGTTTCCATAATCATGTGAGCCAATTCCTTATATATAATAAACATATACCAGTCCTATTGGTTCTGTTTCTCTGGAGAACCCCGACTAATGCTTATTACCCCAATTTAAAACATGAGAAAACTGAGACTGAGAGACATCAAAAGCCACAGGGCTAAGTAGCCAAGCCAGGATGGAAACTCCATCCATCTGGCTATACAGTCGGAGCTCCTGCAGGAAATCTCTGGAGCTCTTTGCTCTCTTGACTGCTGCATATTTTACCGACTAGGCAACGTGAGCTTCGAAGACTAACAAAGGTAACCGACTAAAGCAGGAAAAGTTGCTGGTTGGAGAGAAAGAATGACACCTCTGGCCTCCTCCCTCTACCTAATGGCTGTTCTGCTCCTTCTAAATAGGCCCTATCACTTTAGGACATTTCTCAATATTTGACAGATCAAAGGCAAGAACACCCAATGCCTTTGTGTCTCCTGTTATCACTCCATCCAACTGAAAAAGAATCTACTGAACACTTCTCATTTTTCACTAGGTTAGAGGAAACAGTATTGCCACCCCCACCCTGCACTCTCATTGGGTATTTTGTGTTTCGTATACAGAATATTTAAAAGAATTCAACCACATGAAATTTCTTCTCAGTTTCTCCTACCTGGCATAAAAGAAAATGTGTGTGTACTGTTATTTTTTTCAAAGGTTTTTAAGTCTTCCCTGATTTCAACGATTCCTGTGATAAGATTTCTACCTTTTGGTTAGTAAACTAAACCCTTCACTGAGGGGAAAAACCCTCTTGATTGTCTCAGTTTAAATTTCACTGTTGCCAGATTTCTGTTAATAGCAGTATCTCTTTGGACCATCCAAAGTGTATTCTCTCTTGGTGGCTCATCTCTCACATAATTTCCAAACAAAAAGACAATACAGACGAAGCAACATAAAAACATACCATGGGACCAGGTATTGAAGAAAAAAAAAGGCATTGAAACAGACCCAAACAGAAACACAATGGTTTTATTATACGAGCCTTCAGCATGAAAGACGAAAGAAAAAAGCAAGGCTAGCAAAGGAGGGAAGGAAAGGAAACGTCGGACAAACGCAGCGAGCCTAAGGAAATGGTCTGGTCTCTGTGCGCATCAACATGCGCTCAAAGAACATTTCCCTGGGAGGATGGCATTGCCCGCTCGCTCCCCGCTTGCAGTTATGTGTAAGAGAAGCTTTTAAATCCATTTGCAGCCCCCCGGGAGTTGCAAGGAGGAAGGTGTTGCCACTAAAGTCGGAGATGCTAAGCCTGAACGTCAAAGATAGGCAAGACACAACCCCATCACTGTCCACAGCCCCTGCCCAGACGACGGTCCCTGCCAGGCCCGGCCTCCCCGAGGACCAGGAGCAGCCAGGCCACAGCGGCCAGCCCGCTGCGAGAGGCTCTCAGAGGACGGTCTCCTCCCTTCTCGGATGCTTCACCACGAGGAAGGTGGATGCCGAGGGGAAAACCAACTCGGGAGCTTCTAGTCCAACCTCTAGTCCAACCGAAACCCTCCGCGTTCTGAGACGAGATGGCAGGTGTGTCGCCCCAGGGGAAACTTGCCCTTGTGAACCTCTTTCCCGTCGCAGTATAACCCTCAGTGGCAGTGAACGTCACTGAGGAAAGCCAAACGGAAAATGGAGAAAAAGGAGCTTAAGCAATACAACCTAAAGGCAATGGGATACTGGGCTTTTTCTATGGGCACATGTTGCCTCTTTCTTGCAACCCCAGCCCCTCCATTGCTATGTCCTTCCTATGTCCATCCCACGCCCCAGCCCCAATGCCCTTTACTGCCCGCCTCCCGCGAGGGTCATCGCCTGCACTGGGCTGTCTCTGCTGCCCCCAACCCGCGATGATCCGGTATTTATCTGACCTCAGGTGGCTTAGGTACATTCGACCATTCAACCCAACACTCAGTGGCTGCTATTTGGTGTTCTTCTCAAATGGTCCCATGTATATAGGGTCTTTTCTACCCAATAATACTCTATGTGCCTTGAAGGGAAGGACCTTGTCACGTATTGGTTGACCCACCCCTCAGCAGATCTAATATTTTTCTGGCCTCGATAAATTCTTGCTGATAAACTGCTTCACCTGTTATCATCTCCATGCCTGTACTTTCAAACAGTGCTACGCACAGGCCTCCGCATTCATGCTGCCTCCCCAACCAGTAAATGAAAATACCCAAGGCATAATCTTCCATAGAAAGTGTGATCTGGGTGGGGAAAGAAACTGTCTTTGCTAGAGAATCTTTGCTTGTTTTGGGGGCTAAAAGAATGGAAAAATCTGGCAAGGATTTCCTGGAGATTTTGGTGTTGGGTTCTTGCCCTTTCTGTCGGAAGAGCACAGATGTTTTGTTCCATCTGTGAGAATCTTGGACATCAAAAGAGGAACCCTGAGCCTGGCGAGGCCTCCTTTTAATAAACACAGGGGCTGTGAGATGGACAGGACTCGGGTGATGGGAAGAGGTGATGCTGAATTTCATTTCTCAGCTGTAGGCCAGGGAATGAAGGGTATTCTGAAGGGGGAGGGTGCCCCGGAAACAGCACCCAACCACGACATCGATGGGGGCCTGATTATTGAATGGCTGCTGAGGCTCGGTAAGATCCCAAGGCGAGATGTCCAGGTTTCAGGGGTGCTTTTCCTTTAAGCAGGAGCTGGGGGGTATTGTTCTGGCGTCAGCATTAATCTTGTTTTCTTTCCACTTGCACCTGCCCATGCTACCTGGCAGCGTCACAGCTGCTGCCCAGCCCCCTTCCCCCTCCCACGTTTATTTATTGTGGCTATTTTACCAGCTATTGGCTCAACACACTCCACTCAAATATTCATCATTGAGCTCTCTGGGTAAATCGTATTTAATCAGCACAGGAGAGAAAATAGTATAATTATAGATGCCGGATGCCATTACACTCAGAAGAAATTAAACCCTGTCTCCAGCCGACCCGCGGTTGCTGTGATTGCATCACCGCTGGGGTTACGGAGAGGTTAGTGGCCTTTCGGGGCCAGCGCTACCTTGAAGGATGCCTGACCCAGATGAGCCGAGAGGAGACACACCCGTGCGCAAGCATCCGCGCCATCAAAAACTCATCAAACGGCAGCTAGTAAATTAATCTTTTATTGTTCCGAGAACGTGATGAATGAGCGGGTAATAAAGCAAGGTTCATGCAGGGAGACGTAGAGGTGGGAAATAGATGGGCCCCCCCAAATTCCAGTCCATCTATTCCAAATGACAGAGGGGATTCCCATTTTCAATCTTCTCCAGGGTACTGTCTGCCAATAGCCAGAGTGATAGTGACAATTCAAGGAAAGGGGGAAGGAAACCTTTCCAGTGAAGCACAAGCACCCACTTGGGGCATGTGAGTTCTCACTGGGGATCCTCTTGTCTAGGGAAGGTGTAACAGAAAAGGCCAGACAAGAGCCACATCAGTCCTGGTCCTCACCATAGGCCGACTTGACTTTTCTCACATGCAGAAGTTTCCAAGTCAGTATTGCTAATAAGCTGTTTGGTTTGGGCAAATGAATAACGGGGAAAGTTAAAAAAAAAAAAATACAACCAACAATAATATAACATAAGAGCCCTACCTGCTTTCTGCCTGCTGAAACGGCCTCCCGGAAAAGGCCAGAACCTTGGGGTCAGCTTCCTTCCAGCCCTTCACGCCCGGCCTCTTCCCACACAAATCCCGGGCCACCTGTGTGCGTCCAGATTACAGAATGAGAGTCACCTTTAATCTCACGACAAGGCTTTCTCTGCCCTGGACCTGAACCCTGGGTGAGCGGCCCATCCACCGTGGAGCGCTGTTTGTAAAAATTCAAAAACTGTCCAAAGATGCAATTAGGCTCTACTTATTACTATCGGGTGACTGTTTTCGCTCTTTTTCTCCCCTCCCCTCCGCTCCTCTTTGTTCCTTTGGCTAATAATGCTTCTGAGGTCTGGATAAGTAACTAAGAGGAAGGAGAGCTCCTTCCAGTCCATCCTGCTGCCGACAATTAAGAAACCTCAAAGTAATTTTTGAAAATGCCAGCATCTCATTTAGCAAAAGGATAAATAATAAATGAGGCATAATCACTGTCCTGCGCTGGTGGTACAGCTTCGCGGTGTCATTAGTAAACTAACGGTATAATATCTTTGTGTCACAGTTTAATTATATCTTGTAATTAGTTTCAGCAATGGATTGCATGGAGTCAGGCCCCCTGAGCTAAACAAAAGGTAATAGAACTTTCGGCGCCCCTGCATAAATCAATTATGAAAGTGTCCTGCGTTATTTGAAGCTTGTTGGCTATAATTTTATGCACAAAACTGGACTGGTCCTCCTTGCCCGTGGAGGGCAGGCAGATCACCCCACCCGAGGCCTGCCTACAGCTGAGCCTTCGGTGCGGCCTTCGTCCCTCCATGCTCAGCAGTAAGTGCCCTGGAAGGGGCGCGGGCCTGAAGGGGAGGGGAGTTTCAGAGGGTGAGGGGCAGGGGACGCACGGGGACCGGAGCAGGTGATAGGTGCGCCGTGCACAGGGATAAAATGGGAAGAGATGTGAGGCCCTGGCAGAACGATTCTTTATGCTTCCCTGAACAAAGATGAGAAGGTTAGGCGCATCAAAGGCCAAGCGGCGCTGATGAATATGGGCAGGCGGACATGACACATGTCCCTTTATCATCTGTCCTTTCAACATCCCTGCTCTCCCCACGCGGTTGCGACTGGAACAGGCACAGGTTCCTTGGCAATAGGGAGCGAGGAAGGAGAATCCACATCTTTAATTGGGTCTAATTCAGGTCCCGCCGAGCTCGGGAACTGCAAAGGGCTGCGAGCGTAGTCGAGGGCTTAGCCGTGGTCACCAGGCCCACGCGGGAGAGTCACGGAGTCCCCGCTGGGGGAAGCGAAGAAGAAACTCGGGGGCGGGGGGCTGGTTAAGTCCAAATGCCACCAATACGTGTGATCGTCCCCTTTTTTGATCAGACTGCAAGGCATGGCAGAGAGTGGGGGTGGGGCCCACATTCAGAGTCCTCATCAAGTCATCTTTGAAAGTAAGTCTAGTGCCACACTGGCCTTTCTGTTTATACAACAACTTACAGGTTTAAATGAAACCCTGCTTGAAAAAGCAGACTGAGTCTTCCTATTGTGAACACTTCAGCAAATTTAACAAAAGAAAGAGCCCCAGCAAGGGTGGGGGGGAGAGAGAGAGGGAGAGAGAGAGGGAAAAAAAAAGGTCCGGTCCTCAGACTGGTGTGCAGCAATCTGGCTGGTTGCTATGGTGACGTGATGGCTTGTTCACATGGCAACATACCTTAGGTCCACTATTAAAATGATGAGAGTGAACTCAGTTGCATTAAGGAGAGCACGCTGTATGCTAAAGCAAGTCTTTATCTCCAGAGAGAGCTGGACTGAGACCAGCAACTGGGATAGAGGAGGGAGAAGAGGGAGGCGAAGGAAAGGGCGGGGGCCTGGGACAGAGAAAGACCGCAGGGACACCAGAAGTATGACAGGAGAGCACCTCAGCCCCGTGTCTAAACTGAGGGCCTGAGACTCAGAAGATGGACCGTGAGTTTTGTTGGATATGGGATTCATCACCTAACTCGAGCCGTCGGGCGAATGACCCCTTATTTAAAAAACGCTCCAAATGAACCTGCTGCACCTTGGCTCCGGAAAACATCAGCAGTGAGCCACACCAAACCCAAGCCGCTGCGGTGACAAATAGCCCAGCTACTGCCACTTTCATAAAATACTCAAATAATGACGAAGGTGGCAGATTACACAGCATTTATTTATTGAATATAAAAATCCATTGACGGCCACAGATCCACATAGTATCACGTGGGGAGAGCATTTCTTTTGGAAATGTGGCCTCACGTTTCTTTTAACGTCGTCACAATTTTCCCCCCCGCTGACGTTGAGAGGGAAGCGATAATTCCGCGGGTCTTGCCCCAACAACCCTTCCTACCCACCCGGGCTTGATTTCTCTCTGCTGTTTAGCAAGCGCTGCTGGGGCATACGTAAGAGACAGCCAGGAATTACGGGGCCATATAATCCCACTGTGGGCTCTGAGTGAGGTCGTAAACCATGTGTGGGATGCCTGAGCCCTGAAATTCCCGTGCCCCTCACTTATTCAGCCCCCCTTCCCACCTCTCCATGGCTGGCTGTGCTCTATTTAAAAATCTCATTACCATAAACTGAAGGCCTCGCAAGCCACAAAGGTCTCCAGCTTTGGATATAAGACACAGCAGCAGATGAGCCTTTTGATGACAACTGCCCTACCGTCAGAGGGTTTAGTTCCACATGTGGGCCACTGACTTTATACCAGTGCTCTAGATGCATTGGTCCCTAGGGGTGCTTGTCCAGAAAGAGAAGAAGTGGCATGAAACTGAACCCAGCAGACAGGGCCAAGTACTAGGACAGAGAACAAAGTCAAACAGCTCTCAGAAATTTCCTTCTCTCCGCTCCGAATGCCACGTTTCTCCTGAGTCTTAGGCCACGGAACATTGCTTGCTAGTATTTCCTAGGATCCTAGAACACGCTTTGGCTTCCTTATAAATCCACATAAACACATCCAATGTGAGGAGTCTGGATAGCCAGCCTTAACCCCCGACTTTGCTATAGAAACTTGCTTTGTCACTGGCAAGCTGGATGACTTCTCTAAGCCTCAGTTTTCTCATCTGAAGAGCGGGGGCATCACAGTGCCTGACCTCCTTAGGTTTTTGGGAGAATTAAATGATTCTCCCAAATCACAACAATTAATTGTTGTAAAGGGATATGCTTAACCTAGTGCATTTACGTTTTATTAATTACTGTTATTTCCTGTTGACCTAGCCAGTCTGTGGCAAGCAGCGTTCTTTCCATTGCTATTTTAGCAACAGGGGAAAGCATAATTTTCCGATGATGAGCTCTTGAACATTAGTCCAACAGCTTTTTAAAAAATCCTGTTCTGGAAGATCCCAGTGCAGGACACAGCTTGGACATATTCGTTCCAGAACCTTCTTTCCTAGATGCCTCCTGAGAGGCAGGCCTAGCAGGCAGTTCAACTTGTCTTCCTCTTGTTTTATATTTTGACTACTGACAAAATACCAGCTTGTCCCTCTCCCCTGAATGGTGGGTGAGCATCTCCTCATAAGCAAGGTAAACTGTATGCAGAAAAAGAGAGAAGAGGGAGGGAAACCTTCTGGTGTCTGTCAACTTTCCATGACAGCTGCACTTATGTTCCTTCCTGAGGACCAAAATAACTACAAAGTGTACGAAATCGTTAAGCACATAAAAATCCCAGAGGTAGAGGCTGGGAATAAAACTCATGATTTCTCAACCAAAAGGCATCAGAGCCCAGCCCTCACAGTTCATTTGCTTCCCTCCACTCGGCACAGGCAGACCTGGCTTTGCTCGGTAAGCAGGTAGCATAGGCGACGTGAGCACACACACACGCACACGCACACGCACATGCACGCACACACACGCACACACGCGTGCACGCACACACACGCACATGCACGCACACACACGCACACGCACGTGCACGCACACACACGCACACACGCGTGCACGCACACACACGCACATGCACGCACACACACGCACACGCACATGCACGCACACACGCACACACACGCACACGCACACACACGCACACACGCGTGCACGCACACACACGCACATGCACGCACACACACGCACACGCACATGCACGCACACACACGCACACACGCGTGCACGCACACACACGCACACACGCGTGCACGCACACACACGCACATGCACGCACACACACGCACACGCACATGCACGCACACACACGCACATGCACGCACACACACGCACACGCACATGCACGCACACACACGCACACACACGCACACGCACACACACACACACGCACATGCACGCACACGCACACACACATGCACGCACACATGCACACACACGCGTGCACACACACGCACACAGCTCGGAGAGCAAGGGAGGCTGGTGACCTGCAGGCGGACCAGCCTGGTACACATAATAAAGACATGGAGGTGTAGGGGGAGCCCGGGTGCAGATAAAATTGGTCAGAAAGCGCTGAAAAGAGAGACTGTTTTTTGCAGCTTATGATATACTTTTCACACATGTAATGGCGAGGCAGCCAGGTTTAAAGAAACTTTCCCATTTAAATGTGCCGCGACCCAATAATGAGGCTCTGCAGCATGCCCGCCAGGTAGAACGCTGCGATACTGAAATCTGAATGGGAAATTTGGAAAGGGTTGTCCCTGTGCCACTGCAGAGCGAGCCCAGAGAAGTGCCGTGGCTTCTTGTCGTGTAGGAAGAGTTGCTTTTGGTTTCCAGTCTTCTCCAACAGGCCTGATTTGGGAAGTGTTTTTTAGGAAGAACAACATCAAATACTGAACTGCTACTGTGTTCTGGTAGCTCTGCTGGGTGCTCCAACTACCCAGTTTCCAGCTATCTGGATCATTATGAGGCCTCTCTCCACACCCATCGATTCTCTACTGAATACCTACGAATGCTTGCAGACTCTCATTAGCGCAGTCTGAAGTACTAAGAAGTATGGAAAAGTTTCTACCTCTCAGGAGTTAATCATTTAGTTGGAAAATAAGACTTGCATCCGTGAAAATAACAAGCTACTTAAAAGAGGAAGGCTAGACATGGCCTAGATCAGGGGTTGGTAAATTACGACCCGTGGGCTCACACTGTACTATCACCTGTGTTTGTAAATAAAGTTTTATTGGAACACAGCTTGTCTATGGATGCCTTCTCCCTATAATGGCAGAGATGAGCTGTAGTGAGAGAGATTGTATGGCCTGCACAAAATATTTACCATCTGGTCCTTTACCTAATGAGTTTGCCAACCACTGGTCTGGATGTTCTAAGTTTAGAAGGGGAGTGATCTTGGTGGCTGGGAGTAACTATGAGAGGATTAGTGGAAAGGATGGCCCTTCATAGGGCCTGGTGGGATCTGGACAGCCTGAGAGGGGTGGGGAAGGCATACTTGGTGGGGGAAACAGTAAAGGCAAAGATATATAGAGAAAAAAAATGAACATTGTTGTTTGAGAGACAGAAGAGCCATCTGGATAGAGTGACCGGTTTCATTCCAGAGCAGTTGGCAAGAAGGAAGGAAGGTGAGAGAGGCAGGAGGCCAGTCAGTGGAACGGGGGATTCCCAAGCCAAGGGTTTGTAAGAAGTGAGAGAGTAGAGGAAGTAAAAAGGACTCAGGCTATCATTTAGCAGAATAACTGTGTGAAAGTTAGAGGAGTAAAAGAGCTGGAGTAGGGATGTATGGATCACTTGCTCAGGAAATTTGACCAAAAAATCATGGAGGACACAGGTTTGCGTAAATGGCAGAGTTGAGTGCAGAATTTGCCAGGGTTGGGGAGACTGTGTATGCCTTCAGGTAAAAGAGGAAGCAGTGCACAGAGGGACTGAGGAGCCAGGGAACTAGGAAATAAGGAGTGGAGAGGGGTGGATGAGCTGGGCAAGGCCCCTGATCGTCTCCCTCATGTCTTGAAGGACATCAGCAGAGAACAATGATGGGCTGCCTGGGGTCAAGAGGATGGGACAAGTGGATACAGGATCTGTTCGGGAGCTACAAAATCTCCTTCAAGTGTCATAACATCCCTCTGTGGGAGGCCATCTCCACTTGCCTTGATGGCTCCACTCGGCAGGGATCTGTGGCTTGGGTCCAACCAAGTGTGTGGTAGAGGTGATTCAGGTGGAGGTTGAACTAGGAGAAAGTCCAATGGGTGGGAACATGTATAACATGAGTGAGAAGGGACTGGAGTGGATGACAAGAGCATCTGGGTTGGGCAGGGCGCCAAGTGTAGCCAGACTGGACCTCCTGGAGCTGGCAGAGAGGAGGCAGTTGACAGGGATTCTGAAAGTCACTGAGGAATCAGGGCTTGATACTGTTCAGTTCTTTATCCCCCCCCCCCTTCCCCCTGCAAAATATCAGTGCTATTCTTGGAGGGCAAGACTCTCAAGGCCCAGTTTTTCATCGTGCATAAAGTGACAGGGTCTGTTGCCTCCTGTAGGCTTATAGGGTTGATCTTTGAGTGTGGCAGGCATTACTAACAGTTACCGACATCCATTCTTCTCGATTGCTGGGCACTTGAAGGGCTGTACTTCCCCCTTACCTTGAAGTAAGGCATGACTATAGGATATGATTTGGCCAATGACATGAGAATGGATGTGACTCATACCACTTCTCGGTTATACCATTTAAGTTTCAGTTAACCCTCTTCTGTTTCCTCCCCAACTTCCCCAGAAGGAGACCAGTGAAAACACTGCTGACCCATTCTTGGAGCAAACCATGGGTCCCATCTTTACCAAAACGCTTCCTTCCAAAGGTGGCACCTGGCAGGCGAGACAATGATGCTCCAAGGAGAACCCAGGTTGACTTCCCCGCTTTGAAAACCCGAAAAGAAAATAACTAGATTCAGCAAGTATCTTACCTTATGACTCAAGAATACTGCCTTTGTGTCAAACTTAGATCTGGCAGTCAGGTGTGTCAAAAGTTGGATTGCCCTGAGATGGGATCCTTGTGATTAATTACTATTGCAATCTTAACACGCCCTCCATGTGTGTTTAACTGAATTTTGTGCACCATGGACACTTTTCTTTCTGTCATTTGCCCCTGGGGGCTCTTAGGGCTCTGATGATCTTGCAGGCATAAAAATGTCCCAACCCTCCATGGACTTATAAGATCCCACAGAATACATCATGCAAGGGCAGAGGGAGCGCACATACTAGCATTTAACTTTTTCCCCTGGTCATCAACCTTCCAGCTCAGAATGAGAGAGGAACACCAGCCAGAATGCTGAGTCCATTCTGCCATTTTAATATTTGCGGGTTTAAAAAAAAAAAAAAAAAGGCAGAGTGCCTCAGGGTCTTTTTAACAATGGTGTCTTAATAAATTATTTAAAAAAGAAAACAGAGCCCCAGGCCCATCTGTAGTGCATACGATTATCAATTGAAGGTACCAGATCTTTGAAGGGGAGTAGAGAAGGAATATAACGGAAAGTGGTGGTTGCATTGTAATCTATTTTAAATCCCCGCTGGCATACTTAGGTAAGTCTGGTCAACTACAGGAAAGCAGATATTCCCTGTATTTGGTGAATAAAACACTTCGCAAGACCCTCTCCCACAGAACATTAATAGTAGCCATCATTTTGAGAGTTTACCATATAGGCTATCAATCTGGTGCGGGTTAACTCAATCCTCACAAAATGTTGGGCAGGTAGGGATAATTCTTATCCCCACTTCAGAGATGGGGGAAAGGAGATTCAGAGGAGTCCTGAAACCTGCCTCAGACCACACAGCTGGAAATAAATGAAGCTGGGGTGAGGGTCCAGACACATCTGATTCCTGAGCCCTCGTTGTCAGCCGCATTGTATCCTGCCCCCCAGTGAAAAACAGGAGCAAAACAAATACAGCGAGGCAGGAAATGGGAGGAAACTTGCCTGCAGAATTTAAGATAAGTGCTCAGAAGAATCAAACGGGGGTGACTGTTGCAACGGCTATGCCTTATGAAAATATTCCATTTGTTTCCCTATCGAAATAGGCTAATAAAGGGTAGGCTGAAGGCAAACATGAGCTGGCAGATACTTCATCTTCCTGATCTATGCAAAGCCCATCCCAGGTGGACAGTGTGAATCCAGGTTGCTTCTCTCTTCTCTCCCTCAGCCAATTAGTACCCTGACGGAGCACTCTGGGCTCCTGATATTTGCAAAGCTTCACGAGCTTGTTTTTTTTGTTTTTTTTTTTATCTCCAGGACTGCTGGTAACAGGTACATTCAGGCATTGCTGCCCGCCTCTCACTGCATCCTTCCTTCTTGAAATCCACCGCATCACTGGTTTGCAAGAGAGGGTACAGTTAAAACGTTTCCAAAGGGTAGAAGCGTAGGCTCTGCTCTGCTATTTTGATTGCTAAACTTAAGGGTGACAAACTAGACTCCCCCCTGGTGTTTCATTGTGGATTCCACAACTCATCACACTTTCAGCAAGTGGCTGTGCTTCACACGAGGGTTTCAGGGATTTTAGGTAGAGTGGGCGGTGTTGACGAAATAGCTTCCTACCCTTTCCACCCTCTTGCTTGTGTCGACTATATTTTCGAGATTCACTCAATGATGGAGTTGTTTCTTAGCGTCTTGTGCGCTTAGCCATTTAATTAAAGCAATCCATATTGAATTCATGTCCAGATGCCTTGACCGGCGGAGCCAGATCCTCATTGGCATGCCAGCTGCTCAAAGAGGAACGAGGCCCCGTGCATACTAATCGGGAGAGGAGGCAGTGATTCATCAGCCCATGATACGGCTCCAGCATCTACAAGCACTTATGACATGTAATTGGTGGTGCATAAGCAAGCCAGGCCACATTAAAAACCCTACAGATAGTCAGAGATAAAAATTAATGACTTTTGCTTTGTGTAATCCTGCATGCATTGGTGGGAAAGGGAGGGGGGGTGGGATTAATGGGCAAATCTAAGTAGGCACCAAGGAACAAAGGCTTCCCCGGCCTTGTTTACATACCGAACAATAAAAAACACAAGTGACAAGTTATGGGAAAGGCGAGTGTGAATTTTCGGCACGAGTGAGTTGAAAGACTGCTCGCAGTTTATTATGGATTCCGAATCTCTATATTCATTATTCCAAAACAAACGTCCTCTGTGGGCTCTTCTGGGACGGGCTAGTTATCTTTCATGGGGCTGAGGTTGTCCTGATCGGGGCCGGGCTGCGCTCACTCTTTCATGGCAGGCCCCAGCTACTCGGGGACACAATGCGAACCTTTGACAAGCCCAGAGGAATGTAACTGGGATCAAGTAGGGTCACCCGAAGCCGCCGCTCTAAGAGCCGAAGCACACATTTAGGGCAGGAAGGGGGAAGAGGGAGGAGAGAGTCTTGAGCCACCTACTTGATGGGCAAGGAAATCGCTCAGGTGGCCCAGGCGGCAGCTCAGGGCTAGGAAGGGAAGGAGGAAAGGAAAGTGGGAGCAGTGGATAAATTAAACGTCATAATTAATCTGGGCGGGTTAAGTAATATAGCTATCGGGGTGACGTCATTCAGGCTCTGGTTAATGCAGATGTTAAAAAGGGGAGTGGTTACGGGTGGAGTCTAGAGGAAAGCCATGTCTGCCAGTAGGTAGCGCACAGGGGAGGCAAGCGATGCGTGGACGTGCTCGGAGGCCGTGCATGACACTGACGATCACATGGAGAATGTGACGGAGGCATATGCCAGTGTTTTGTGGTCAGGAACAGCCCTGGCTGTTCTTTAAGGGCTTTCTTTAAGACACAGATGGCCTGGCTGAGTTTTGAAGACAGGCCTGAGCAGGGAAGAGCTTGCGGGCTCAGGGGAGATTTGGATGCGTTTAGGATCTGATCACAGAGTAAAAGGGTGGCGAAGGTGCGCTGCCGCCAGGGAGGTGGGTCATTATTAAATATTTATGAGTGTGATTTGGTGACAGGGAGAGAGAGAACTAAAAGGCAGATACCAAGACAATAGGCTGAAGACACCATGGTTCTCCCCACTGTCCGGTTTTGTCCCTCCTGACAGGAAGAGCAGCATCGAGCCCGAACTCGCGTGTGCTTCTTCCTTTCCGCTCTGGCCTCGTCTGGATAAACCCTTACACCTCCATTCTCTGCTGGCCGACGACAGACTACCTCAGTCCTCCTGATGGGAAAGCCACACGGGCAGTGCTCACAGAACGGGCTTCGGAAGAAAGGAAATGTGTGCGAGGGATGACTGCAGAGAATGTGCTCGGCATCCCCCAGTGTGACCAGAGCAGCGCTTCTCTTTGAGCCGTCCCTGGCCTCCTGCCCGGAGTCCTTTCCTCTCCTGTCGTCACAGGGTAAAACCACGCCACCGGGTCTGTACGGGGGCGCATCTGTGACTGTGGTCTCGTGAGTGTCATGACCTACCCGTGAGATGCGGAGGGGAGTAACTCTCCCACTTATTCCAGTGGCGGGACTGCCTAGAAGGCGTGGCCCTTCCCGCGCAAGAGCGTGGACTGTTGACACAGTGTATTAGAATAACAAATATACAAGCTTTGCTACGCTTACAGCGATCTGAAACTTGGGTCTAGTGCAGAGAAGATGTTGAAATTTAAGAAAAATATGGGTGGGATTTACTATATACTCTTTCTATGAAGCGCTCTGGAGCCCTTGGAGGTAATCAGTGAAGAATATATTCTATGCAACAAATGTGGTGGCAGGGGTTTTCACAAATTTCTAGAGGGAAACTGAGGCAAAAAGAAGGCCAGTAATTTTTCCAGAGGCCAAATCAATAACAAATCTAGAAATACATGTAGGGTTGCTGTCTTATAGTCCCCCCTTCCCTCTCCCTTCTGCCCTCCCTCCCTCCATTCTATCCATCTGTCCATCCATCCAACCATCCATCTGTCCATTTGTCCATCCATCCATCCATCCATCCATCCATCCATCCATCCATCCATCCGTCCATCCGCCCACCTGTGCATCCATCTGTCCATCCATCCGTCCGTCCGTCCGTCCGTCCACCCATCCACCCTCCCCTCCACATTTATTCACGATAGGCTTTTAGGGGAGGAAGGGATTAGACATATGTACACGGTGCCCACTGCTGTCCTATCCATGGCCCTGTCCTAGGAACACTCACGCGACGGTGGGGTACAGGACGAGTTGAGAGGGAGCAGTGAAGAAGGTGTGCGCGGGGGGAGTAGTCAGAGGTGCTGGGGTTTTCCAGGCGTGGTGAGGGCCCTGGGCTGAGAGGAGCAGGCAGAGGCCGGGGCAGGAGGGAGCGGGGCAGGAGGGAGCGGGGCAGGAGGGAGCGGGGGAGAGAGCTGCTCCAAGCGGAGAGCGCAGGGCCGGCCACAGCGAGGTGTGGGGCGCCGAGGACAGCAGGGGTCAAAGGAGGTTTCTATCCTGCGTGACCCCCCAAAATGATGGCGCCTTAATGAGAAAGAAGGTACGTAGGGGAGGGGCAGCTGAAGGACAGGCCGCCACCTTCCACCTCCTGCCTAGTGAGTTTAGGGTCCTGACACTCGTGCAGGAGGAACGTGCGCACGGTGGGGTCTCGGCTACACGGAGACCGGAGATGCGGATTTGGAAACGCGTGATGCCCACAGCAATGGGCGGGCCGGGACGTCCCGGAGGAAGCCAGAACGAGAGGCATGTTTGGGGGAAGAGCTCACGTTCTGAAGGTGGAAGGAGACAGCAGGTGGCCACAAGGGCAGCAGTGCCCGGGGCAGAGGCGCGGCACTGAGGAAGGCGGAGCGGCCGGGGGAGGCCGAGCTCCAGCTGCACGGGGGGAGCAGGACCGAGAGGCTGTCGAGTGTGTTGCCCGGTGGTGGGGACAGAGGGCAGGCTGCAGGGGCTACGGAGCGAGGGGACGGTGACGGCCGAGAGGCCATGGGGGCAGAACGCTCGTTAACACTCCTGAGCGCTGAGGGCGGAGAGAACAGGCACCTTGGAGGCAAGGATGAAACGGGGTCCTGCCTCCGGGAGGCCACTTCAGCCCTGGAACGGGAGGAGATGGGATTCGGGCCCCCGCTGCTGGCAGCTTCCCGTCCCCTTCAGGCCCGGCCGGTGGCGGGGAGCCCATTGTCCTGCCTGCTCCTCGAAGGACCGCCAGCGAGTGGCCACTCACAGTCCTCTCCTTCGTGCCGGGAGGGATTAGAAACAAGCCGCTGCCGGCTCAAGAGGCTCCGAGACAGACGCGGGGGGCCGGTGGCACGGTCTCCGAGTGGCCGCCCGGCCCCTCCTCCTCCCGGCCCTGTGCGCGCCCACGAAACTGGACGAGGGGGTCCCGGGTCCTGGTTCCCTTCCCAGCCCCTTTGGAAAACGCGTGTCCTCTGAGTCTGCTGGACAGCAGAACTCTCCTGGCTCCACCCGCATGCTGACGGCTTGTTTTTACTTGAGTTTCCCCACTTCTCACAAAGGGATAAAAAAAACCCTACACTGAACCGGGCAGCTCTGTACACGCCAAAGTTTAAAACACTTAAAGGTAAATCCAATCGGCAAACGTGGAGCCAATTATCTCGTGACAAACGTCGTGGTTTTCATTATCTCAAATGCGATTATTTCTTCAGGAAAACCAAGAAACCCACGCTGCAGTCCATTGCCCTGCACGAATCAGGTGAATTTAAGCAAGAACAGGGTGCGAACTACGGTACTGGCAACAGTGATAATAATATTTACCGAGTGCCACGGGCTAGGTCCTTTGTTTTCCCCCCAGAGATCGAGGAAATCAAAGAAATTCGCGAAGACAAGTTTCTGTTCCCCGCGACTTCAAGGTTTCTAGGAATTTCACAACTCCGAATTTAAAACACAGCGGCAGTGAGCTGCAGGGGAAAAGATGACGTGAAAAAGACCTTTTTTCACTGTGCATAACTTTCCCGAATCTCTCTAATGTTACCAGTGGCCAAGTTGCAGCCCTGGACTATTTTTCTCATCTGACTGACGTAGCCGTCGATGGCTTCGTAGGTAAGGCGACCAAAACAAGCTCACCCACAGCCCTGGCAGACGTTTATTTCTGCTGTTGGCCTCCCTCGGAGGCTCGGGGTCAGGGTGTTGATGGCATTCGTCCTGGCTGAATTTCACGCGCTTACGATGCTGCCCCTAAGTGTACCAGAGTCTGCCCTGCGCTTCTCCTGAGAGCTGGGCCCGGCAGCATCAGCTTCTTTCCCCAACTGCCCGGACGGCCTGGGCCGCAGCTCTACAAGCTGCACACTGCGGGTTCCTTTTCTTCTGACCCGGTTCTGCCTCCAGGCGTTTGCGGCAATGTCTGTGTTTCACGTTGTTTCAACGGCTGGAGATGGGGCTATGCTGACTGCCACCCCCTTACTGTCCCATTAGTCCCGTGGCGAGGGAGCGGGAGGCCAGGGAAGACAGTAGAGAGGGACAGAACTACAACCCCGCTCGCCTACTGAGCGCCAGCGACTGCAGTTATCTTGTGGGTGCGGGTGGTCGTTATCTCCTTTCACCTTCCCTATAAACCCCCACCCACAAAACCTCCCACCCACAAAAGCCGAATCCATACTCTGCCGTCTTGGTGACCTTGCCTGCTCTGCTCTCAAGGGTTGTTGGCCATTATCAAGTGTACAGTGGCCACAATTTCCAATCTCTTTTTCACGCTCCCTGTCTTCCATCCAGCCCTGAACTTGCACAGTTCCTCCTGGGGAGCTCCCTACCAGTTATGATGCCACCCACAGAAAGGTTTTAAGACGGGCCCCATTTCTCCCCGGGACTCCTTCTCTCTAGGTCTTCCCATGCTCCTTCCATGACACCATTCGAATCTCTGCTCCAGTGTCACCTTCCCTGATTACCCTTTGGGAACACACCTTTCTTACCCTTCCCAGCTCCCTTACCTTGTAATGTTTCCTTATAGTGCTTACTACTCTTTCCTATCACATCACATATTAATTTATTGCCTGTCTCTTTGTATTAGACACATGTGCCCATCTTGTCCTCTGCTGTGTCTCCAGCTCCAGGAACAATGCTCATCTTACAGTTGGTGCTCAATAAATACTTGTGGAATGAATGAATGAATGAATGGGGCTCACTGGGAGCCTTCCAGTTCTCCTGAGCCGGCACCTTTGAGGCTTTTGGTCAGCCGTTTCTCCCTTGTCTTTACTTTGATCCAGTCACAATCTCTGGGGTCAGTTCCATTTCTGGAATGGGTTTCATTTCCATCCTTTCTACTGACTGTCACATCTGTGCTTCAGGCCCTCATTTGCCCTCCAGTTCCAGAGCCCCTAAGTAGTTTTCTCAACCGCAGTCTCCCCTATCTCCAACCCACCATGTCCACTACTGACAGAATTATCCTTTTGAAACATGGCTCTGTTCTTAGAGCTTCCCCAAAAGTCTGGACACATTATGGGGACTTAACAAATATTTCATTAATAAGTAATTAAGTGAATCTCACTAAATAGAAGTCAAATTCTTCATCTTCAACTTGGTCTCCCATATGGGATCTCTTACCCCATCTAAATCAGTCTATTAGTTCTACCTCCAGCCTGCAGTATCCCCAAACATGATGTACTAGATTGGGTCCCGTGCATCTGCCAATATGTGACTGCTTTGACCCACAGAACAGTCATCCCACATGGCTCAATTCAATACATGTTTTGCCTCTGTAATTTTGTTTAAGTCACTTTAAATGCCAGATTGTCTTCCCGGGCCATTCAACTTTTTCTCCAGAGTCCGATTTTAAGCCTCATCACTCCCCAAGGGGCCCTGGAGAAGATCGCTTTTCTCCTGCACACCCACAGCACCCTGCAACTTTTCTTTTCCATTCATCCCCATTTGCTTTGCAGTGACACTGTTTGTACCTCTCTCGCCTCCCACTCTCTCCTTCCGCTGTGAGCGAGCTCTCGCAGGGCAGGACCTTGTCTCTCCACCTCGAGTCCTTCCCAGGTTCTACCACAATCCTTTTCACAGAGCAGTTAGTTGCTCACCAGATAGTTGTTGGATAGACTCAAGCAGGGGTTAACTGTCCCAAGCAAGTAACCTTATAACAGTAAAAAAAAAGAGTAGGTTTACAAAGTCTACACTATTTTTTTTTTTTTAAACAGCTAGTTTCTTAAGTGTAGATATATTTTCCAATTAGATATTCTGCTATCACACCAAGAGTAGGGAAGAAAATTCATTTGGGGTGGGGGTGGAGGGCTGCTTTTCCAGCCCTGATGAGATGTATCAGCTCCTCAACCATGACGGGCAGGTGATGTGTGATGCTCTCTCCCGGCCTATCTGGCATCTCTAAGATGTGAACTGACCTGCAAGGGCTCATGATGGGGGACTCCACCCATAAAGCCTCTGTTCTGAGCATCGGCAGCTACCCCATTTGCTCTAAACAACAGGTGAAGGAATGGGAGCGGCGGATGCTTCGGCAGATGATGATGACGCCAAAAACGATAATGGCATTCGCATGATTCTGCAGGGCTTGACAAACTCAGCAAATTACTTGTAAAGTCGGCAGTCAGGGCTGTCAGTGAGAGAGTCACCTCTGGGCCAGGAGGCAGCCGCCGCATTTGCATAAAAGGAGAGGCTCATAGCGCCTGACAACACAGGGGGCGGGGTGCAGGGGGAGCCCTGGGGTCCCAGGGGCTGGAGCTGCAGCGAGCAGACTGAAGCAGGTACGGGGGGACTTCCCAAGGGAGAGGGTCTTAGCAAAAATCAGGTGCTCATAAGAAATAGAACATCACTGTGGTCCCTGAATATACGGACAGACGACTGGAGTAAAACAGAGACCCGCACAAATGTGCAAATTTAGTTTATCCTAAATATAAAAGTGGCATCAGCGGGGTTCAGATTATTAATAAATGGTGCTGGGACAACTGGGCAGCTAGTTAGTAAAGTTACGAAAGTTAGACCTGGCTCCCAGCTGCACTCAAGAATATACTCTGAAATGGGTCAGAAGGGTATATGAAAAAATGAAAATGGGTGAATTTCTGGGTGTGGAGAAAGGATTCCTAACTCGAATCAATATCCAGAGACAATAAAAGATTAATAAGTACGATTACATACAAATTTTAAAAGCTTGTGTTAAAAATACTATAAGCAAAATCAAAAGACAAAGAGGGAAATGTTTGTAATATACAGGGTGTCCCCCCAAAAATGTATACACACTTTAACAGCTGATAGTGCAATTTTGAAAATAAAATGTATTTTAATAAACACTGCCTTTATAATTATTCAACGTGTGTGTATACATTTTTGGGGGAACACGCTATATTTCACAGATCAAAGGCTAATTTTTGCAATAGACAGAGGCCTCTTTAACATTGAGGGGAAAAAATCAGCAGCCCAACAGAAAATAAGGGCAAAGGACATGAACACATAATTTGAAAAAATAAAAATAAAAATAGTCTTTACACACAAGAAAAAGTTCAACTTCATACCTAATAAGTGAAATGCAAATTAAAACTATATTGAAAATTTTGGCAGCTCCTCAAACAATTAAACAGAGTGTCCATATGTCCTGGTGATTTCAGTTCTAGGTATATAACCCAAGAGAAATAAAAACATATTTCCACCCACAAAACAACATATAAATTTTTATGGCAGGACTTTTCTTAATAGTCAAATGATAGAAACAACCCAAATGACCATCAACAGGTAAGTGGATAAACAAAATGGAGTATAATTTGGCCACACAATGAAATATTATTTGGTGATAAAAAAGGATGAAGTTCTGATACATGCCAGAACATGGATGAACCTTGAAAACATGCTAAATGAAAGAAGCCAGGCACAAAAGGTCACATATTGCATGACACCATTTATGTGAAATGTCTAAAGCAGGCAAATCTATAGGCAGAAAGATTAGTGGTTGCTTAGGGCTGCGGGACAGGGAGATAGAAGAGAGCTGGAAAAAAAATCACTCTTTGGCAAGTATCATAGTAATAACTGATTCAGGCAAAAATCAGCAATGGGTGCTAAGTGAGTGGGTGAAAGTTGGATGAGAATTGGAGAGTCACATGGTCTCAAAGTATCTCTCCATAAATTTCTTGTTAATCACAAAGGGGAAAAAAAAGCAAAATCATGAGGAGACCTCATCCACATCACCTTGGCCAAGTAATCAAAGATAATGTCACCAGCCCGACATCTGGTCCCTCCGGCTGGATGTACCGAGGAAGACACAACATTACTTCTGGGGTGTTTCCGCCAAAAATTCATCACCCAGATCTAATCACAAGGAAACATCAGACAAACCCAAATCGAGTAACCTTCTACAAAATAAATGGCCTGTACTCTTCAAAAATGTCAAGGTTAAGGAAAGAAAAAGATCGGGTAAAGATAAAGAATGATGGAGCAACTGTTCTAGTTCAAAGGAAACAAAAGAGGTGTGACAGCTAAAGGCGACGTGTGTTCCCGGGTAAAGCACATTATTGGAAGAAGGGACAAAATTTAAAATCGGGCTGTGGAGTTAGCTGATGATATTGTATAAATGTTCAACTTCCTAATTAAATCATTGTACTGTGATTACATAAAATAATCTCCCTCTTTTTAGGGAATAAACACTGCAGTGTTTAGGGATAAAGGGGCACGATGCCAGCAATTTATTCTCAAGTGATTGAGAAAAATTACGTACATATAGTATATGCCACATCTCAATTTAAACATTTCTGCAGAAGCCTGGGTCCCTCGGGCCTTTGTTTTCCAAGCTGGGCCAATTTGCCATCATTCCCTGTCTTGTTTGTGGGACCACTCAGTCCAACTCTTGGTGAAAAGAGTTTGCATATGATCTGTTTAGGGGAAAAAAAATCCTGTTCCCAGTTAAGGGCATTTTTTTTTATAGCTCTAGATTTAAATCCTTTTAATTTAAAGAAAAGTATATTATCCAATTAGACCTAGCTACGTTCAAATATGATGCTAATCTGGGAGTGAAAGTCCCCAAAACTGCAATGAAGTAGTGGCTCCAGCTAGGGGCCCAGCCACCCTCCAGGGCACAGAGATGCCAGCGCCTCAGCTGTGACTGGGATTTGGAACATCCTGGCACTGAGCTATAAAAAAACCAGGATTCTCTACTGAGCTACCCCTGTGCTCTGCTTTATCACTTGGGGCGGTCTCCTGGGCCGGGGTGAAGGTGCTGTACCTCTATCATGGATTCCCTGACCCTAGCTTCTTTCCCTGAAGGCCCAGGGACCCTGCCACACAGAGGGGCCTGTCAATCTAATTGATGGACCTTCTGCCTGCCTTTTGGACCTTTCCCAGCCTTCAGGTAAACAGCTGTACCTCACAGGCCACTGGCACCTGGCTTTGCAAACCTCACATACCTACAGCCTTCTGGACTCTCCCGCCCTCTGCAGCCTTGCCCCTGCTGGAGGCACAGGCCCCCTGTGTCGGGGGGGGGGGGGGGACAGAAGAGACCAGGAAGCTTCCACTTAGTTGGCCAACCCCTGTGATATCTGAGGCAGAGAGAAGCCGCCGATCGGTTGAACAGCTATGGAGAGTGACAAAGCCATGGAACAGGATGCTCCTGCTTATCATGAGCTTTGGACACTAGAAATGGGGACTACAGCCCTAGCAAAGAGAACCATGACTTAGAGAGCCCAAGACAGATACAGGAGCCTCTTCTCCTCCCCGTATCATGAAATGAGACATTTACTATTGCCAGTACAATAAAAACAATTTAACATAATCATTATTGTTTTGTTTAAGAATAAGGATGACAATGACGATTATTAGAACCAACCCTCCTGCTCAGAAACTCCAAGGTGGCACCATCATTGCCATTTTAGAGGGAAGAAAACAGAAGCTCACAGAGGGGTGGCCCAGCCGGCACAGTCACATGGCTGTTAGACATAAGCGTCCAGTTTCGAATCTGAGTCTTTGTGATACCAGAGTAGTACAGAGGAGACCTGCTCCAGTAAATGACTGCTCTTCCCAACGGCTGCCAAGTGCAGGTTCACCAGTTTAGCATGCAATTCATGTCATCCCAAACCGCTTCACTCTACTTCCCAGTGCGGCAAGACACCTGCACCCGCTCCTCTCTCCTGGGGCAACGTCAGGCCCAAGGGAGTCGTCTCCTTTCCTGGAATTTACTCCCTTCCTCTCTCCAGGCCTCGGTGCCCAGGACTGGGTACTCCTGCAACCTGTAATGGCCTCAGTGTGGAAGAGCTCAGCACACGTCGGCACATCAGCCTCTGCCCCGTGCGGGGACCCTGAGGAGTCAGACTGTTCCTCACACGTACCCTCCCTGTGCAGTGGTGTCCGTGCCACCATCAATCTTCTCAGAGGGAGGTACCAGCAACCAGATTTACTGGGGCTGAGAGACAGAGACAGAGACAGAGAGAGTCATCTATAGGTGGCTGGGCCAGCTTGGAACTACCCGTTGTATTTTAGCATGACTGCTACGGTAAAACATTTGCTCTGAGAACTGCTCTCTCTATTTATCTGTTACGGTAGTTAATTTCATCTGTTTTGCAGAAATATTTACTGAGGGTGAGTGATGGAGGCAGGCATCCACCGCAACCATATGGTTTATTTACAACCAGGACTCAGTGGTGCAGATGCTCAAAGGGGATTAAATTATACTTTGTAGATGTAAGTCTCAAACACTATAAAACTCATAAGCCTTTGCGTGCTAAGCAAGAACTTTGACTCCCATCGGGTTTTAAGCTGATAAGTTTGCACGCACAGAAAAAGAGTGAAAACTTTTGATATTTAAGCATTTTCTTAAAAAGCTGGCAGAATATCAAGCTTGTTCCTTAGGCCGTCGACTGGTTTAAGGGGGTAGGGGGGACAGCTTCACAAACACTTTTGAAAGAACCAGCGTTGGCTGGTTCCATTCTCATTAGAAACAAGGTCTCTCCTTCTCTGTTTACGAATCTCCTTGAACTTGGGCGGACAGCCTGCTTAAAAGGAACCTGCCCCCAACCTGACAAAGCCGAGGCTTGTTTCCTGCTGGTGGTCCAGGCGCACCCCCTGTAATTGCACCTTGAGCCCTCAGCTACTCCAAGTTTACGTGAGGTTGGTTAGAAAACAGGCCTTAAGGAGAAGCGCGGTGCGGTCCCATTCCTCCACGCGCTGGGGCCAGCTCAGCGTCTTCCTGCAATGGGCTGTTAATCACCTCTCCGGAAGGGTCCTTCACCCTCGGGATGTGTCATCCCCCCTTCTGCCCACAGCCCCCAACCCAGGCCTCTATCCCCTTCAGACCCTGAAAGAATTCGGTTCAATTTAGCCTCCTCCTTGATCTTTAAAGTTTCGCTCTCAGTCACCTTCCACTTGAAGCCGCGTTTGATGTTTCCACGAGCGTTTCTACTGATGGGCTTCACCCGGAGAGCTTTGTCGTTGACTTTGAGAGCCTGGCCTTCAGAGGACGGACTGATCTTCGCGGGTGTTATTTTCTGCACACGGTGCAATTAGCCACATAAGCCAAATTGGCACAAGCAACGCACTCAAATGATCTCTTCTCATTGAACCCCTGCAGCTCACTGGGAGGTTCTTGCGGGACCCACATTGCCGGTGAAGGGTGGAAAATTCCCTGTGGATGGCCAGCCCTCACCGAGGCAGGCGTGGAGCACGGCCCTGCCAGGACAGCTGCCAGAAATCCAGGGAATTCTCATTTGTTGATGCATGGCCCATGTGTTCATGCAGGGAGTCAGAAATCTTCTTGTGACAATAAAATTGGTTTGGTGGAGAAGCAATGACTTCACTAAAACACAGTGGGAAAATATATATATTTAAAAACATGGTGCAAGCATGGGGATGGTTTCATGATCCTATCAGGACCTTGCGTTCCTTGGCCTTCCTTTTGGGGCATCAATAACAGATCAGAGCAGAATGAATTCTCAGAGATTTCTTTTTTTAAACTTTTCCACCCAGGGATCCACCAAGGTTGTTCCCAGGGCTCCCCAGTGCCTCTCCATCTTCATTCTGCCTCAGCAATGGCGTGGACACCTTAAAATCTGGGAAGGATGCAGGGGAAGGTCTTGGGAGGCTCTACTGTCGTTGCTGCCAACACACATGCTTGGACTTCCTCCAGACGCTCTTCACACAGCCTGCCCCTCTCCTTCCCCCCGGAGCCACACTGGGACCCTGACACCTGACCTAACGGATCGAAGAATTACCTCGAGCCGGGCGCACAGTCCCCGTCATCACGCAGGGCCTTAGTGCTCTTGTGCAGGCGGTGTGGTTAGCAGCCGTGCTAACGAGAGGCGATTGCATCATATCTTTCACTCACAGGATCTTGTTTCATTTTCACAATCATTTCAAGAGATAAGGAATACAGATGTTATCAGTCAGTTTTTGTATGTGAGGAAGCTTGGGTAGAGGGTGAGTGTATCGCTCTTCCTACATCTTTCTTCCTCCCTCCCTCCCTTCCTCTCCCCCTTCCTCCCACTTTTCCTTCCCTTTCCCCCCCTTTCTCTTCTCCTCCCTAACATTTTAGTGGGTCGTTGAGAGCTCAGGCCTGATTTCTGTCCGTAACTTCTGTCTTCCCAGCTCTTCGGCTCAGAAGCCATGTTGCCTTTCTCTACACAGAAAATTGTCTTTCTGGGGATGCTGAGTCTCCATCAGCCTAGGCTCCAATTATCAGGGCCCTATAGCAAGCCGCACTGATATCACATCTGATTTATTCAAGCCCTTCCTCTCCCCCGATGATTACCTTCTCCATTCGGGACAAGAATATCTACTCTTTCTGGGTGAAGGAGCAGCCTGATTATAGCTTCATTAGAAAACGGGGCCGCTCGCTCTTGCAGTCTAATTGGTTGACAGGGTTTGGGATACGGACATGTAAATCACTGACAGTGTGCGTGGCCCTACTTTCATCACAGTGAAATCCTCAGCTGTCAAAGTGAGTGGATATGTGGAGCGGTTAATTTTATGTGTCATTAAAGGAGCCATAATTGCGGCAATAAGTCTTTCCTGGATTCTTTCAAGAAGTGTGTGCCGGGTTCCCTGGGCCTTTCACTGTCTTCTTGACGCCCTGCACCACTTTGGGTGTGGTGGCAGCTCTTGCAGCTCCAGGTAGCGAAGACTCAACCGAGAGAGTTGGCCCCCTGCAGGATTTTCAGGCTTCTCATGGGCACTCTCCTCTGTCTTCATTTCTCCTGCATCCTAATTGTCCCATCAGAGGCCTGGAGGCAACTGCTGTCTATGGTCCTGGTGGCCGGGTGGCACTCCTACTCACGCGACTTTGGTTGGTGATCACGGTTGAGAGTTTTCAAGCCAATGAGTGTGTGTTGAGAGTCATCCCTTTGGAGGGGAGTCTGTGTTATCCCTGCGTTTGTGTTCGGCTCCCTGGAAAGTGAATCCTGGGCTAGCCAGCTATGAATCCCTCAAGAATACATAGGCCAGCTCCCCAGATCCCAATCCATTCACTGCTCCAACCAGTGACCTGAAAAATGCAGGTGTCAGCATCGGATGACCTTCCCCACGCAGGAAAGGGAAGTGACACTGGTGGCATTAAGCGCTAACTGTCCAAGAATACATAAGGATGGCAAGTTAAACAGTAATCACCAGGTAACCATCTCAGACAGATAGAAAGAGAGGGGAAAAAACCCAAGAGTAGCTATCTTTAAAGAGAACAAGCAGATCTGAGTAATCCAATTTAGGAGAGATAAGAGCCTGCTGCTAGTACTGTCCTTTAGCTGGACAAACGCCTTCGTTCAAGTGTCAACCCCAATCCGGAAGAGGTCACCGCACTGGGCCTGCTGCCTAATATACTCCTGAATTGGCTGAGTGGCTTTCCGAACAAACACACTGGTCCAACAGAATTGATTTTCAACAGGCCGTATTGGTCCCTAACGTAATTACCCGGCAGTGAGTCAGTTCATGGCAGCCCCTGCATTTAAACGCTGCTGGTCAGTCCTGGGGTGGGTATGGCCAGCAACGGGGTGCCTTCTCCAAATTCCACTTGGGAAACCTTTTTTTATTCCAGCTACTTTTCTCCCCCAAACTTCCTAAATAACTTAACAAGCATGGGGATTTTGCACGGCTCCACCTTAAGCGGGCACTGTCTTGCTCCCATTGATGGGGAGCTGAGGAGAAACTGGTCTCATGTGCCAATGGATATCAAGTCCTGGCTGTTTTGATAGGAGAATTCAATTTACAATAAAGGATCAAACGGAATCCGTTTAAAACACTGCCATGCTTACCCTCTTCCCTTCTCTGGCTGCTTGGCAACAAGGTTTCAGTTACCTCTGGGTGTCAAGCCAGTGAGGGACAGTCCGTGAGGGTGACCTCCCAGCACGGTGTACTCCGCCCAGAGACTCTCACTCAGATCCCACTGGGTCTGGGACCTACTCCATCAGGCACGGCACGACCTCTGAGCTTCCAGCTGAATGTTACAAAATCTTCTAACACTCCAGGGTGCCCACAGCCGGGAGGCCCGCGCTATGCAGTATGACACCCGATATTTAAATAGCACGCCTTCCCCCTGGCTGCGGGAACACGGGCAAGCTCCCGAGACCACAGTGTTTCTTTCCACTCGTCAGGTCCTCATCTCCTGAGCAGCTTTTATATTTTTCCCGGTCTGGAGAACCGCCATATTGCTACTATCGATCTTATACATGCCCTTTGTAGCCCACGCCTCTGGCTCACAGAGAGGGCGGGGATACCTCGGGGTCTAAGGTGTCCTTGGTCACCGAGCACCTGCTTCACTGCAGTGCCTAAAGTATACTCAGCAGTTATCTGCGGAGTTCCACTCAGGTGAGCCGTAATGACGGAAGGACCGCCCAACAGCTGTGTGAAGTTGGGCACTAGCGTAACCTCTCTGTGCCTGTATTTCTTCATCTGCTTGACTGGGGGCATGTGATAATAGCACCTGCTGCATCGGGTTGTTATAAAGATAAATGGAGTTAATATCTGTCAAGCTTTTGGAACCAGGCCTGGTATCTACAAAAGCATTAAGGACGCGATGGGCTTCGTAGGGGGTAGGACATGGAGAGTACAGTAGAAACCGGCCGGCACGAATCTTTTCCTCATCACTGTGAAACCCACAGCCTGCTAATTAATTAGAAGGGCTATCCAGCCTGGCCTCCCAACCTGGCCGGGTTCGGGGCCAGGGTTCCCAGCCAGGGTTTGTGCCTAGTTTGGCTGTTTTCCTAGAAGCTGAGTGGTCCAAGGGTGGAGCAAAGGCACCGAAGGCTGTGGCAAGGAGGTCGTGGTGGCTGTGGCCATTGGGGAAATCGATCACCTACATGCTCAAGAAACCCTGTGCAGTCACAGTCGACCTGCTGGGGCCTCCGCTCGGGCAAACGGTGAAGCACAGTTAGAACTGGTCTGCGGGAGACAAGAGACATGTTCTCATTTGCTTCCAACGCTGAAACCACCCCGGGCTCATCTCGCCAAAGGCATTCTGGTTTTCACTTGCATCTGAGCACCTCTGGGCGGAGTGGAACCATGAAAGCCAAAGGGGGGACTCGCATTCATTGACTCGCTCCCTGGGGACAGACCAGCATCCAGCTCGGCTTAAGTCACCTTACCGCAAGTAACATTTACTGCGTCGTTTCCAGGGGAACCCAAACTAATACGCAAGTGCTATTAGTAATAATGGTAAGGTGCTGGCCACTATGTTAAGAGCTCTCCTTATAGTTCATTTACTCTGATCTGCCACATGGTTGTCATTTCATAAGAGGAAACTGAGGCATGGAGAGATTAAAGAGCACAGCCCAGGATCACAGAATTAGCATCTAGAGTCAGCTCTTGGTCATTCACCCATTCTGTGCCTCTGCTGGGGGGGAAATGGACAGCAGAGACCCTGCATTTTACAAAATACGATTAATGCTGTTAGAAGAGACTCAACTTACAGTAAAAAATGGAAGGAAGGGGGAGAAAAAGAGGCAGAAAAGAGGTTGGGGGCTAAAGGATGGCAGGAAACAGGAAAAAGGTGAAAAACATTATTAATATTTAACATTATTATTTTATTTATCAAATAAACCCTATTTGCTATAATCATAGGTAACATTACAGAGAACGGAAAATGTACCAGGCAAGGCACTGCCTGAAGTGCTTCATGTTCAGTTATTTCATTTAATATTCATGAGACAAGCAGTTACTACTATGAGACTCATTCATAGAGAAGGGAATGGAGACCTGGAGAGGTTCTAAGTCAAGAAGCTGAGGGCCAAAATCTAACCAGAGGGAGATTTAGCAAGTAAAAATTCAGGACCACCCGTTAAATTTGAATTTCAAAGGAAACGCCAAATCATTTGGGATGTACTTATACTAAAGCAACAAATACTTTAGGACATACTTATACTAAAAAAATTATTCCTGGATCTGGGATTCGCATTGAACTAGGCATCCTGTGTTTTATCTGGCAACCCAAAACAGAGGCATTATTAGGTTGTCTCAGGCCTTTACAGTTCTGAGCTGGCATAAACTTCTAATTTAAGGTCCCCAGTATATTCATGTGGTCAGATTCTCAGGGCATCTGTACAGAAGCCAGCAGGATCCAGATTCTGGACTGGCTTCAAATGTAAGTTCCAAGTGCCCGAGGAGAGTCTCAGGCGTGCACAATGACCAGTTCTGTGCTTCGGGGCACACATGGGGTCCTCATGTCACAGGGCTCCCTTCCACACCCTGGTCACCTGCAGGCTTCCGCCCTGACTTCCTGCCTCTCTCTCAGCTCTGGTGTCTGCTTGCAATCAAGACTTTTCTGCCCCATACAGGATGCCGAGGCTCTCTCCGCTTCCAGGGTGCGCTCGCAGCTGCCTGGCAGATAAAGAGCACCGGCGTCCACCCTTCCTCCTGCCTGTCCTTCCTCTAAAGTTCTCCTGAATGGGGTCAGCTTCTGGCTGTATTTTTCAGTCTCTAATTAGCAGATTCCAATTCATCACCCTGAGTATCTCCTAGCATCAGCCCTGAGATTCCCTCCTCTCGCCTGGTGAATCGGTCTTCATTTAAAACCCTCTCTCTTAGCCCTAAATGGAAATCAATTCTGCAAGTTTAGCAAATAGTTAATTACTCCACAAAGGGGATTGATTGGCCTTTGATCACCAGAAAGCTCTGCAGTGCTATTAGTCTCTTTCATCTGTGATTAAACCACAGAGAGAAAGAAACAAAAACTAAATTAGGCTTCTCCTGTTATCCTACAAATATTTAATGACGGGCTAATCTCCTAGAGGTGTGTTCAGGGGATACGCGTTCTGTCAGGAGCCGGCTTCCATTCAACCTTGAACCCAGGTTCCGTCTTTGTGGAGAGCGCGGCGAAGAACTTTACAGAGGAGCTGAGCTGGGCTCAAAGAAACCCTTTGTAGGACACCCTCTTGTCTGCCTTTTCTTCCCTCTTCTTCTAATGTATGTTTTAATGCAGATAAAGATTTTCCCAGTGGACCCCAGGCATGAATAATAATAATAATAAAGGAAACCTGGCTTAAAAAATTTCCGTTTGGGTTTTGCTCACGCTCTGGCCAGAACCAGATTCACCGTTGACGAGGCGCCCTTCCTTCTCCCAAGCGATAGATGCCTTCGCTCGGTGCAGAGGGGCTCGTGCAGTGGAATGTTCCGGGGTTACCTCCTCCTAAACAGGGGTGCGGACTAGCAGGGTAGGAGCTGGGGTGCTCTGCTTTATTCGATAGATGGCATGGATGCGTACAGAAAATTATACTTCCAAAAAGGCACTTTGTGTCCATTTGATACAACAGTCCTATAAAGCACACGAGGGAACGGAGGCACAGCAGGGAGTAAAGAGTGAGGATGTTGGCATCGGGCAGAACTGAGTCCAAGTGCTCCCCTGCTTAATATCTGGGTGACCTAGAGCAAGATGCTTAACATCTCAGACTTCTGTACAAAGGCCATGATAACTCCTACCCTATAGGGCCTCTGTGCTGTGCCAAGGACAGTGCCTGACACATAACAGGGGTATTCAGTGTTAAGTACACCCCCCTCTCTCACTCCGGGTCATGCCGCCAGTTACTGAGAGAGCCAATCGTGGAGCCACTGTCCTTCCCAAGTCCAGTGGATTGATTTCCTCCCCCACCTTCACATGGCTTCTCCAGCAATCTTTCTGTTCCATGGTTGCCATTCTGCTTAAATCCACCCTAGAGATTTCGGAAATAGCATCAAGACACCAGAATAAAAGAAGAGATTATGGCCCAGAATAGATATAGCCAAGGAATCAATCAGTTTTTACTTGAATGGGCCCCCTCCGAATGGTGAATTCCCTCTGCCCCCATAACCAATGAGATAAACTGGTTTGGTCTCCAGAAACAAACAGGAGATAGTGCCAAATGGATTGTGTCTCAATCTGGTACTTTTGGCTTGCAGAGACAGCTCGTACACACTTTTTATCACCCCCATTTGTTCCTGCTGCATTCTCATGTACATCCCTAGAGGTCATTCTGGGGTTTTCCTCTTCATAATTTTATCAGACAAACCCTGCTAATTGGGCTGACCCAGAGCGAGATGGCGATGTTGGCCAAGTCGGTTCTCCGGATGACCCGTTCCACCTCTCTCCTCGACTTGTCTCCACGGCTGAGTCAGGGCCCCTCGTGGCGGTGACAGCACCCCTCGCTCTGTAATCTAAAGACCAATGGACTCGGCACCGATGACCTGGTGGGGGTCCCAGCTCTGACATTTACAAGCTGAATGACCCTGGACAACACAGTGGCAACACTAACAAGTTTAATTAACATTAGTTGAGCACCTGCGTGTGTCAAGGACTGAGCCAGCACACCCGAAGGGATGGAGCGGGCTAATTATATGAAAGTCTTTTAGCTATTGTCATTGCAATAGGTTTTGTTACGTCCCACTCCTGTCCTCTCAACACGCCCTACACATGAAGGCTGCTGGCCGCAAACACCCGTGACCCCCTCCTGGGGGCTTTCTTCTCTGGCACGTGCCAACGAGCCAACAGAGTGGGCATCAGCCAAGAAGCAGTGGGACCCGGTTCCTCAGCTCTTGGGAGGGACAACTCTGAGCATCTCTTCTGCACTGTCTCTCAAAGTGGCCTGTGAGCTGAGGCGCCAGCTGTCCACAGTGGAAATATCCTGATAATACACACTTCGTGGGCTCCTTTCCCTTCCCCACTCCCCTACTAGAGTATCCTGGGATTACTGTCCAGATAGATAATTTCTCAAATTTGTATCTCTTGTTCTATTTCTGAGAAAAAACAAACCAAAACAAACACTGAGAGAGAGAGAGAGAGAGAGAGAGAGAGAGAAAGAGAGAGAGAGAGAGAGAGAGAGAGAAGGAATGCTCTGGAAACAGAGAGGCCTGTGGAGTACGCTCATGGAAAACATGCACAGTTCTGTCCCAGACGAGCCACCTCAGCGCCGGGTGGTTCTACAGGAAACAAGAGGGTTTACCCTAAAAGGCCCCCTTTCCTCCAGAATCTAAAGGAGCATAAGCATGACAGCTTCCCCTAGGACCAGCAGACAGAAGGGTGGAGGGAATCAAATCTCACCTGGCAGGAACTTTTTACTACTTCGAAATTTGGATAGTCTTTTCCTTGGACAATGGATTGGTTTAGTAGACTTTTTCAGCCAAATTATATCTCAAGCTCATCACAGCTCTTCCTCTTCAGCGGTTACAGCCCCTCGCCTGCCGCCCTCTTCATCCCTGTCCTCCCGAGTGCATTCTCCATGACCCTGTCCCGCTTCCTGAAGTCTCTCAGGGTCCTCTCACGGTTCCTCAGGAGGAGGAAGGTTCTGGACCTGCCTCTAGGCCTGCCCGAGGCTGCATCGGGAGTCTCCCCCCCCCCACTCTAGTCTCATGAAGTGTCCTTCTGTTCCTTGAACAAGCCCAGCTCCTTCCAGGGCCCCCCACGATCTCTTCCAACGGTCTGCCTTCCCCATCCGTGCACACATCTTGGCCAATTCCTGCCCACCCGTCAGGGGTTAGCTTACACGCTCCCTCTCCAGGGAGGCCTCCCCTCACTGCTTTTATGGGTGGTGGCTGGCAGCTTCCGAACAGGCTCCCAATGAGGTGCACCTCCTGGTGCTCGCGCCCCCGTATGATTCCCCTCCCCTCTGAGTGCGGGCTGGACCTAGGGATTCACTTCTAATGAGTAAAGGATGGCAAAGGTGACGGGATGTCCCTTCCAGGATTAGGTTTCCAAGACTGGCACTCCTGTCTTGCTTTCGCTCTGTCTCCATGCGCTCCCTGGCATGCTCTGATGAGGCCAACAGTGAGCTGAACTATGGAGAGCGACGTGGCAAGGCACTGAGGGCGGCCTCCAGCCAAGAGCACTGGAGGAGCTGAATCTTGCAAGGACCTGGCACGTGAGCTTGAAGCCAACCCTGCCCCAGTCATGCCTTGAGATGACTGACACTCTGATTTCCTGTTTGTGAGGGACCCAGAACCAGAGGCGCCTGGCTAAGCTCTGCCGGGGTTTCAGGCCCACAGGTTAAGGTGATAAATATTGCTTCAAGCCACTAGATTTGGGGGTAATTTGCTATGAACCCAGATTTCACCTCATCATTATATGTGGTCACTCTATAGAGTCAGTGACAGTGTACACTTTAGGGAACAATTTCACAACAGGTTATTAATTGTAAACAACTCTGCATTAACCTACTGGAGACCTAGTGGCTCAGAGCATGTGCTCTCTGGCTCTGTTGCTTGTCACCTCGAAGACTTGGTGCCAGATATCTGACCCGTGGCCTGTGGTTCTTCATCAGCAACATGCAGGTAATATGAGCTACCTTATCAAGCGGCTGTGAGGATTAAACAGGATAACACTAGTAAATTACTCACAACACTACCTGGTACTTAGTAAGCACTTAATAAATGCTATCTGTTATTATTCTTATGAAGATTATAAGAGAAGGTATAATATAATTTTTGAAAATTGAGGATCCTGCTTTCTGCCTAGGGAGATGCCGCAGCTCACGAAGGAAGACAACAGAAGGTAATAGACAATTAAGTGCTAAATTGTGTTCTTTAGATTCAAAAAATTGAAGGAGGTTAGAAGCAGTAAAAAAAAAAAAAAAGGGGGGGGAGGCTGGTCTCTTCTGGAATGTTCCGTGGGAAAACTTTAACCAGGCGTGAACCAGGATTAGACCCCAAGTGGGCCTAAAAGGAAGATGCAGGGAACTGTAGCAAGGAGCCCTGGTATGAGCACACAGCGAGAGGCCAGAGCAAAAGAGGAGACTAGTGGAGTGAGGGGCTGGAGTGGAGCATGAGTACTGGGGAGAAAATGACACTAACTAACACAGAAACTTGTACAGCAGTGACGAGTGTGAGACTGGAGCCTGCGGGATGAGGGAAAACGTCGTGGCTTGCTAAGTATTCATGAAAAGTGCTAAGGACAGGAAGATTTAGAGAGGAGAGAACCTGGAGGCCGAGAGGCCTCCTATTATTACAGCTAGTTTAGGATAAAGTGGTGACCAGAGGCTGTCTGGCTGCATACTATGTGCCCAGGGACATCTGGAGATACCCCAGGTCCTGGAAGAAGGGACAGGAAGGCCCAGGGATGGAGAGCCGTGGCCACCGGGCTCTCCGGGGACTGGCGGCACGGCGTGTCTGGGGCTGCATTCTCACCGGGTTGGAGTGGATGTCTGAGAGCGGCTCCCTTCACCCACAGGCCACGGAAGCCCTGAGGCATGAGTGTTTGCAAGTTGGTGCGTGTTTAAGGTCAAGAGAACATTGATTTCTGCCCTGAGTTGTGGTAGAAGCTGCTAATTTGATAAGACAGAGCATTAAAGATTCAGTGTGGATGGGTATTGATCATGGGGCAGGTCTCGTTAGATGGATTTTCTTTTTAATGATCAAACAAGTATTGGTAGAAAACTAAATAAGGATCACCCACCAGAACCTACCTTGTTTGAAGGGTTGTAAACCTGAGTAAGATATCATGTAGGGACTGAGTGCACAGCTTTGAAGTCAGACAGAATCCCGGGCTAGTCAGGTTTGAATCCTGGACTTGCCGCTTACTTAGCTGTGTAACCTTGGACAGGTTACTTGATTTCTCTGTGCCTCAGGTTTCTGATAGATACAATGACAGAGCTAATATCTACAACACGAGGTTGGTAGGAGAATTAAGCAAGGTAATGGTAATGATAATAATAGCAACAACACTGAATGACCTTTCTTGAGCTATTGGACAAATTCAATCCTCACCACCACCCAAGGAGGAAACTGAGGTACAGAAGCTCGCCCAGGTTACACAGTGTGGAGCGGGCATTTGAAACCAGGGAGTCTCTGTCCAGAGCTGGCCCTGTTAGTCCCTGAGATTATGGCCTTAATGTATGAACAGCAGTGTCTGGTGTATAGGTGCTGAATAAATGCTGGATTACAGAGCCGTATAGTTGATGGAAGACCTAGAAGTCCATGCCATCCCTTTTATTAAATCTTTGCAAGCTGCTGGAATTAGTTTTTTCTATTTTCCCAATTATATAGTAATACAAAAGAAAGTAATGGAGCATCATGAGCCCCTTACCCACCGTCACTCCCAACTCCCCAATAAACTGAATGAGGAAGGGAAGAGAAACGAAGAGACAATGAAAAAAAAAAGCCACTATAAGAGCAAAAGAGGAGAGGTGGGTAGTTTGGGCATTTGACCTTGAGAAATAAGAAAGCTCATCACGGCTTGGAAAGCATTAGCAACTGTCACATCACGTGCTTAAGCCCTGTCCCCAAGAGAATCTCGTGGTCTGGAATAACTGAAGGCCTATGGTAGGCTGTTCCATTGGTGGCCCCATGAACCACACCTCCCGGATTCATGCCCTTGCTTGCCCCTCTCCCACACTGAGTCCCTTGAGGTCAGGAGATGAGTTTTGGCCAATCGGACCATAGCGCT